>NC_081568.1:101564395-101640559 GCF_022355385.1 Mustela nigripes
GATGGATTTTCAGGTGTTTGCAATCTTTAGATAAGCTATCTAGCTGATCTCCGGCTAGCTGAAGCAGTCTCAGCTTGCTACTTCTCCGCCATCTTGACTCCCTCCCTCTTCTCATTTCTTGAATGTCAAAACACCACAGAATCAAGGTGGAAGTAGAAAGAAGATAGGGTAGGGTCTCAGTGTAAGGAAGAGGATGGTGATGGAAGTTGCCACAATGGGGCTGAGCTTTTTCAAGTCATCTTTGCGCTGCTGTGTGTCATCATTCATCACTGAGGGTCCGCATCGTTTATTCTTACAGTTGACTCAGTGTTCACTAAACTCTTTAACAACTGTATTTTTTGTGAAGACAGCATGCCATGGAATTAAAGCATAGTTAAGTTTCAAAACACTGAGAGAAAACGCCTTTAGAATGTAGACCCCCCCTCTCAACAGCTGAGGCTGATCTCCCAGCCTCTCAGTGCCCTCCTTTGGTCTGTGCTGAAAGGACAAGGACCAAATTTCAATTTCTAAGATGCTTTTTTTTTTTTAAAGATTTTATTTATTTATTTGACAGAGAGAGCGAGAAGAGGAATACAAATTGGGGGGTAGAGGGCCAAGCAGGAAGCGCGATGCAGGACTCAATCCCAGGACCCCAGGATCATGACCTGAACCAAAGGCAGATGCTTAACTGACTGAGCCACCCAGGTGCCCCACTAAAACCCTTTAATTTGTGCCACATAGAATTTGCGTTCCACTTGTCATTCCATTAGCTCCTGTTTGGTCTTACAGTTCTACTCGCTGCGTTGACTTTTTCTAATTGAACTTTCACCTAATTCCTGCTCACTCCCTCGTGGTATTTTGGGCTGAGAGAAGCCACTTCCTGTTTGTTCTAGCAAGAACAGGAGTATCTTATCTGGTTCATCCACAGGGTCTCAGAGATAACTTAGTTAACATACCTTCTCACGATCCTCATCAATAAGGCGCAGATAGGTAGAACTGTCTTCTCAGTGGGAGAGTCCTGGAAGCAGTGTGGAAGAAGGCTGATAAATGAGTATTAGATAATGAGAAGACAGACCAGATGGCATTGGTGGTATGCGGTTATTTATAAGATCAGTTTCCCTATCCAGACTTGACATGGGCAGAACAAGTCATTATAGTGACCAAGTACTTCCATTGCCATATTTTTATCATAATGTTTTAGTGAAGTACCTGATTCTTCTCCTATTGATGATAGTTCCAACCATGCCTAATGAAAGCATGCCTCTTCTTTCCCCACAGTTGGCTCTGAAAACCCACCATTAACAGTAATCCGAAAATTTGTACACCTACTGGACCAAAGTAACTTGGATTTTCAGGAGGAACTGGAGGTCGCACGGTTAAGGGAAGAAGTGGTGACCAAGATCCGAGCCAATCAACAGCTCGAGAAAGACCTGAACTTGATGGACATCAAGATTGGGCTCCTGGTGAAGAACAGGATAACACTGGAGGTCAGTGCAATCTGTGGGGCCCTTGGCTCCCAGAAGAGAGAAGGAGCATGTGTATTTGCCCATAACATCTTTGTCCAGCTAAACTTATTAGGAATCCAGAATGTGTTGTCCAAATTCACCGACCATTTTTCTCATGGTTTTCAGACCTGCAAAATTTTAGGACCCTGCCCTTTTAATATATTTTGTAAGATTTCTTTGCCATTCTGAAATGAAATTTATAGGAAACAAAGCCTACTTACATATGTACCTTCATAATGAGACTGAGGCCTTTCCATGAATATAAAAAAGCAATCGATAATAAAAACATGGTTTGCAACATGAAAGTACATGGGCCCGGTGCCATTAGAAGATGTGATCAAGTTGCCTGAGGCTTGGGCCTCTTCCCAGAGTAACCACAAACTTAACGGAGTATGAATAGTCACAGATGAGACCAATGCCAGTGAGGGGGGGACTGTCTGTGATTTCACTTCCCAGAATGGAAAACAACTCTTTGTTAAGTTCAGAATAAGCACATTGATCTCCCCCACCGAACTGCAGTCCTAGAAAAGTCAGTGTATATTAAAATTGGGAGGAAATGTATTTTGGTTATATCTAAAACAGCTAGTTTTTAGTCTCAAATAATCACAGAATTTTGACATACCAGAATGACCACCAGGACGTTGACAAATCCAGCCATGCAAAATGTGGAGAAGTTATGCAGGAATGCCCTACAGATTGCAGGATAGCAGAGCATCCCAGTCCCCACCCACTAGAAACCAGTAGTACCTTCTAATTGTTAGGATGTTTTTTAAAAAATACCTTTACGGGGCATCTTGTGGCTCAGGCATTTGGAGATTCGACTCTTGATTTCAGCTCAGGTCATGATCTCAGGGTCATTGCGGTCAAGCCCTACGCTGGGCTTGGCACTTAACACAGCATCTGCCTGAGATTCTCTCTCTCTCCCTCCCTTTGCCCCTCCCCCCACTCACACTAACCCTCTCTCTCTCCCCAAATAAAAAAAATGCAATCTTAAAAAAAAAAAAAGACACCTTTACACATTTCCAAAATGGCCCCTACAGAGTGAACTGCCCCCAAAACAGCCTCTAAGTAAATAATGCTATAGTTTTGTATCTGTGCTCATTTCAGAGCTCTCTCAAACCATGTGAAAACTATCATTTTTACCTAAGAAAGGAGACTTGTAGGGTAAGAGTTCTCTCCATGCCCCGGTTCCAGTGCCACGTCAATTTTTAGAAAACAGGTAGGTTGGGAGGGGAATGGGAAGCTGACTTCCTGGAAACTCTGAGAAAGCTACCATGAGTGAAATAGAGTGCCAGCTGCCACTAACTTGAGTCTGTGGTTCTGGAAACCTGGGAAATGAGCATCTCAGGAGGCCAGCAGAGTAGTGGGCGTGAATGCCGCACTCTTGTCTCTGGCCCTCGCAGAGAAATAGTGAGTGCAGAGAAAATGAAGAAAATGGAGCAATTTATAAAATAGGAAATGATGATCTTTTCTAACTATTAAGAAAAGCACAATTTAAATGTTTTGTCTTAAGTCTGTTTTCATTATTTCATCCAGAAAAATAGTACTTTTCTCCTTTAAAAAAAAAGTGTATTATTTGACAAACATGAGAATTTGTAAAGTATAATATATTCCAGAAGGTCCTTCAGAAAATTCCTTTTAAAGCCTTCCACTTCTGTTTTACCCTCCTCCCATAAAGTTGTAAACAGGAAATGCCTTGCCTTTTAAAATAAAGGCTGTTGCAAAACACTGAATAGTAGACGTAACATGTAGCTTGTTATTCATGAGGAAAATGAAATTGTGGCAAATTTTCAGGTCCTGAGGACTGTTGAAGATTTTTTAAAAGTATTCCCAATTGATAACATTGTGAAACAGACGTGATTTTTTTTAATTTTTTATTTTTTATAAACATATAATATATTTTTATCCCCAGGGGTACAGGTCTGTGAATCGTCAGGTTTACACACTTCACAGCACTCATCATAGCACCTACCCTCCCCAATGTCCGTGACCCCACCCCCCTTTCTCCCAACTCCCCTCCCCCCAGCAACCCTCAGTTTGTTTTGTGAGATTAAGAGTCACTTATGGTTTGTCTCCCTCCCAATCCCATCTTGTTTCATTTATTCCTTTCCTACCCCTTAACCCCCCATGTTGCATCTCCACTTCCTCGTATCAGGAAGATCATATGATATTTGTCTTTCTCCGATTGACTTATTTTGCAGACGTGATTTTTCAACTTGTGTTTTCAAATTCCAAATATTGATTACTTATTGGAAATTAAGCTAATGATTATTAAGCATATGGTCTTTACTGTTATTACCAATAGTCACATTTTTAGTCCAATGGTAAGAATAGTATAGGTGAAGCTTTATAGTAGTGAAAAAGTGAAAAAAACCCAAACACAAAAACAATAAGCAGAGAACAACAGAATTAGTTGAACATGTAGGTTACATAGCCACTAAAAATAATGTTTTCAAAGAACATTTAAGGTTTTAAATATGGTCTAAAGTTTGCAATACAAGTTTGCAATACAAGAGCAAAGATAGTAGTACTTAAAGCAGTTGTGAAATATATATATACACATACGTGTGTGTGTGTGTGTGTGTGTGTGTGTGTGTGTGTGTGTATTTATTTATTTATTTAAAGCTAGAAAAAAAGTGATTTTTCTTCGGGAGGCTGGTGAAATTGAACTTCTTGAATCTTTTTTTTCCCTAAATACCAAGCATATTGGGGTGCCTGGGTGGCTCAGTCTGTTAAGCATCAGCCTCCAGCTTGCTTATTTCATGATCCTGGGATCTGGAATCAAGCCCCGGTTGTGCTCTCTGCTGGTCAGGAAGTCTCCTGCTCTGTCTCCCTCTGCCTGTAGCTCCCCTGCTTGTGCTCTTTCTTTCTGTCAAGTAAATAAATAAAATTGTTTAAATACATACACACATACATACATACATACTGAGCATGTGTTTAATGAGGAAAGAGGAAGTAGCTTGATCTATAAGGAAGAACTCCAGCTCTCTAAAATTTTTCTAAAATTGATGTTCCTCGCCTGGCTGGCTCAGCTGGTAGAGCGCGCAACTCTCGATCTTGAGGTCATGCATTCAAGTCCCATGTTGGGCGTACACCTTACAATCAATCAATCAGTAATAAATAATAATAAATAAAAGGTAATAAATAAATAAATAGTAAAATTGGCAATTGGCATTCCTCCTAGAAATCACAGAAAGTCAGTGGGTGAATGAAACGACTAACATTGGTTTTAGGCAAAAGAAAAAGGCTTAGAGATGGAAACAAAGCAACTGAGGTAGAAGTTTCTTGGAGAAGTAGGGAGGAAGGGAGTTGAAAATTCAAACTAGCCTGAAAGAAAATCTGAATGGAAAATGAAAGTAATCTTGGGGCACCTGGGTGGCTCAGTCGGTTAAGCATCCAGCTCTTGATTTTGGCTCATGTCATGATTGCAGGGTTGTGAGGTCGAGCCCTATATCCAACTCCATGCTAGGAGGGGAGACTACTTGAGATCCCCTCTCTTCCTCTCCCACCGCCCCTCTCTCCACTCACAGAAGTGTGTGCTCGCTCTCTCTCTAAAATAAGTAAACAAATCTTTTTTTAAAAAATATTTTATTTATTTATTTGACAGAGAGAGATCACAAGTAGGCAGAGAGGCAGGCAGAGAGAGAGAGAGAGGTGGAAGCAGGTTGAGCGGAGAGCCCGATGCAGGACTTGATCCCAGGACCCCGAGATCATGACCTGAGCCGAAGGCAGAGGCTTAACCCACTGAGCCAACCAGGCGCCCTGTAAACAAATCTTTTTAAAAAGAAAAAAAGAGAAATAAAAGGAATCTTGAACCCCTGAAATACTCATTGATGGATGTGGTGTATAATAGGAGTGCAGACGTGTAAGCCAGAGCTACCTAAAACCCAGGGAAAGCCAGGCTCTGTAGGTACCCCTACTTTCATGTCTCCAAATCCCAAACTCTTTGTACTACTCTACACCTTCTATAAAAATTTTCATATTACATCCTATGACCTGCACGCAGGTATCCTATGATCAGAGAAGGGGGACAAAATGGTGGCCATCAGAGCAACATCAAAATGAGGGAGTATCATGAACAAGTTAAATACTGTTGCTCCTTCAAACCGCTGTTCTTCCCATGTTCAAGATTTATTGGTAAGAATAAAGGACATTACATTTCCATTAGCGAAAAGCATATGCGTTTGGAACCCCGCCCTGGTTGGCCTTTAGCTCCTTCTTTAAGCTTTGCAAAGAAAACTTCTGTTGACACAAGAGCAGTCTTAAGCTAGACACGATTTCAGGGAAGAAGGAAGATGGGCTTCCTGCCATGACCCGTACCACTGTGTTCCGTCTGTCCAGCTGTTAGCTCCCCCCACCCTCTCCCCTCCAGGGCTCAGCATCTGCTGCTCAGCTCCCGTCCTGGATTATTCTCCATGTCCTGGCCTCACCAAATGTCTCTCTCTTCTAATGGAGAGAAATTTAGTTTTGCCCCCGAGCTTGCTTGCCACTCCGGCCCCCTCTTCTCTCTTCTCTCCTCGGTATGTCAAAAACCATAACATACAGCCGAACAAAACAAATGAAAAGTCTTCAGTTTCCAGAGCCACCTGCATTGAAAATAACGGGAGGGGGAGTTAAATAGCAAGATTTTTTTTTTGTCTGCCGCATATTTAAAACCAAGATAATCTATTTACTCCATGTATTTGAGAGACTTGAATGCCCGGTGCCTCGCCAGTGACTTGAAGAGAAGAAAGCTGGGCTATATGCTGTAAACCAGACTTAATCTAGTGGTGTTTTAGGACTTCTTATCAATAAGACGTCAGATAGCTGCCCACTCAGATTTCCCCTTAACGGATGCTTAGGTACACTTCCTTTCTTCCTCCTGAAATTTTTCATGTGCTTAGGAAGTAAAGGTGAAAATACTGCCTTTTTTAAAAGTTCATGGAGATACAAATCAAATCCCCCTCTTTCTGCATACTAGCAATGAGGAGGACAGAAGGGATGAAGTTCAGGTGGCCCCCCTCTAAGCTGAGAATGGACAAGAGTAAAATCATAGACCCACAGGACAATGAGTATGACCACATGGAACCATCTTACAGCAGAACTCCAAAGAGGTTTTTTTTGACCCATGGACTAATCCACACTATGGGAGAATAGGGTGCTAGGACACAAGCAGATTTAGAACTTTACTCAAAAGCTGACAGTAGTTCTCATCCCCAAGGACAATTGGAAGTGGTGGCAGGCACTTATATGGTTGTCAGAATGACTAAGGGTCCCTTCGGGCATCTGACAGACCGGGGTCAGGGATTCTAGAGGACCAGTGATCCAGGGATGCAGGCACAGTAAAGCATTGTATTGTCTGAAATCCCCAGAGTGCCCCGCCTCAGGAACTGTGGTTGAACATCCTGATGCTGGCTGCAGATGGACTCCTCAAGTGGAAGCTGGGCTAAGAGCTCAGGAAGCAGACAGAAGATTTAGGAAAAACAGCCTTATTGCCACCTACTCTGTGGGACAGTGACCCAGCATTATATAGCAGAGGAGACACTCATTCTAGAGCACTGGCGTTCATTTGAGTAATGTGCCACTAAGGGGTCATGAAAGCAATTAAATGAGTCACATCAGGAATCTTTAGAAGTTGAATAGAATAAAAGCAAATTGAGGATATCAGAGTGTATCCCAGTAGTATGGATAAGTATTTCATATTGAGTGTGTGCGTGCATGTGTGTTTACCAGCAGAAGATGTAAGATGTATTTTGTACTGTGGGTCCCTGTAAAAATATTTGGTAGACCCTTACCTAGGAGTCCTGCTCTTATTTACGGTCCTTTATGCACTTGAAGGGAACACAGTAGCCTGCAATGACCTTGTAATAAGGTTTGCAGCCACACCTTTTCAAAGATTCTGTTGTAAATGGTTAAAGGAGCATGACTGATAAAATAAACTTTGTTGGGCACCTGGTGACTCAGTCAGTTAAGCGTCTGCCTTCAGCTCGGGTCATCCTGGGATCAAGTCCCGCATCGGGCTCCCTGCTCAGTGGACAGCCTACCTCTCCCTCTGCCTGTTACTCCCCCTGCTTGTGCTCTCTTTCTCTCTGTCAAATAAATAAATTCTTTTTTAAAAAAAATTTTAATTAACTTTGTTAAATATTTAGGGGATTCTTTTCACTTCTATCTCTAATAGCTGCATTGCATATTTGTATATTTTTTGAGAAGATCTAATTCATTCTTTCAAGGTATATACTTTAGTGGTTCTTAGTATATTCACAAAATAGTGAAACCATAACGTCCATAGGCCTAGAACATTCACCCTAAAAAGAAACCTGAAAGAAAATGTTTTTAAATTAGCTGGTGAGTTTATCATGTGAATAACATTTCACTTCAAAAAAATAAGACCTATACCCATTAACAGTTACTACCTAGTCTCCCTACAGCAGAGAAACTATTAATCTACTATTAATCTACTTCCTGGCCGAACAGATTTGCCTGTTGTGGATATTTCATATGAATGGAATCACACAGTATGTGGTCTGTTGTGACTGGCTTCTTCTCTTAATAAAGTGTTTTTTTGTTTGTTTGTTTTTGTTTTTAAAAGATTTTACTGATTTATTTGACAGACAGAGATCACAAGTAGGCAGAGAGGCAGCCAGAGAGAGAGAGAGGAGGAAGCAGGATCCCTGCCGAGCAGAGAGCCGGACATGGGACTTTTTTTTTTTTTTTTGGCATAACAGTATTCGTTATTTTTTTCACCACACCCAGTGCTCCATGCAATCTGTGCCCTCTCTAATACCCACCACCTGGTACCCCAACCTCCCACCCCTCCGCCGCTTCAAACCCAAAAACCATGAGAGACTATGGACTCGGACATGGGACTTGATCCTTGGACCCTGAGATCATCATCTGAGCTGAAGGCAGAGGCTTAACCCACTGAGCAACCCAGGTGCCCTAGTAGTGTTTTTGAGGTTCGCCCATGTTTTAGCCTGAGTCAGTACTTTATTCCTCTTTATTGACAAATAACATTCCATTGTATGGATATACCACATTTTATCTATTCATTCATCTGTTAATGAACATAGGAGTTGTTTCCTCTTTTGGGGTATTATGAATAATTCTGTGAACATTCATGTACATATTTTTGTGTGGACATAGGTCCTCCATTCTCTTGGATATATACCTAAGAGGGGAATTTCTAGGTCATATGCTAAGTCCATCTTTAACTTTTGAAGAACTACCAAAATGTTTTCTAAGTGGGTATACCATTTTACATTCCCATCAGCAAGGTATGAATTGGGAAAATGTCTACTCAAATCTTTTGCCATATTTGATTGGGCTACCTTTATTTTTGAGATGCAAGAGTTCTTTATATCCCTCATTTGATGTATAATGTTTTCTCCCCTTCTGTGGGTTGTCTTTTTATTTGATTAGTAATGTCCTTTGAAGCACAACAGTTTTACTTTCTATGAAGTCCAGTTTATTTTTTCTTTTGTCACTAGTACATTTGGTGTCATCTATAAGAACCCATTGCCTAATCGAAAGGGACAAAGATATATGCCTAGGTTTTCTTTCAAAAATTTAGTAGTTTTAGCTCCTACATTCAGTTCTTTGATCTCTTTTGAGTTAATTTTTCTGTATGGTGTGAGGTAGGGGTCTGACTTCTTTCTTGTAAATGTAGATTTCCACTTATCCCAGAATCATCTGTTGAAAAGACAATGCTTTCCCTATTGAAATGTATTGATGCCTACATTACATCATAAGAACAGCTAAGTACAGCTTTGGAGAACAAATATTACAAAAGCTAAATTCACCTGCAAGCTGAGTTTCCTTTAACATTCTCTGTTCTTTGTTTCTTCCTAAGGGAAATGTGGAAAATTAATCTTTCCAACATACATGTTTCAAGGTGTGTGTGAAGGGCAGAGATTAAAAAAAAAAAAAAACAGCAAAATAAAAAGTAATCGTTTCATAAATTCCTTTCCAGGATGTAATTTCACACAGAACGAAGCTGAATAAGAAAAAAGGGGGAGAAATGCAAATACTGAATAACACTGACAACCAGGGAATTAAAAGTTTGAGTAAAGAGAGGAGAAAAACACTAGAAACCTACCAGCAGCTGTTTTATCTTTTACAGGTAAGAATAGTTGCTTTCACTAAAAGCTTTGGATTAAGACTATATTCCTTGGCGGTGGTTTATAATGGATCTTTTCCCAATGTAAAGTTGTAGTCATTGACATGTTTGAGCATGTACCCAGTGCTAAGTACTAAATACCCAGTGCTGTTCTGGGTGCTTCACACACATCATCTCTTTGCATTCTTCCTACCACCCTCAGAAAACTGTAATTATTCTTATGCCCATACTACAGATGAGAAAACTGAGATGCACCAAGTAAATGGTAAAGCAAGGGTATTGGAACCCAGGCAGTTTGACTTTGGAGCCCCTGATTCTGAGACTACGTTATATTACCATTATCTGCAGAGACAGGATAAGATAAGCAGATGCTGTTGGCCGTGACAAAATTAAAATATGTGCCAAACAGATCTTTGCATCTTTTTTTTTTTTTTCTTTTTTTTGAGAAGTGAGCCAGAGTTTAGATTAGGGCAATAGGACATCTTTTTATTTAATTATTTTCATGGCATCACTATGATGTCAATGAACAGTCATTGAGAACTAGTTAAGTTGAACTGCTTATGGTTGGACTGTGGTAGACCAGTTACTGTTTTGGTTAATCACTGATTCATCTTATCTGCTCTACCAGCACATCCACTCAATCCCAAAGGAAAGTGAGTAAGCAAGTGTTAGTGATAAACAAAGCCTTCCCTTTGACAGGAAAACTTTCCCCCAAAAGGTAGGTCAGCAGTTCTTCCTTGAGTCAGGTGTCCCTTTGTATGGGGAGGCTGCTGTTCTTGGTGGTGACTTCCTCAAGGCCTGAAGTCCCTGAATCTTTCCTTGGAGACCACAGTGACATTAGGTATACATAGAACATATGACCCAAAGCATGAATGAAGTGTGGTTCATCCCATGAGAGAAGTTACGTTAATTTTTTAAAATTTATTTTTTATTTATTTTCAGCATAACAGTATTCATTATTTTTTCACCACACCCAGTGCTCCATGCAATCCATGCCCTTTATAATACCCACCACCTGGTACCCCAACCTCCCACCCACCCGCCAATTCAAACCCCTCAGATTTTTTTTTAGAGTCCATAATCTCTCATGGTTCACCTCCCCTTCCAATTTCCCCCAACTCCCTTCTCCTAACTCCCCATGTCCTCCATGCTATTTGTTATGCTCCACAAATAAGTGAAACCATATGATAATTGACTCTCTCCACTTGACTTATTTCACTCAGCATAATCTCTTCCAGTCCCATCCATGTTGCTACAAAAGTTGGGTATTCGTACTTTCTGATGGAGGCATAATACTCCATAGTGTATATGGACCACATTTTCCTTATCCATTCATCCGTTGAAGGGCATCTTGGTTCTTTCCACAGTTTGGTGACCGTGGCCATTGCTGCTATAAACATTGGGGTACAGGTGGCCCTTCTTTTCACTACATCTGTATCTTTGGGGTAATTTTAGCATACATGAGAAGGCTCTGTCTGGAGGTAGAGTGGCAAGCAGGTGTAGTGCCACAGTTGGCCACGATGTGGCAGCATAGAAGGACAATGTAAAAACAGCATTGTTTGTAGAATCCATTGCTTAACTAACCCCAGCAAACTTCCCAGAAAGAAAGGGGGCTCCCACTGGGTAGGGAAGGGTTTTTGTCTACCTCAACTAGAATAGCAGTCATCTACCAGTTGAAAATTTAATCTTGGGCATTTTTTCTTCTTGTTTTTTGTGGGTTTTTTTTTAAAGAATTTTTTTATTTATTTGACAGACTGAGATCACAAGTAGGCAGAGAGGCAGGCAGAGAAGTGGGGGGAAGCAGGCTCCCTGCTGAGTAGAGAGCCCGATGTGGGGCTCGATCCCAGGACCTGGGATCATGACCTGAGCCGAAGGCAGAGGCTTTAACCCACTGAGCCTCCCAGGCGCCCCATTTATTCTTTTGACGTCTGTGAACCTCCCAAATAAATGAGGGCTTCTTTAGGATTTAGTTTCTAGTGTTAGATTTTGATAGAATTTGTGTCCTAAGGAGAGGGAAACTGTGGTCATTAGCCTAAGACTTGTATTTTTTACCTTTTTCTACATGTGGAGACCCACGAATGGAAAGGGTAAAAAGCGCCGGAACATGTTGAGAATAACACCACCATTTTATTCCCCCAACAACCCCAAACTGCCAGTCCCAGAGCTCCACCATTCCAGTGGCACCAAGTCCGAGTGAAGTGTCTCTTGAAATCATGTACTTTTCTTTACCTTTTCTCGGAGACATTAGCCCGAGCTCATTGAGGAAACTGCAGAAAGCAAATGGTCTGGATTCCCCTGGCCTTTCAATGGATGCCTTGGCAAGAAGTTAGAACCAAGCACAGGTCAGCTGCTATAGGCTTTGCTTGGTGTTCACCTCTTAAGTCTCAGCCTCCATGGAAAAGTGTTCAGGTCATCTGGGAGGCATGAGCAGTAGGCTCTTTAGCTTTAGTGTGGGTTTCCTTTCTCCTCATCCCATATGGTTCAGTGTGGAAAAAGAATCACTGCGGAACTGCAGAAAAAGGGTTGTCCTTAGCTAGGGCTTCACAAAGTTTCAATCATGATGAACTTGAAATTAAACGGAAATGGTGAGTTAAACTAGAATTCAGGTTTTCCTTCAAAACTTTACAGCCAAACTGCTTGGGTGTATTAAATGAACACTAGTTTCCATGTACGGAAAATTTTCTTTTCTCATCAGAAGGAAGATGAAGAATAGGGATATTTAATTTCTCTATGTAAATATTTTCCTCTACATCCTATATAGTAGTTGTCCTCCTTTAACCTCATCTGGTTGGGGTAGCTACTGGAGAAAACCCATATTATATGAAGGTTGCTGGTGTATCTCAGAATGCCAACCTCAGAAAAACCCTCAGGACTGCACTTTTTTAAATATTTATTTTATTTTTATTTTTTATATTTTTTTATATTTTTTTTAATTCTTGGGTTTTGCAGTGTCTTTTTTTTTTCTGTCACTTTCTTCTACCATTTCATCCATCAGCTGTCTTGACCTCACCCCTCCCTTCAGCGTCCCCACTTCACTCCTACCTTCTCTTTCCTTATAAAACCTCCTAGCATCCCACTGTCTCCACTTGTGAATGTATCCTTTTCTTTTCTCTGTCTAGTCTCAGAATATGGGATGTACTTCCTTCTGTCTACTCATCAGTCTTTCTAGAATAATCTATATAGCTGGGCTCTTGGATCATTATTGCCAGTCTCTTCAGATACTGGATTCTCTTGGCCAACCCCTCTCTCTTCTGTGTCTCTACAATAAATAGTAATATGTAGCTTGAAATGGTTAACAGTATATAATGTACATAATATAATTATATATCATAAATATAGATCATATAAACTTAAATCCTATTGTAACTTTATAACTTCCTCTAGTATTAATATTAGCTGACACCTTTTAAAGTTTTATTATGTGTCAGATACTCCACTGTATGCTTTCTATATATTATAAGGGGATAGGGTACTCCTCTCTGGTTTAATAATATATTAACATACAGTTTTGGGTGGGGGGGCTTTGTCCTTCTTCCCCCTTTTCTTTTAGACAAATCCTTCATACCTGGCCAAGCTGATTTTCCAGATGCCACAAAATAAGTCAACTAAATTTATGGACACTGTTATTTTCACACTATACAATTATGCATCTAATCAGCGAGAAGAGTATCTACTCCTCAAGCTTTTCAAGACTGCTCTGGAGGAAGAAATAAAGTATGTATATAAGTATATATTTAAAAATATCAATGAATAGATTGTTTTTGTGGCAGCTCTCTCTGACTTACTAAAATACTGTTTAAATTATCCTTATAAGTTACTCATACATACTCAAGTATATCAGATTGCTTAGGAAATTTCTACATCACTATTGGTATTTCCTGATACAGCTTTCTTGATAGCTTTTTTAGAGCTAATTTAGCTTTTGATTTTGCAAGTAAACAGCAACTTGAAAATCAAAAGCTTTTTTGAAAGTCAGTGGAAAAAATTTAAAATCCTGTGACTAATAAAGCTATAAACAGATGGGGATAACAGTCTCTGCCAAAAAGTTTTCTTTTACTTCTCACAGTAAAAGTTAGACTGATTTTTGCTTACTTATTTTCTGATTCAGTTATTGTTTTTTTAAAAAAATGTGCAAATACCTATATTAAAGGGGCCCAAAAAATACAGGAAAAATGCCCTTAGCCAACAAGATGGATCTCAACTGCTTTCCTAGATTCTTACAACTTGAGCTAGACTGGTTCCTATGGACCTCTGAAGCATGTTAGCTAGCAACCTCTGCCTTACAGCCTCAGAAATAGGATACATGAGAAATAGAAATGTGTGCACTGAAATAAATAAGTACTAATGAATGATACATACAGTGTAACAGATCAGAGGGATCTAGAGAAAAGTTTCAGGTACAAATGACATTGTAATAACGATGTAACAGTGTAACAGGACAGACACAGCTGTACTTGTGGGGAACAAAGAATAATGTATAAATCTGTCAAATCACTAGGCTGTATGGCTGAAACTAATGTAATGTGTGTCAACTCTACTCAACAGATAAAATATAAGAAAGGGGGGGAGGTAGAAAAGTTCCAGTTAGGTCAGCCAATAAAGACTTTAGGGAGAGGAAGTAGTTGATCCAAATCCTTGAAGAATATCTACAGATTTTCTAAGAAAAAAATGGAAAAGCGAAATAAGGCACACTGTTGACAGAAAGCATGGGCCAAAGTCTGCAAAAGACTATAGGATCCTTCTGACCAAAATGAGGTTTAACAAGTCACGAACAGGAGATGGAACTAGAAAGATAGGTTGGGCCAGAGTACGGGAGCCGCTAAGTCCAGACCCAAGTGTTGAGGCCCTTTTCACCTCCTTGGAAGGCCTGAAAGGTCTTCCAGCAGAGTATTGACACAGCCACACTGGGTTTTTTAGAGGATTGATCTGCTGCTGTGTTTGGACAGAATAAACGAAAGCTGCACAGGTCAGAGAAATGGGGCATCAGAAGGAAAAAAATATAGTTTGGGTTTTTAACACAGTGAGTATGAGCTAGAGGTATAGAATGTGAGGGGGGAAATGTCCAGCCAAAGGTCAGAAATCCAGGACCAGCTCCCAGGGAGGAGAGGTGGATTAGACACTGAGCTCAGAGGACAAGTTCCAAGGAGATGGTTATTGAGACTGCATGCCTGAGTGGGGTGTGAGGGTAGATCATGTAGAAAGACGTGAGAGTCAACAGTTCAAATGTGAGGAGAGGAGCCAGCAAAGGAGACCAAGGGAATGACTGGGTGAGATGAGGACTGGAATATGTCACTGAGGCACTGCGGGGAAAGGGGCGCAGAGGGAGCCCGTGGTCACGTGGGAGGGTGAGAGGCTGCACAGAGGTGAAAGCGAGGCCAATCAGGGAGGCTCTCAGGACCTGGCAATCAGCAGTCAGGAAGGACTCTCTCTGCCACTTGAGGTAGCCAGAAGCTTCCCTGTGGTGCATGTGAGCTCGATTTGAAGAAGTGGAGTCAGTTCGTTGAGTCGAGAACATTGTTTTTAAAATTTGGTAACTAGATGGGACACAATGACCCCCTTGATTCTTCTTACTATCTGTCCACTTTCAGTCCCTTCCTGCCTTCTAGATCAAAATTAAAGCCGAGCACTTATTCTCACATCCTTGGGTCCCTCACATAATGAACACACATCTTACAAATGATTGCTTGCTTTTAAACTATGTCACTTTTGATTTTCATGGAGTGGAGCTCCCTGAAGTCCTTGCCCCCCAGAGAGAACATAGGCTGTTTAAAGCTCTACCCACAGAGGCAACCCATTTGTTTTGGTCTGGGTTTCTTTCAGATCAAAAGTGGATCAGGTGCAGGACATAGTGACTGGGAACCCCACGGTCATCAAGATGGTTGTGAGCTTCAACAGGGGTGCCCGGGGACAGAACACGTTGCGCCAGCTCCTGGCTCCGGTGGTGAAAGAGATCCTGGATGACAAGTCCTTGGCCATCAACACGAGCCCTGTAGAGGTGTACAAGGCTTGGGTGAACCAACTGGAAACACAGACTGGAGAAGCCAGGTACCTGAGCCCGGAAGATGTTGGTTTTCAGTCATGTTTTATGATCATTTTTACATGGTTATTATAAATACTCTTAAGCGCTCTTAAAAAAAACAAAATTTGCTGTCCAGGGGCAGTTTTCAACTGAAGATGTTCCCTCCCTCTAACATATCCATTCTTGAACTCTCACACATCTCTAAATGACACAGTATTTTCAACTTTCAGCACCATTTGATCCCCAAATTCACAACTTCTATAATTCTCTCCTTTAGTTATTCTTTGTGTGTTTCTGAACCTAGACGTGGAAATATTACAGACTTTCTCTTCACCTGATTTTTTTTTTTTTTTTAAACGGTTACCGAGTCAGTAAGTTCCCTGTGTAAGCATTAGTAAGCCGGGTAGGATGGGCTTATCCTGAGTGGTAGTTGGTAGATCTAAGCAATCTCAGCTTTTTATCTTGTGCAAAAGGGTGCCTTGTGCAATCGTTAAGATACGCACAGAGAATTATGTGGATGGTTCTCCCAGCACTGTTTGTAACAGAAAAAAGTTGGGGAAAGTCAAAATATTTAGCTGTGAGGAATTTGTTAAATAAATGTTTGTATAACACATAGTAGACTTAGTAAGTGTTTGGAATAGAGGTATAGAAATATTTTTATTGGCATGGAAAAAATGTTTGTGGTATAGTTTCCAGTTGCAGTTGGGTACGGTAAACCATTTTCAATTAAATACGTATATGTGTGTATGATATATAGATACACACACATACATGTAGGGTCTGTATGGAAAATGTGTATGTATCAACTCTATTATACCCATGTGTGTTAGGCCCACATATACAGATGTATAGTGTAGGACCTAGAAAGTTATGCACCAAGATATGAAAGATGGTTGTCTCTGGGTTGGTATTGTATTCTTGATTGTTTATATGCAATTTTTTCTGTAGTGAACGTACTGCTTTTTTGTAATTAAAAAAAAGAGTGAGGGCACCTGGGTGGCTCAGTGGGTTAAAGCCTCTGCCTTGGGCTCAGGTCTTGATCCCAGGGTTCTGGGATCAAGCCCCGCATCGGGCTCTCTGCTCCTCAGGGGGCCTGCTTCCTCCTCTTTCTCTGCCTGCCTCTCTGTCTACTTGTGATCTCTGTCTGTCAAATAAATTAAAAAAAAAGGGGGGGGGGGTGCTTGGGTGGCTCAGTGGGTTAAGCATCCAACTCTTTTTTTTTTTAAGATTTTATTTATTTGTTGGACAGAGAGACAGTGAGAGAGGGAGCACAAGCAGGGGGAGTGGGAGAGGGAGAAGCAGGCTTCCCGCTGAGCAGGGAACCCAATGTGGAACCTGATGACAGGACACTGGGATCATGACCTGAGCCGAAGGCAGATGCTTAACAACTGAGCCACCCTGGTGCCCCAGCATTCAGCTCTTGATCTCAGCTCAGGTCTTAAGCCGAGATCTTGATTTCAGGGCTCTGAGTTCAAGCCCCATGTTGGGCTCCAAGTTGGGGAAACTTCTTTAAAAAAGAGAGAATATTAGATGAGTCTATATCACTTGAGTCACCTCTTATTTTGCCAAGAGAGCCCCAAGAGAGCCTGCAGTCCCCCTCATCCACCAGTGGCAGAGGGACTGTCTGGACACATGGGACCTCCTCTCAGCTGGCAAACATTTTATCCCTGAGGTCAGTGGGTGATGTCAGCTTCACTGTACAAAGCTTGATTGTAGAAACAGCTTGGCAAGGACACAAATGCTTGTCCCTAAGCCCTCAATTAATTGAATGCCCCTGTGTGTTTTCAGCAAGCTGCCTTATGATGTGACCACTGAACAAGCTCTAACATACCCAGAAGTGAAAAACAAACTGGAGGCATCCATTGAGAACCTGAGACGGGTCACCGACAAAGTCCTCAACTCTATCATTTCTTCCCTTGATCTCCTGCCGTAAGTTGTACACGTAGCGACTTGAACTTTCTTCCCTGCAAGTTCTTGCAACACAATGGGACATAAATCCTCACAGTGGAGATAGGCGTTTTCCCTCATGCTGTTTTAACACGATTTTAAAAGTTTGCCTGCGTTTGCATTGGAAATGCATAACTGTTCTTCAAAGAGGGAGGGAACACTAAAAACAGTGCCCAGTGATGATCATCAGCGAAGGTCCTGTGATTCTGTTACCATCTCATTTTATGTTTAATTTTTTAAGAAAATTGCTCCACTGTGGTTGATGAGAACAAATGTTTTGTGTTTCTTTCTCACTTAGCCTTTTCCCATTCTTTTCTTTTGTCATCTGTTCTGCATGTAGTTATGGATTGAGGTATATAGCGAAAGTACTGAAGAATTCGATCCATGAGAAATTTCCTGATGCCACAGAAGATGAGCTATTAAAGGTAGATTTTCGAGGGTCATCTCTCCATAGCTTCTCTTGGGGGCATGAGCCAGAATAATTACCAGCATAACATTTTGTGAGATTTCTTCCCCAGTCCATATGACTGTTTATAAAAAGCTGCAGGTCTTCTGTTTTGAATGACTGTCAAGGTTATTAATGATGCTGAAATTCTTTAGAGATCTCTCACACATTATTGAGTTTCTTTGTAGGAGTGCATCTGGGGACAATGTGCTCGAATTAACCTAGGTTTCACCAAAAATAATTTTGATTAACTATATTGGTAATGTGGGACTGTTTTGACTACCTTTACAGAACTCATTTTTAGGATTCAGATCAGGAAAGGATCTTTCTTGGGAAGCAGCAATGAATATTTACTTCAATTTTTAATAGTCTAAAACCCTTGACTTGTTTCTCTTAAAAATGGTCTTTTCCTCTGCATTCCTCCAGATTGTGGGAAACCTCCTGTACTACCGGTACATGAACCCAGCTATCGTGGCTCCTGATGGCTTTGATATCATTGACATGACTGCCGGAGGTCAGATCAATCCTGACCAAAGGAGAAACTTGGGGTCAGTGGCCAAAGTCCTTCAGCATGCGGCCTCCAACAAGCTGTTTGAAGGAGAGAACGAGCATCTCTCCTCTATGAACAATTATTTATCAGAGACCTATCAAGAGTTCAGGTGAGAAGAAACATTACTTTTGGAGAAACTTGTGAGATGATAAGGAAGAGTCCTGTGTGCTCTGTACCCAGAAGTGAAGTTGGGGATGAGGATTGGGAACCTCAGGGGACGGTGTGCATTTCTTCTTCTTGCTAACATGGCGGGAAAAGAACAGGCTGGGTCCCTTCTGCCTGGGGCTCCTCATCCCACCCCTGCCCCCAGGGCTTCTGCTATCCTGAGTCATCCCCAGATATTTGATTTCTCCTGTGGACAGAATGAAACCTTTATTCTTCCTGGTGTGCTACAGGTTTCATTCTGTCCACAGGAAGATCCATTCCCCCTCAAGCTCTCCATGAAAGCACATTCAACTTGACGTTCATTTTTTTCTCTTTTTGCCATTCAGTCAGTTGGTCATAGAAATAAGACATAAATGCAGCCTCTATAACTCCTCAGTTGGAAAATTGATTTCCCACTCCTCAGTTTTTCTCTGGAAGAGTAAATTACCTGCTCACAACAGTAGTTCATGATCATTATTTTCTATTTAGAATTGTGGCCTCTTGTGAGAAAATTCCCTCCAAATCCTCTTACTACAGGAAGTTTTGGTATCTCAAGCTGCTAATTTTAGTTCTTCTCACAGAGGAAAAATGTACTACTTCTTGCATATCCTTATCTGCTACTACAGCTTCCTTTTACTTCCGTTTTTCTCAGATTATTCTTATCAAACATCTGTGGTTCCAGCTCTTCTTCAAAAAGAAACAAAACCAAAGTCCCCCCCTCTGCTTCCTCTTAAATTCATATTTTTTCCTCTCACACTTGTATTTATTCTATGTGTTCCTCAGCAACCTATTCAAAGTGTAGGAAGCCAAACTGTCAAAAAAGGGTAGAAGGACCCACTGTCACATGGAAACGTGCTCCTCTCCCATGCCAACATGGCCGCCTGCCATTTAACCTCTTTAGCCTTGGGCTGGGAAGGTAGAGGCCTTTTGGATATATAAGCCTTGGGTACCCACAGGAGATAAACCAAGGATAATTTCATGCACAGGCAAGTGAAAATTGACTGCAGGGGAGCCTGGGTGGCTCAGTCTGTTAAGTGTCTGACTCTTGATTTTGGCTCAGGTCACGACCTCAAGGAGATTCTCTCTCTCTGTACCCCCACCCCCTTCCCAGGCACGCACACTCCCTCTCTCCCTCTCTCAAATAAATAAGTCTTTTAAAAAAAAATAGATTCTCTCTCTTTCTCCTTCAGCACCTCCCCACTTGCACTCTCCCTCTTAAAAACAAAACAAAACAAAACAAAAGAGGGGCACCTGGGTGGCTCAGTCATTCAGCTCAGGTCAGGATCCCAGCATCCTGGGATGGAGCCCCGCATTGGGCTCCCTGCTTGGTGGGAAGTCTGCTTCTCCCTTTCCCACTCCCCCTGTTTGTGTTCCCTCCCTTAAAGAAAAGAAAAGAGGAAAGAAGAAAGAGAGAGGGAGAGAGGGAGGGAGGGAAGGAGGAAGAAAAAGGAAAAGAAAGTGAGAGAGAGAGAAAGGAAGGGGAGGGGGAGGGGGGAAGGAAGGAGGAAGGAAATTTACCTCCTCATAGAATGAAATACCTTCTCTGCCTATACAAGAGAACCTAAGCCTTGATCAGAGGCCCTGGCTTTCTTGAACTCCCTGTCTAAATTTGCTATTATCTGAGGAGGAGACTTTTTAGAATCTGATTACTGGGGGAATGGGACATGGTACGTATTGGTGTTTTTAGCACTAACAGGTTTTCGATCAGTCAGCCACTGTTGTTTGAATCAACTAGGAGTAGTGTAGGCTTAACTTGAATTTCAGTCACTGTGGCAACAAAAGTTCTAAAGGGTTATTAGGCCCAGGAACTTATGCCA
The DNA here is from genome assembly GCF_022355385.1 of Mustela nigripes. Classification (NCBI taxonomy): domain Eukaryota; kingdom Metazoa; phylum Chordata; class Mammalia; order Carnivora; family Mustelidae; genus Mustela; species Mustela nigripes. The sequence goes on from NC_081568.1 coordinate 101,584,897, forward strand.
TTTAAAGGAGCACATTTGGACACCTGGATGGCTCAGTTGGTTAAGCATCTGCCTTCCGCTCAAGTCATGATCCCAGGGTCCTGTGATGGAGGTCCACATCAGGCTCCCTGCTCAGTGGGGAGTCTGCTTCTTCCTCTCCTTCTCCCTGCCTGCAATCTCTCTCAAACAAATAAATGAAATCTTTTTAAAAATAAAGTAGCACATTTGATCAATTGCTTTCCAGATTATTTTCTCTAGAAAGATTTGATTCTTAGATCAAAGACTATCCATCTTGACATTTTTGTTTAAATTTCTGGGGATCTGTTTTCAAAATAACATTTTTTGAATAACCTGCCCATAATTTGACTACATTAAGTCACTAGCAGAACGTGAGGCTAGGTTGCTCTCGCTATTCCTACTCAAGAAGCTGGGTCCAACGTATGGAAACAGGGACTCAGCCTCTAGAGTTAGGAGCCATTCTGGAAGATTCTGTAACAAGTGCCCCCCTCCTCAACACAAACACACACACACACACACACACACATACACACACACACACAGTTTGAGATGGAGAATAAAGTACTAGTCATAATTCATGATTTCCTCAGTGTTCAAGATTTACCTCAAAAATTTGAATTCTGTCTTAAGCATTTGTTTTCTTTGTTAGGAAATACTTCAAAGAAGCCTGTAATGTCCCTGAACCAGAAGAAAAGTTTAATATGGATAAATACACAGATGTGGTAACAGTCAGCAAACCAGTCATTTATATTTCAATTGAAGAAATCATCAGCACACATTCAGTAAGTGGGGTCTTAGCACGTTTCAGATGCCATTTTCTTGAAAATGCTTAGTCTCTTCTGGGCTTTCTGTAAGCATATGCTAATAATACTCATACTCAGCATCCTAAGAAACCTTCAATTATTTATTCTCTGACATATATGAATAAGATTCCTTTTCCCCAAACAAGTCACATTTACTTTTTACATGGTGCGTTTATTCCCACTAGTGCATAATAAAACTCCTCCCAAACTAGCCAAGTTTTTTCTTACATGATCTGTTGACAGAGTCAGCCTGTGAATGTGAAGATTAAGTCCTGAGCAGGGATGGGTCCTGCTATTTCCTCTACCCACCAGGGCTACACTGCCTGAACCCCCACAGTATTTCTCTTCCCCTTTGTAGAATCTTCCCAGCTTTTCCCTAAAATTCTGGGATAATGAGCATATTCTCTCTCTTCTAATGTTGGACATAAAGAGGGGGGGAAAATAGGCTGTTCAAGGTTAGGAAAGAGAGGACACTCCACCCAATATTAGCTGCCTGCAAAGAATCATTTCTATTGTTCTGGAAAACCCCATTTCTCAAAGGCAGTTTCATAGTCTGTGGTATGTCATAATGTCTCCCTCCAGAGGGCATGCAAACATCACCACCATCAGCCATGAAAGGAATATTAAGCATCTGTTGGAGTCAGGGCACTTAGCTCTGCACAAGAAAGCCTCAGATGGCTCCTTAATCATTTAAAGTAAAAAAAAAAGAGAGACTAAGTGTTGAGAGTTTCTTTGGTTTTTTGGGTTTTTGGTTTTTAAGACCAATTGGAACATATTCCCTGAAAAACCTGATTCCTAAAAGATAACCTTTCTGCAAAGTGCTTACCACCTTGCTTCTCTAAGAGAAGTCTTAGGGACATGTTAGAAAAGCACTCCAGACCTCCCAAATCAGAGCTTATACTCTACAAGAACCCAGGTTCTGAAGAGACACACTAGAGGTCAAGAAGCCCTCATTAATGGTATACCCAGTTTGGATTACACACAACTAGGAGGAAAGCATAACAAATAACACACCTCCAAATGGTCTTGTCCTGCCCATCAAAGCAGATACACTAAGAGATGACAAAATTGGCTGCTAAAATTTCAGTCCATGTTATCAAGTTCTTCCAACAAACTAAAGCTTGAACAGGTTTAGAAGAAAGATTGGATCTACTTTTGATTTCCCTCTTTCAGGGTTGGAACAAGGAAACCCTCCCCCCAACAATTGCAACAAGTTCTCTATGAGTATATTGAGTGATCTTAATCAATGGCTGGTCGGAACGGCCAGCCGAAGGAGTGAGTGGGTTGATCAAATGAAGAGGCTATACTTCTTTTCTCTATGTATAAACACTCAAAATTGTAGAACATGTCCAGCAATGCAGCATTTGCAACATTGCTCTAATGAGCGAGTGCACTCATTCATATTTGAGCAACCACCATTGTCTATTTTTATGGTAGATTATCCATCTCAAAAAAATGTCCACACACTGGCTACACATTTGTTGAGGGCAGTATCTTCCTGAAGAAGAAGTGGTAGGGAGTTCTCCTTTGGAATGAGACATTCTTTCCCAGGGATAGCAGAGAAAAAAATGTTACTGTGTTAATTTAGACTATTACTCTTTAATGAGAAATAGTCTGTTCTTTTTGTTAACAAAAATTGAAAACAGAGGATTCTGCTTTCCTGGGAAATCTAGCTTGTGACCAGCTTGGATTTTCTTCATGTGTTAGGTTGGAAGCAGATGTATAATGTGGGAGTATTGTAATTGCAGAGGAAGACTATCCTGTTTACGGTCTGTCTCAAAAGAGGAGGTGTCCCCATGTACACAGAAACTTGGCTTCAGCTCAACCCACCCAGCCTGTGACTCCCTGTCCTCTAAGGAACACAGAGACCCTCAAAATAAGCTCTTCAAAGAGACATTTTCAAAAAATGTTTATGTTCTGTAATTACCAGAATAAAGGGTCGAAGCTAGCTGCCTAAATCCTCACTCCCCAGACAGCAGCCAAATCAGCTCTCCTGTCTCTTCAGAAAACAAGAACGTAAATTTATCCTTTATTTTGTTCTGTCACTAAGGTACCTTCCTCCAAAAATATACATACTACCATTCCAGATGCCACCATGTCATTTTATCTCCTTTGTTACTTACATAATGCCTTTCTTTACTCACCTTAGATCCTTTTGGGGATTGCGTAGCAGAAGAAACACCTGGTACATCCGGTCTCAGGCCAAGGGACCATATGAGCATTTCTGTGATTCCTACCCTTGAAAGATCTTCAATGCCAGGCAGATTAAAATAGCTTAGTGGTGATTTTTTTTTTATAGCCATAGTGTTTGATTACTGCTTAATTTCTCTGTGAAGAGATACAGAAATGCACTTCCAGTTTACCCCCAGTATTAGTCAAGAGACTTCTGCCTCATTGTAGCCCTTTCCTTTCCAACTCTGACCTTTTCAGTCAAGGTGGACTAGAGCACAGGGATTAAGTGGTAGAAGGCTGCTCTGAGGCATATCTCACAAGATCTTGCTGAAAGAGGGTTTGTGGACATCTTTCACAAAGCTCCAATTTCTTCGTGTAAAGTAAGCACTTACTGCTAAGGTAATATTGAAAACTGTGTGTCCCTGTGGTCTCTAATTTCAATAAATGTCAAACTTGTAATTAAAATTCCAACAGTAGGGGCACCTGGCTGGCTCAGTCAGTAGAGCATGGGACTCTTGATCCTCAGGATCATGACTTCAAGCCCCACACTGGGCATAAAACTTACTTTAAAAAATATATAAAAATAAAAGTCCCAAACAGTATTAGAAGAACCTTATCTTGGAAAACTGGAAAGGGAACGTGTAAAAATGGTAGCACTTAAGAACTTACTTATGTTTGTGTCTCTATGTTTATTGCTGTCTCTATAAAGCTCCTGTTGGAACACCAGGAGGCAATTGCAGGTGATAAACAGGACTTGCTGAATGAACTATTGGAATCGCTAGGAGAGGTACCTAGTGTGGAGTCTTTTCTTGGTAAGAGCTTCTTCTGCCTCCTACTTCTCCTGTGGTTTGTGTTTAGTTGTTCAGTTTTCCTATTCTAGATCAAACAAGTCTTATTGCTTAACCTTACTTAAGAAGATAAATACACTAGCCCCCTCCTACATTAAGAGTTATGTAATTCGGGTGCCTGGGTGGCTCAGATGTTTAAGTGTCTGCCTTCAATGGGTCGTGATCCTGGGGTCCAGAGGTAAAGTCCCATGTTGGCCTCCCTGCTTAGTGAGAAGCCTGCTTCTCCCTCTGCCTCTGCCCTTTCTCCTTGCTCTTGCTCACTCTCTTTCATGAATAAATAAACAAAATCTTAAAAAAAAAACAAAACAGTTCTGTAATTTGTCCTAGGTTACAAAGCAATTAGATATTCTTGAAAATAAACTCTAGATGGATCAAAGGGATTAGTCAACCTGTATCATAAAGAAAAGAAATCATTAAAGAGCCAAGTTTATTACAAATTTCTTGCTGAGTTTTATAAGGATTTCTTTTATTAAGTTCTCTCTTTTAGTAATATTTTCATTTTTTGAGCTTCTGTGCTCCATGTTATTTTAAAGTTCAAATCAGAGATTTTTTGAAGGGGTGACTGGCTGGCTCAGTTGGTGGAACATGCAACTCTTGATCTTGGAGTTGTGGGTTTTAGCTCCACATTGGGAGTAGAGAATATTTCAAAGCTTTAAAAGAGAGAGATCTTAAAAGTCCCTTGCAATGTATTAGAATGTGTTTTATTTTGTTTTGTTTTATAAAGACCATTATCCCTGTACAACTGAGCCTGTCTTTCCCATAGAACCTTGATCTTGCATTGCAGATGCCAACACAATGAGTGAGTGGTAAGAATAACAATGTTTTATTTCTGCAGGGGAAGGAGCAGTTGACCCCAATGACCCCAACAAAGCAAATACACTAAATCAACTCTCAAAGATTGAGATTTCCCTCTATTTGACAAGCAAGTATGACCTAGGGGACGGCGAAGCTATAGATGGCCAAAGCCTCATGATAAAGTAAGTTTGGGGCATAACAGGCACATTGTGTCTCTGATTGCGCATCTTAAAATATGCAAATTTAAATGGGCTGTATCCCTAAATAATTCATTTTGATGTATCTAAGTATCAAAATACGTTGTTTATTCATCAAACATCTGACCAACAGGTAATGGACTACTTATCATTTAAGAAGAAACTAAATATTATAAAGCCCATCTTGTTTTTCGGTTTTCCGTGTAGCAATTTGATTCCTTTCTTTTAAGAAACAAAGTGATTCATTCTGCCTGTAAAAGTCCTGAGGTAACTAAAGGGAAATAACTGCTTCAGAGTGGTGAAAAGATTAATGAGGAAATACTCGAGACCATATTTAATGTCTGGTATCCAGTGTTGGTATAAAAGACGTATGGTAAGACCGAACACTGTCATTTGCTTTATTAACCTTCTTTCCTGTTACACTAAGCCCAGATATGTTTACCAGCTTTCATTTATACCCTAGTTTCTGCCCCCGAGGATTTACAGTGAAGCATTCATGATTTTATACTGTATTGTTTCCATCAAGGCCTCTGGATGTTCCATACCAGCCCTTTACACACAGAGAAAGAAAGAATGAGATCCATCACTATAAATCAAAACACCATAAGCCAAAACATATGCTCACCAAACAATACAGTTTTTAAGCACTTAAAAACAAAAGGATGCATAAGTCAGTTGTATTAGACTGAGGTAGAGAATGGAAGTGGAAAATGGGGCCAAAATGGAATAATTACATATTTAAATAATACTTCACACATTACTTCCAAGTTACATGTCATGAGTTCCGAGGTGGTTTTCATTTGTAACAAGAGCTTTCCTTTCTGCCCCGACAGGATTCAAACAGCCCTCACCTCCAGTTAAATTTTTTTCCAGCTGTTCATTATCATCCATTAAAATGGCGGAAAAAAACACTGTCCTTTGTTCCCACCCGAGCTTCTTCTTTTCGGTTTCCTTAGTTTGTCCTCAGATTATCTAAGGCCTGACCTGTATTCGTGTAGCAAATCTTCAGGACTTGCTCTGTGTCCATGGCCCTGGCTTGATGCTGGGGCTATCGCAGTAAGCAAGCCATTAACAGTCTCTGCCCTCTGGGGGTCTGAAGTCCGCTGATGGAAAGCAGGACAGAGGCCAAGCTGCAGGACTCTTACCCAGCCTTGCCCTCAGAAAGAGTTGAAGGCAGTTCCTTAGACGACTAAATAGCAAGTCAGGTTGAATTTGCAGAGAGACAATGCAGCGCAGGGCGGCGGAGGCAAGGGAGGAAACTGTGCAGTCTGTTCTCTGGGTTCCTAGGTGAAAGTGCCAATTATAAAGGGAACTGGAAATGCAGATTGTATGGTTCTGCCATACAAATTAAATGAGGCCAAGCAGCCTATGATCTCATACGCTTTGTCCTTAGAAGTCATGGGAGCAAATTTTCTCATATTGGTTTGATCTTTTATTTGAACATCATTTTCTAAAGGCAGTCAGCTCAAATATGTACACTAATGAATGGAAATCACAATGTGGGTCGTATAAAATGTCAAATAATCTCAGTGTCCTGTATTTATATATATATTTATACTTCTTTCTGAAGAGTCGCCATGGGTCTGTGGACTTTTGGAATTCATTTTAAAAGCAGAACCATACAAGTCAGGCCTGTTGGGCAGCCATATGTCTTAGCTGGAGAAACCTGGTCCATTGTCCTACCTGCCTCAGCCCTTGGGGGTCTCTGTCACAGCTGCAAACAAATAGTGTCTAAGTAGAGCCAGCCACTCGTTTTTTTCTTAAGTGGTAAAATGTACATAGCACAAAATTTACCATTTTAACCTTCTAAAGTGTACAATTCAGGGGCATTTAGTACATGCAGAATGTTACACAAATATCACTACTTTCTAGTCCCAAAACATTTCATCACCCCAAAAGAAAACCTCACACCCATTAAGCAGTCACTCCCTACCACCTCAGTACATCTTTCCAAGCCCTGCTCTCTAGTCCCTGGTCCCTGGTGCTTTCTGTCTCTGTGTACTTGCCTAACTGGGTATTTCATATAAATGGAATCATACACTGTGTAGCTTTTAGTGTCTGGCTTCTTTAACTCTGCATAGTATTTTTGGCTGGATAATACTCAATTGCATGGAAATACCACATTTATCCTGGACATTTAGGTTGTTTGCACCTTCTGACTATTGTGAATAGTATCACTACGCACATCAGTGTGCAAGTTTTTATTTGAACACCTGTTTTTGGTTCTTTTGGTTATAAACCTAGGAATGGAATTGCTGGGTCGTAAGGTAATATTAAGTTTAGCTGTCTAAGGTACTGCCAAACTTTCCTCACATTGGCTTTACCATTTATATGCCTACCACCAAGGTGTAAGTGTTCCAATTTTTCCACATCGTCACCAACACTTTGGTTCTGTTTTGCGTTGTTGTTATAGCCATCCTAGTGTGTATGAAGTACTATCTCATCATGGCATTGATTTGCATTTCACTGATGATTAATAACATTGAGGGTCTTTCCATGTCCTTGATAGCCATTTGTATACCCTCTTTGTAGAAATGTCTACTCAAGTTTTTTGCCTGGTTTTTTAAATTGGATTGTCTTTCCATTGCAGAGTTCTAAGCATTGCTGCTATATTCTGGATAGTAAACTCCTACCCGATTTATGATTTGCATATACTTTGACCCCTTCTGTCAGTTGTCTTTTTATTCTCTTGGTAATATCCTTTCATGCATAAAAGTTTTTTAACTTGACAAAGGACAGTTAATCAATTTTTTTGTTGTTACTTGTCCTTTTGTTGTTATGTATAAGAAATCATTGCCCAATCCAAGGTCATGAAGATATACTCCTGTTTTCTTCTAGGAGTTTTATAGTTTTTGTTTTTATATTTTACTTTTTTATTTTTATATTTTATGTTTAGGTGTATTATCCCTTTTGAGCTAATTTTTGTGTTTGGTGTAAGGCAGTAGGCCAACTTCATTTTTTTGCATGTGAATGTTCATTTGTCTTACAACCAGTTCTTAAAGACACTATTTTTCTCAAATAAATGGTCTAGGTACCCTTGTCAAAAGCCAGCTGACCACGCATGAATGCCTTTCTGGACTCTTCATTCTATTCCATCCATCTATATGTCAGTCGTTATCCTAGTCCCTCATTGCATTGATCACTGTAGCTTTGTAATAAGTTTTGAAACTGGTAAGTCCTCCAAGTTGTTCTTTTTCAGGAACACTATGGTTACTTGGAGTTCCTTGCAATTCAGTGTGAATTGTAGAATAAACTTTCTCATTTCTATAGAAAGGCTTTTGGGCAAGTGTTTGAATAATTCTTGATGATCTACTGCTTTCCTAGACCTCTGGGGTCTAGATAGCCTTCCTCTGGGCATACTTTGAGTGTAGGCAGAGCCCTTCACTAAGCACTCCAGTTGGTGGTCAGTGTGAAGTGAAAACCTGAAACAAAAATTGACCCAGTAGACTTCTGTGAAAGTGGAATTTGGGTATTGCCCAAAAGATTCAATAGAATTAGCTCCATGATATTAGTCAAACCTTACCTTCAAAGACTTTATACTTTAGGTATATATTTGAAAATCTTGCTAATAATAGATAATTATAAAATGTGTCAGTGATAGCAAGCTTAGAGACCATCTAGTCCACATCTCTATCTTTGAGGTGAGGAAATTTAAGTCTCAAATTATGGGAAGCAAGTAGCTAGTCACTGACATGCTTTAAATTCATAAGCCCTTTATCATGGATATTTCATTAATAGACACCTTAAATATTGATTTGAAAACTCTAATGTGGATGTCTTTTTTCCAAGCTAATAAACCAAATTCCGAACTCAAGCATAATGCATAGTTTTTGGAGATCTTCATTGCAGAACCAAATTTAACTAAAAACAGACAACACCTTTTAGAAGTTAATGGGAAATGGACAGTCATGGAATGCAGAACATTTGGGACATGAAAATACCTGGATTTCTCTATCAAAAACAAAACTATTCTGCTTCCTCCTTAAACAGGTTGTGTTTTTAACTTTCAGAAATGTCCTCTTATGATTAATTACAAAACAACCAACCTTACAGTGTTGAGTAACTCCTCTCCATGGGGGCATTTGCCATAGAAGAATTTGAGACGTTGTTGTTGTTTTTTAAAGATTTTATTTATTTGTTTGACAGAGATAATAAGTAGGCAGAAAGGCAGGCAGAGGGAGAAGCAGGGAGAGCAGGCTTCCCACTGAGCAGAGAGCCCGATGTGGGGCTCAATCCCAGGACCCTGAGATCATCACCTGAGCCGAAAGCTGAGGCTTAACCCACTGAGCCACCCGGGCGCCCTGAGACATTGTTAATCCTTATGCTTATAAACTTTATATTATGCTAGCTTTATAATTCTCAGTAATTCGATGAAAATTATAGCAAACACCTATGTAATGTTACCACGTGATAGGGACTATCTTATAGAATCAGATAAATAAAAATATATATGCATATTATATACTTATATATAATGGAATATATAATATTCCAGATATTACATATCTATATATAGATATACATATATATATGAAATCTGTCATGTTATACTCTCAGCAATCATAAGAGGCAGAGGTTATTATCTCTATTTTATGCAGAGGCACAGAACAGATAAAAACTCTTTCCTAGTTAATATGGCTAGTAAGAGGAGAATAGGTTCACTCAGATGATCTTAACTCTTCCAGGATCTGCCCTCTTGATTACAAGATTTTACAACTCATTGAGGGCAAGGCCACTACTCTTTGTACCTTTGGGAATCTTGGAATAAATCGTGAGAATGATAGCAGAGCAGTTTCTTCATAACTGATGCTGGGCGCTCTTTCCAGGCCAGAGAGGAAAGACTGACCACTTGTTGGGAAGGATGTAAAGGCAGCAGACAGGAGTAGAAAGAACACTGTCTTTCCCTTCTGCATGTGTATGGAATAAGGTTCCTCAGTTTGGGCTTTTGCCATTTTGCCAATACTACCAAGCCAGGTGATACTGAAAGAACAAACCCAAAAATCCTGGTTGAGGCCGCCTGGGGAGACCTGGAATTACAGCCTCAGTCTGGCACTTAGTAGCCATGGAACTCTGAGCAAGTCACCTCAGCATCAGTTTCCTCGTCTCTAAATAGGAAAGAGGGCAGACGGAGAGGGGGAGGAAGGGATACGATGAGGCAAAGAAGGCATGTATTAACACTGTATAAATTATAGAAAACTACACAATCATAAATCTTTCTCATGATAACTCATGATTCCACTTCAAACGTGTGATCTCTGGGGCTCCTGGTGGGCTCAGTTTGGAGAGCATGTGATTCTTGATCTCAGGGTCATGAGTTCAAGCCCCATGTTGAACGTAGAGCTTACATTAAAAAAAAAAAAATGTGATCCTCATGACCTTTTTAAGCTTGTTTTTCTACCAAAGTATGTGTGTTTCAGTAGAAGGCAACATTTGTGGGTTTAATCAAACTTAGTTGCCTGGGTTCTTCAATCATCATTTCTCAGGAACTTTTTTTCCTATCCCATGATTCAGTTGAGGCACCTATCATCCCATCTGAAAGACGCCTTTGCTTTTGGTACAAACTCGCATGGGCCCTAAATGGCTAAGTTGATACTCGATGTCTGGTGATAAAAATGAAGAATCATGCCAGAAGAATTTTAAACAACTGGAAGTATTCCTTAGATTGCACAAACATGAATTTCTTTTCAAACTTGGGCAAACTGTAAAGCAGATGGTGGGGTGGGGGGGAGGGGACTCAGAGATACTACTGGTCAGAGCATCATCAAAGATGCCATAGGAGTGGATTGGCCAAGTCTAAGGGGCCACATCAACACGTGGTCTCATTTACCAACAATAGGACTTGAACACAGCTGCGGTGAACAAACTCCCTGCTGTTTTTCTTTTTCTCTTAATTCTTCCCTAGAATTAAGGTCCTTGGTCTCATTGGTCTGGTGTCTTACTTATTGCTGGAACAGCCAGGGAACCAGTCCTCCACCCAGTTAGTTGATTTATGGTGGTTAAACTATATCTAGAATATTGTGTTTGCATTGGGGTGAAGAGGGGGACACATCTTAAGATCATTGGCAAACAAATGGGAGCAAAACGGTTAATTCTGTTTAAATCTTATTGTGAAGAGGCTTAAGGAACTGGGGGTCTTGCTTGCAAAAAAAGAAAGTAACTGGGGGCTTTGCTTGCAAAAAGAAAGGAGTGGAAGAGAGGATGGGGACACAATTTGGGCCTCTCTGCAGGTTTGTGAGGGGCTGATGATATGGAAAGTGAATTCAACTTGTTTTTGCAACTCTAGAAAAATAGTATAACCTCTGTCTAACTCTAGAACCTCTAATGTCTTAGTTGCTTCACTTGTATAATCAGGGATTGGACTATTTCCCAAAGGTTCCCCTTAGTGCTGAAGTCCCATGACTAAGCAGGTCCAGTGAGTGGGATTCACTGGAAGGCAGGCCTCTCAGAGTGAGCTTGCTGTGTAAGAATGGAATGTTCCAATGTGTACTTGACAAAATAAATTCAAAATGAGCCACACAAGAAATTACATTTTGAGAAGAAACAGGTGAAATTAATTTCAGTCTGTGTAATCCAATATATTGAAAATGTCATAACTTCGATATGTAATTAACATAAGAAATTGTTAATTTTTTCATATTTAAACATTCATAATGTGGTGTCTGGTTTATACCTACAACACTTCTCAGTTTGGACTAGCCATGTTTCAAGTGGTCCATTGCCATCTGTGGCCAGTGGCTGCCATCTTGGGCAGCAAAACTTTAATGACCATGTGGATGCTTACCACATGTTAGACCCTAGTGAACGGCTTTACATGTGACTTTTCATTCAGTCCTAAGTCCTCTGAGAGATTCTGATTCTATAAATGAAAAAAGAGACTCATTGGGATTATATAAATTGCACAAGTCCACACAACCAGTAAGCCACAGGAGGCCCAAATGGTCCTTAGATCCGTCTGGTCCCAGTGCCCTTAACCATTAGCATACTGCAGGGGGAGACAGTGAGTTCCCTGTCCTGAAACAGGATAGTTAACTTACCTGTGAGATGTCTGGGGTGGAAATGTGGCGGTAGATTCCACAGGCGAGACATAAAGCTGAATTCCAACAGAAAGACCTACTGTAGCTAGTTTGTGCTTGAATGACTCCTTAACAAACAAACATTCTTTGTCCCTGGTAGGGCCCACTTTAGTGACCCCGGTCATTTTGGTCATTAGATACCCTCTCTAAAGAAACGAGCTAGGAGTTTTCTAGAAAGATAGATCATAAGTGGTTCTTAGAATTTTATTGCCAATATGAAACCATCACTGTGTTGACATTTTTTAAATCATCCAGTGCTTTTATTTTTAACTTGATGTTCCTGTTAAAGACATTAATGATGATTAGAAGAGGGAGTCATGTGTGCGGAGGAAACGAGACTTGGCTCTCTAAGCTACAGCTGCCTTAGGAACAGTGCCCTCTCCCCCAAGGCTATAATTAGCTGTGTATCCACCTTGGACTCTCAGGGGAGGGTTGGGACATTCCCAGACAGCCTGTAAATCCCCAGCAGGGAAAGGTCATGGGTCAGAGGAAATGGCTGTAATCATTCTTCTCATACAGACCTGCAGTAAATAAGAAATAACAAAAGTAATATTTACAAATGGTTTCTTGGATTTTATCCTATTTTCAAAAATAAGATATTTGGACTTCACTTTGAGGGCTTCCTCTGTCATTGGCCCCGATGCTTCAAAACATGAACAGTGTTTTGTTTTCATTTTCCCATTTTCGTGCCGTGTGAACATTTCCTGCTATAGATGAAGAAGAAAGACATCATCCAGTGATGGCACGCCAGGCCTTTGAAAGAAATGATGTTAAATCCAACAGGGCAGCAAGAACAGTGAAACTAACATCATCAATTAGACCTGTTTATAATTTAAGGCGGCTCTTTAAGTGTCTCTGTTTTTTGGAAGGGCAGCTATATCCAAAAATAATTTTCCCACTCATGTAAATGTACACACACACTTGACCCTTTGCCTTTTATGTTGAAATCTTTTTTTTTTTTAAGATTTTATTTATTTACTTGAGAGAGAGCATGAACGAGGAGAAGGTCAGAGAGAGAAGCAAACTCCCCATGGAGCTGGGAGTCCAATGCGGGACTTGATCCAGGGACTCCAGGATCATGACCTGAGCCGAAGGCAGTCGTCCAACCAACTGAGCCACCCAGGCGTCCCAATGTTGAAATCTTTTCACATCACTACATAAACCAGGCTCTGAGTAGGATGGCCATGAAGGACACATGTGAAATAGTACTGTGGTTTTAGCACTTTCAATGGAATTTCCTAGCTACTAGCACTTTACTGAGCGACTCCTCTATTTTCGGCCCCCTGGAGACAAGGACACAAGCCCATTTGTTAGCTCATCCACCAGACCTGAGGTTCTCGAACACCACCGGCCTCATTGCTGTGTCAGCTGGCTGCCAAAGCCACCCCAGCCCACCTGGGACCACTGCTCCCACTGGCCTTCCAAATGTTTCATAACTGTCTCAGACTAGGAAGAGTAATCATTGGCCTGACTCCTAAGGGCTTATAAAGTACTAAACAGGATCAGAAGCTTTTAGTAAAGAGGGGAGGGTATTAGCTATCATTCCTGCATCCTCTGCGGTAGCAACCCATAACCCCCCTGCTCATCAGAAGTCGTCTCCATCTAAAGAGAAGAAAAAGTACTTAGAGAAGGAATCAAATGACATACTTGTCCCCCTGTTACTGACAGCATAATCCCACAACATCCAGTATGTAAAACCCAGACTTTGAAGATAAAGCGTTCACAAACTTGCCTTCAGAGCACATGTGAATTTCCGAAAGACTCTTCTACTTTAAGGGGTTATCTTCAAAGCTTCATTTTTGTGTGCATTCTTGTAATACACACAGAGAAGCATAGGGGAGAAGCAGATTGTGGTTCAGCAACAGTGCCATCTGAAACTCTTGTCTCTTGCTTCTCCATTTTGTAAGGACCAAGAAGCTGATAATTGATGTGATCCGGAACCAGCCAGGGAACTCGTTGCCAGAAATCTTGGAGACACCAGCAACGACCCAACAGGTAATTGGCCTTTGAGTGTAAGATAATAAGTACCGTCTATGTGAGTTGACTTTCTTAATCTTCATGTCCGGTGTTTACTGTTGCCACAAGGACAGTGTCATTGACATGGTTTGAAAGTGAAGAATTTTCTGTGTTACTCTGGCAGCTGAGTTCAGTCATAAATGTAAACTCCTTAGAATGGGAATGAAATACAAAATACAACACCAAATGGATGTTGAGTGTAATTTTGTCCTTGACTAGGAAGATAATTCTAGGCCTTTGAAAGCCTCTGAATGTTCACTGTAAACCTTATCAGACTGTGAATAAAGATAGTTCTGATCAGTAGGATGGAGAAAAATACCTTTCATATCTTATGTATTTGTTCACTTGAGACGTGTCTCGCACATTAAAACTGTTTTCCAAATGCTTGAGAAGTGAATGTCTTGAGTGCATCTGGCCAGACCACCGTTATCGTGCTGTAAGTGACTCAAGATTCTTAACAATCTTGCATGAATGTTGTTATCAACATCTTCTAAAATGCATCGTCATGTATTCAGTTCATTCTGACTTAAGCTAATTCACTCCTATGGCTGTTAAGAGAGTTGCCACTCTCTAAACAAAAGTTAACAAAATTATCTAATTAGGTACTTCTTAGCAGAGCTACTCATAATTTTCCTGATTCACTCTTTCTTTCCTTAAAGATTATTTATTTGAGAGAGAGTGTGTGAACATGTGAGTGGGGAGAGGGGCAGAAGAAGAGGGAGAGAGAGAATCCTCAGGCAGACTCCCTTCTGAGCACAGAGTCTAATACAGGGCTCTATCCCATGACCCTTCGGTCATGACCTGAGCGGAAATCAAGAGTCGGATGCCCAGCTGACTGAGCCACCCAGGCACCCCATTCCTGAATAAATCATCATTTAATTGGTTGCCAAGAAATGACTGTATTTAATTCAAAAAATATATAGAATGAAACTTCAAGTTATCTGGGGTTTGTTAACATGAATATTGTTAAACAATGTTAGCGGAATATCCTACTGTCCTTATTGAACATTTAATTTTTCTCCAAATGTAGCATAGTCACAAGAATGCAGACTTCCAGGATCAACTACAGTCCTGCACCTCCTCACTGTTTAATTCTAGGCACTTAGAAAGGTTTCTCTGCCTCAGTTTCCTCAACTATAAAATGGGAATAATAATAGTGTTTAACTGTCAGCAAAAACAAATGATTTAAAACATGTTAAGTGGGTAGAATGATAACCAGCACATACTAGGTGTCTAATAATGTATTTAAGACCTGCAGATACTATTGTTGACCACTGACCTGATAAACTATTCCCGTGTACATGATATTGATCTACCTGTAACCTAATTATATCTGTATCCTTAGACTTTATATTGTGTCAGTCAGTTATCTAATGCAATGAAATGGGAAGATCACCAGTCTCCTTTTATTACTGGGGTTGTTTTTGTTTGTTTGTTTGTTTTTTTAATAACAACCTGTCCAAATTCATTCATTCATTTACTAATCATTTATTTGGGAACTTGGGATGAACTAAAATATTCTTACTTCCTTTGGTTCAAAGACACCCTGCAGATTTTTCAGAGTTCGTAGTTTGAGAATTATTCCTCTCCTAAAATAAAGGTCTCTGCCCTTGTGGCTTACCAATCTCCATAAATATGGTGGATGTGTAAGAGTTCAGTTGGGTTCTGGATGTTCACGGTGTTTGAATAGCTCTTTTAAGGAATAATGTAGTTTTAGTTCCCTCAGCTGAACTATCCAGGAATTGAAATCCTCCCACCCAGAGAATTATAAAATATCAGTTACCCACTATAATATGTTCATTACTAAGGTGATTTCTCATCTTAGCACTAAAGTAGCCATTGAGAATTTTGCTCGAAGTAGTCCTGCCACCATTGCCATATTTCTCAAAAAGTTGAAATAATTTCTTCCCGAAGACCTATTCAAAATCCGTGAAGAACATAGCTGATTCTTGCCTTTGGACTCTGATTTGAGGATTTCTTTTATTTATTTTATTTTATTTTGACATCAACTTGCCTGAACAGTTTATGAATTTGTGAGACTAGAGAACCAGAGAAAAGTCAATATCTTGATACTCCCCTTTCAGGAGACAGATCATGCCAGAGATATGGTGAGCCGAGCAATTATAGATTCCCAGGCTCCAGAAGAAATGAAGCATAGTCAGTCTATGGTTGAAGATGCACAGCTACCCCTGGAGCAGAAGAAGAGGAAAATCCAGAGGAACCTCAGGACATTGGAACAAACTGGACACGTGTCATCCAAGAATAAATACCAAGACATTCTCAACGAGATTGCCAAGGTTTTTGGAAATAGTATTCTTACTTCTTCACTTAGCAGACATTTGTTAATCGTTGGTCACATGCTAGGCACTCTCTCAGGTGACATAACAGACTCCTAGTTGTATTGCCATGGTCAATATTACAGATTATCAAAGGTTTCAAAGCCATTGATGACTTTTAATAGAGAAGTATCAAAACTTCCCTGCATCATTAGGACATTTGATGCACACCAGAAATAAATGCTTGGGAAATTTAATAGACAAATTTCATCTATACTTTGAAGCAATACCTACTAAGTTTGAGGGATTTTTTTAAGATTTTATTTTTTTAGTAATCTCTACACCCAACATGGAGTTCAAACCTACAACCCCGAGATCGAGTCACATGCTCTATCAAGTGGGCAAGCCAGGCGTCCCAATACTTACTAGTTTTAGAAATGACATTTCAATGAGAGTTCTTTCTTGTTAGTTGTCATATAGCCCAGTTGCTCTTAGGATCTGCCACTGAGGTAGTAACTCACGTCCTTGAGAATGTCCTCTGAGCAGCTGAGCCTAAATGCAGTTAACACTTCAAGGGCGCTTTCTGCTTTCTCAGCCTAAATTTTTACAGTTGGGAAACTTCCTGAGAAAAGGATCTCAAATTAGCATGAGGAAGCATCACAGGAAATGGATGAGATCTGTTTGCCAAGGATAAGGAAGTATATACTTGTGTCAAAAGGACCTTTCCTTCTTTTTATCCAAATATGCAAATTAAAATGGGTCTGGATGTTAAAGGCAGTTAAGTGATCAGGATAGAAGTAAATGTTGTTAACTTCTTGGTGGAAAATCAACTTGGCTTCTTTCTTCCATGGAAATTTAGGGTCACTTAGAGCAGTAGATTTAGTACTCCTAGCCTAAGTGATTCAAGGGAAGTCATATTTCTTTCCATAGCTCTGGGGTGGAAAATATTTCTCTTTGGGAATAATTAGTAGTGAAATTAATGCTTTTGCCTTTAAAAGAAAAAGGTTACCATGAAGGCATCCTCTAAAAGATTCTGTTTATTGGAGAATTGTTATTTAAAGGTGTGTGCATGTCTATCTGGATTCCTAGGGTAATGTGTTTTATTTTGTCAACATAAGGAAACTCAGAGTAAACAAACACTGTTTTCTTAAGTGAAACATTTTCATGATTTACCAGTTAGAATTACAAATAAATCTTATGTCTTTAAGTTTAAATATAGCCTAGTTCCTATAGGTTGTGAACAGTTTGGACAACTTAATGTTCTCTGAACTCTCTTTAAATCGAAGGAATAGTTACCAGAGTAAAATTTTTCCAATCAGTCTTGAGAGCTCAGTTGTTTTGCAAACCTTGAGAAATATTTTCCAGATAAAAAAGCTCATTGGGGTTTGGGGAGGCTTTTTTTTTTTTTTTTTACTTATTTCTAAAATGAATGCACTGATTTATACGTGTAAGCCTTTCCAGGTAAAATATTGTTCTAAGTGGAATGTTGAACACATTCTGAAGAAATTTGTATCTCCTGGAACAGTCTTCCTTAGGCCCCTCTTAAAACACTATTTTTCTCAAATTAATTGTATGGTTATTCCAAAAATGCTTCTCTGTTTTTCCATCAAGGGAAAAATAAACCTTAGCAACTCTGTTAAAGTGAAATACGGACCCTTGCCAGTCTGAAGTATAAGCAAGGAAGGAGGGACACTTTAGTTTTCAGAGACTAAGGTCACTAAGGGAAGCTACAGGTTAATGGTCACAAATAAGGATTTAATAGTCCACATTCTTCTTGCCCCACATTGGCAATATCATAAAGTCAACTTCTTAAATCTCGTACCATAGCCTTGACTTGTTCTTTTAGGACATTCGAAATCAAAGAATACATCGTAAGCTTCGGAAAGCTGAGTTGGCCAAACTTCAGCAGACCCTGAAGGCACTTAATGAGAAGGCGGCATTTTATGAAGACCAGATTAATTATTATGACACCTACATAAAGACTTGTTTAGACAACTTAAAGAGAAGGTAAGTTAAAATTCTGCGTCTGTTTATGGTATCCTGGTGTTTAGGGGTATCTGTTCTATGATCCTGGACAGTTCAGCTTGGAAGCAAACTGCTTGCTTTATTTAATAGCCAAACACTAGAACCTCAGTTTTGTGATTTGCCTCTGTGATCTCAGAAGTGCATTTCAGAGCTTTTTAATTGCCCATTGACGTTGAGATTCAAGTTGTATTTTAAGCAAGGGGCTTTAACACCTGCAGAAGCACTCTCCTTTCTTCTTTTGTCTGTTTTAGTCAAAGGTGCCTTTGAACACTGATAAAAATTAAAGTTACTCTTGTTTTTTGAATGTTTACAATAGACAATATTAAAATGTTAGATAACTCCTGGTATTTGCTAACAGCCTAATGATTTTTTTAAAGATTTTTAAAGATTTTTTTATTTATTTATAAATAAATATTTTATTTATTTATAAATAAAATATTTATTATTTTATTTATTTATTATTTTGAGAGAGAGGGAGCACAAGCAGAAGGAGGGGGAGAAGGAGAAGCAGACTTCCTGCCTAGCAGAGAGCCCAATGTGGGGCTTGATCCCAGGACCCTGGAATCATGACCTGAGCCAAAGGCACCCACAGAACAAACTGAACCACCCAGGCGCCTACCCTAATGATTTAAAACTGCTTAGTGGGGCCCCTGGGTGGCTCAGTCAGTTACGCATCTGACTTGATTTTGGTTCAGGTCATCATCTCAGGGTCTTGAGGTAGAGACCCCTTTGGGCTTTGTGTTCAGCAGGGAGTTTGCTTGAGATTCTCTTTCTCCTCTGCCCTCCTTTAATAACCACCCCCCCACCTGTACCTGCTCTCTCTTTCTCTAAAATTTTAAAAGCCTTTAAAATTGCTTAGTGGTTTTAAAAAAATATTATTGACATAAAAGACAAAATTTGGCAGTTTCCCATTACCCATTAGCATACATATTGCAGATTTTTTTATACACGACATAGCCACTTTTAATGAGTATTCTATGCTCCTAATTGTTCTTACTCCTAGACTAAGGTCGATACTAATTGAATTTTAATTACCCATTTAAATATGTAATGCAATATTTTCTTGTAATCCATGTAGTCAAATTGACAGTAGGAAATGGTGCTGTACAGAAATATCAATTGCATTAATCATAGAAGATTTGATGAAGGGAGATAAGCAAATTAAACCCCATCTATTTGGGCCCCACTGGCTCTGAATTTTAATTCATTTGCTTGCAGCCTGTAAATTACTTTTGCTCTGTTCCTGGGAAGAAGAAGTTGATCAAGATAATAATACCCAGTAGAAATAAGGTTGTTAGGGCTTTTGGTTTGTTTTTGTATTTTGTTTTTTTCATATTTATTGCAACTACTTGAAGGCATTTTTACAAGGTCAGCAGTTAGGGGAGCTAGATTTGCATTCTAATTTACTCTTATATTATGTGATCTGTGACCCAGCCCAGTGAACTTCTCTCGAACTTCAATTTTCTCATCTTCAAGGTGGCAGGAGGAGGACTAGCCTCACAAGCATTGTTAGGAGAGGTAAATGAAACAATAAGAAAGGAATCTGTTTATTTCAAAGCCCTATGGAAATGTCAATTTTGCAAATGTGGGAGATTATTCATAAAGTACTTAGAACATTGCTGGCCACATAGTATTTATTAAAGAAACTAAAGAAGTCTTAGTAACACCTTTACTTAGGAGTATGCAGTTGAGATTAATGAACCAAAGCTGCTTGCAGAATGACTTAATATAGCCATGTAGTTCAACATGCCTGAGAAAATAGAGGGCAACTTTTATGAAAAATGTTAGTCTATCATTCAAACTTCAGTCACTTTAAAAATAGCTTCCTCTTAGATTTCAGTAGTGAGGTTTTAAGGCCTAGGGAAAATTGTCACCTCTTATTGCAAAATAGAAAGTTTCATATTCAGGGCAGTGAGGCCCAGTATGAACTGTGGTGGGTACCCCAGCATGCTTACTGTGCCCCTAGAAGCCTCTGACTTTACCATCACGATAACACAGTTTGTTCTTATTTTGTCAGAAATTCTCGAAGATCGATTAAACTAGATGGGAAAGGAGAACCCAAAGGGGCGAAGAGATCTAAGCCAGTGAGGTACACGGCAGCGAAGCTGCATGAGAAGGGTGTCCTCCTGGGGATAGATGACCTTCAGACAAACCAGTGAGTGTGACCCAGAATCTACACCCAACACAAGTGCCCTTTAATCATGCCCATAAAATCTGACTCTCTTCTGTTCAGTTTCCTGTGGCCTTTGAAGAGAGCTTCATTTGGTCTGTCAAGGCTTACCCCCGATTACAGATGACGGGGAAATACATGTGTTGTAATCTCTAGTCTTCCCATCAGACCCCGAGTATCTGGTGCTATGGATTGTAGGAAGTACCCAGGAGGTCACTGGGCTTCCCATGCCTGGACCAGTGCGTTTGGATTTGCCAGCCTCCCCTTTCCCACCAAAAGAACTGAATCATATCAGTGAGAATGAAAAGCTGTCTTTTGGTCTAGAATGATAAGGGTTGTTTACAAGGGCAAGATAGTACCATTCTCATTTCAAAGCCACAAGCTGTGTGCCAACACGTGGGTCAGAGCCACGCGGTATGCTGTTGGGATGTGCATTTGACCTAGAGGGGAACCCTCCTCTGTAGCCCCATACCACGTTCCAGTAGATTCTCTGTGTTACAGGGACCATGAGTCTTGTGCCCCATAAGTGCTGGGACGGGGGGATGCCAGACTCCCCATGTGTGCTGCTTTCTGGCTCCAGCCTTCTCTCCAGACCTGGCCTCTACTCCATTCATCCCAGCAAAAATTCTCCCGAATACACCCACTCAGAGAACATGGTTCCTCATCTGTTTATGTTATTTAAGAACAGAGCCATATTTTAATAGCATTTCTTTTGTAATAAAGGACCTACTTCAATGCTCTTGGCTACAGTCCCAACAGGAGCCATCAAACCTAGTTTCAGTGAGCAGAGTGGGAAGTGAGATGATGGGAGGTTTCTGAGACTTCCTTAGAATTTTCGCAGTGGACTTTGCACTAAGCATGGAAACTAAGAATTCTGCTAACTTGTGTCAGCTTTACATATAAATTTGCAGTTCCGCACCTGTAAGTGTCCCTTTCTTCATTAGGTTTAAAAATGTTACATTTGATATCATATCTACTGAAGATGTGGGCATCTTTGATGTCAGATCAAAATTCCTTGGTGTTGAGATGGAAAAGGTACAGCTCAATATTCAGGTAAGCTGGGATTTCTGCAAAGTGGGGGGTGAGTTGTATAATGTGGGTCATTTATGCCTCCCCTGGCTTATGCCCTTCATAACAGTGAGGTTCACCAGAAGACCGCTTCCAGGATTTTTTGCCAATATTAGCTTTTTTTTTTTTTTTAAGATTTTTATTTATTTATTGAACAGACAGAGATGACAAGTAGGCAGAGAAGCAGGCAGAGGGAGAAGGGAGGAAGCAGGCTCCTTGCTGAGCAGAGAGCCCAATGCGGAGCTCCA
The DNA here is from genome assembly GCF_022355385.1 of Mustela nigripes. Lineage (NCBI taxonomy): Eukaryota > Metazoa > Chordata > Mammalia > Carnivora > Mustelidae > Mustela > Mustela nigripes. The sequence goes on from NC_081568.1 coordinate 101,606,585, forward strand.
TCCCAGGACCCTGAGATCATGACCTGAGCCGAAGGCAGAGGCTTAACCCACTGAGCCACCCAGGCACCCCAGCCAATATTAGCTTTTTAAGATTGATGATTTTTTAAAATCTCTGATTTTTCAAAATATTGGAACCTAAAATGCTTTTAGATGGCAAACCATAGTGGCCAGTGTTTCTAAGGCATGTTTCCCTTTTTTGAAGCTTAAAGCATAACATGGTATAAAAGTATTGAGAGCTGTTAAGGCTGGAAAGTTTTCTTTTATTAGGAACTTGGATTTTTTCCGAGACTACATAGGCCCAGTATTGGAACTTTCCTGACCTCATTTCTCCTTCTTAGGATCATTTTTACATTAGTGTGTTAAATCAATTAAATGCTTAGGGGACACTTGGGTGGCTCAGTCTGTTAAGCGTCCAACTCTTGGTTTTGGCTCAGGTCCTAATCTCACCGTTGGTAGAGGGATAGAACTCAGCACTAAGTTTGCTTCAGATTCTCTCTTCCTCTCCCTCCTGCTCGCATGCTCTCTCTCTCCCTTTCAAATTAATCCTAAATAAATAATATCTTAAATAAATATCATACATAGAATCTTTTAGGGGCACCTGGGTGGCTTAGTGGGTTAAGCCTCTGCCTTAGGCTCGGGTCATGATCTCAGGGTCCTGGAATCAAGCCCCACATGGCGGGGTGCCGGTGGGGGGAGCCTCTGCTCAGCAGGGAGCCTGCTTCCCTCTCTCTCTCTGCCTGCCTGCCTACTTGTGATCGCTGTCTGTCAAATAAATAAAATTTAAAAAAAAAAAGAGAGAGAGAAAGAGAAATTAGAACTAAGTATGATAAGGCCATTTAAATAATGGAGTAAATTAGAGTCTAGAGGGAAAATGAAAGATAATGTGCAATTATGAAAAGTATACATAAGGAAACAGTATTGTTTTCTACTTTATTTTAAATGTCACTAAATGGGGGGCGCCTGGGTGGCTCAGTTGGTTAAAACCTCTGCCTTCAGCTCAGGTCATGATCTCAGGATCCTGGGATGGAGTCCCCCACTGGGCTCTCTGCTCAGCGGGGAGCCTGCTTCCTCCGCTTTCTCTCTCTGCCTGCCTCTCTGCCTACTTGTGATCTCTCTCTGTCAAATAAATAAATAAAATCTTTTAAAAAAAATTTTTTTTTAAAGTCACTAAATGTATCCATCTAACAATTTAACTAAAAAGCTTGAGTTACCCTAGATACCACTTAGATAAATATGGAAAGAGAAAAGAATGTGCTCCAAAGTGAATTTTCTTGGTTAGTCATTCTTCTCTAGGCAAAGACCTATCATGTGCTTGTGAAGAAGGAAATGACCCAAGGCCAAGCAACATCAACTGGACAGATGAATTCCAAGTGACTAGGAGATACCTGTTCAGAGAGGCCTCATGGGAATTCCTTGGAACAGTGGTGCAAATGCCAAGCTTCATTGGTTCTTTTGTTAAGGATTTAGTGTGCAAGATTAACTATCCATGCCATTCATCTATACACACAATTGATTGTGAAATGTTACTCCTTAGCTGCATACAGGTGGCTGATATGGCCCAGATTTCCAAAGTCTTTAACATATCATGAGGGCTAGCAACATAATTTGTAGAGCTTGATGCAAAATGAAAATGGACAGCCCCTTATTCAGAATTATTGAGAATTTCAAATTAGTAAGAGCAGAGCATAAAACTAAGTGCAGAGCACCACTAATCATGGGACCCTGCAGAGGTTAAATATCCCAGCAGCCAGCCCTTCATCTAATAGCTAATAAAATAAGACTTCTGTTTATACATAAAGCCTTCAGACAATTATATTATCACATGAATTACCAAGGACTGACAACAGGACAGAAATTTATGAGAGAATCCAGGGAAATCGCTTCTAACATTGTTTCTAGGTCCTCTTCTCCCTTCATTTCCTAAATGAAATCCTATAAAATCCTAATTAAATCCTATAGGTATTGGCAGTATACCTACCAGGGGTGTGTGACTTAAGTGAAGAGGTTCTCCTTGCACATTCTCCTTGCATACATAATGGCCAGTGTTCATCAAGGGCTCCAGGGTTGACTGTCTTCCTTTCCCAGGTGAAGAACTGAGATTCAGAGAGAGCTCATTATACAAGAGGCAGCTGGAGTCCCAAGTTCTCATCACTTGGTTCCATTGCCCTTCTCACAAGACTCCAGTTAATCCTGACAAGGCATGGTGGCATACAAAGAGTTTATAGACCTTAATCTCCTATCCCCAGCAGCAGCCCTGTGAAATTGGCAGTGTTCTCCCAATTTACACACAAAAAGCACAGAACTTCAGAGAGATTGTGTGAAGTTGCAAGGTCATAAAATAGGAAATGGTGAGGTTAAGTCTCAAATCAGATCTTCTATTCACAAGTTTGGTCATCTTCTTTGCTCTCCACCTTGGTGGCCCATCTGATTCCCCTGCAGACACGCACAGGTGTCTCTCACCTTGTGTACAGTTGGAGGTAACTGAAGAGGTAGAAGAGGCAGCTAGGAACAGCCAAAGTTCTCTCAAAGGTGATTCCAACTTCTGTAGGGAGACTTGTTTAATATAGGTAAAGCCATTACCATTAAGAACCAAGAAGTTTGCGGTGCCTGGATGGCTCAGTTAAGCTTCTGCCTTTGGCTCAGGTCGTGGTCTCAGGGTCCTGGGATCAAGCCCAGCAATGGGCTCTCTGCTCAGCTGGGAGCCTGCTTCCCTCTCACTCTGCCTGCCTCTCTGCCTACTTGTGATCTCTCTGTCAAATAAATAAATAATAAAAATCTTAAAAAAAAAAAAAAAAATCCAGGAAGTTTCCAGAGCTAGGAACAGGAAAATGAGGAAATGAGGTCTGGGTACTAGGCTGTGACAGCTCAAGAATGATATCTTATATTTGGGAAAGACCCTCTCTCTTGTGGTATTATGAGACATCACTGCTTATCTCATGCATATGACTGGTGTGACCCAGTTTCTGATTTTAACAAGAGTTGATTTCCTTTGTTTATATGGTGGCAGTGCAACACAGAACAATAGACCTGACTTGAGAGGGTAAGGATTTGTTCTCAATACAGGAGCCTAGATCAGGAAGAACTTGCTTTATACAGGGTTCCCCAAATTTCTATCCTAGAACTTTACTACATGACATGATCATTTATCCCCATTTGCACATACTTACTTGTAAAGTCTACATGCTACTATATATTACTATACTCCAAATATACTTTATAAAATACATACACAAAATCTAGATGTTTAAAGAATGAGAAAAATAAGAATAAATAGAAGTTCTCATATTCTTTTTGCTCCTCAAGTAATCTCCTTGCTTGCTCCACTTTAGAAAACACCATTGTTATAAAGGATATACTCCGTCTTGCTTGAATATTTGAGTTTTTCAATTAAAACGTATTTTAAATATGTATATGTGCATAAATTTATATGTATAAGTACATATCTGATATTAATTGGAGGTGGTTTTCTGTTATACAGTGCTTATCAATTCTAAAAATCTATCTTCTTCCATTTAGGTAAGTGATTCTCAAAGTATGGCACTCAGACCAACAATGGCATCATCACATGGGAACTTGTTAAAATGCATATACTTGGGCCTCACACCAGAGCTACAAAGTCAAAATGTCTCGTGGGTGTGGCCCAATAATCTGTGTTGTACCTAGCTTGTGCTTTTAACTGAATGATTTTGATGCATACTCCATAGTTAGGTCAACTGAATCTTATTTTTGTCCCCAGATTCTTCTAGAATTTTTTTTAAATGTGCAAAATGTCAAATTTGAGATTTAATGATGATCTTCGCAATTTCAGGATTTACTTCAGATGCAGTATGAAGGAGTAGCTGTAATGAAAATGTTTGATAAGGTTAAAGTGAATGTGAACCTTCTCATATACCTGCTGAACAAGAAATTCTATGGAAAGTGAAGTGCCTACGGAAACTTCATGGAATCTGTATCATCTGGATTAAGAAATGAATCTGTTTAATATTTTTGTGGTTAAACATGATTGAAATCACTGCTTATAAATGTGTGATTTTTTTAAAAAAACGAAAAAGACCAAAACTGTTCTGAAGAATGTACCCATGTGCCTTTTTGATAATTTGATACTATGGTAGAATAATCCAAAAAGATGAATTAATGTAAACACTTCCACATTATACTGTGGTCTAGGTACTCTGATTTAAAACTTTGGACATTCCGTGATTGGTTTTAAAGTAGGGAGAAAATAAGTTTAGTTGACTAGAGACAAATCTGTAAACCTATTTTCCTATGAAAAAAATTTTAAATGTCCCATTTGAATAATGTAATTCTTCCTAGGTTTGTTTTTGGGTTTTTGTTTTGTCTTGTTTTTTGTTTTTTGGGTTTTGTTTTGTTTTGTTTTGTTTTGTTTGGCCTATGGAGAAATGGAGACCTAATTATTTGTAATGAATTATTTACACAGATTCTTAGTTCTAAGCCCTACCTTCTGGGAATTACCAATTTTAAAGAAGTTTTGTGCAATTCAAAATGAAGTTTTTATAAGTAATTGAAAGTGATAATACAATAATACTTTCTGTATAAAAGTATATATTTTATGTGATTTATTCCTACTAAATGAAGTGCACTACTGCCTCATAGTAAAGACTCTTGTTCCCAGAGCCTTTAAGTGACTAAGGAACACCACGGTAGCGATCTTAAGCCCCACCTCCACCCCTCACAGTTTATTTGAATACTTAAATTGGGCCTCTCAATTTTTTGTAATGCAATAAAATCAGTATCTAGATGGTTTTTAAATGTATTCTTTGAAAATTGTTTTATGTAAAATAAATGTTACTGAATTATGTAAATTTGGCTTTTTAGTGGTCTTCATCTAAATCTATTGAGTGGGTAGAAGGTTCTCGGGCTGATCAGGAAAAGAAACAACATGCCTATAGCTGTACTTGGTAAGGTGCAGAGTAAGCTTCTGTGACCAAGACATCCAAAGGCCTGTGGCTGGAACAACAGAGAGGTTTGTTATTGTCCAATTCAGCAGTTCAAAGGTAAGTGAGCAGGCCCACAAGGTTATCTAGAGCCCAAGCTGGCCATTTGGCTCTGTCCTTATCACTGATTCCCAGCCACAGAAGAGGGAAAGAAGACCAGGGCCTGCGTGTGTCACTGCTGCTTACATCCGATTGGCCAAAACTTAGTCATGCTCCACATGCTTCAACAGAGGCTGGGAAATGAGGTCCCCAGCCAAGCAGCCAGGTACCCCATAAAATGCTGGGGTGAGAGGGTGCTATTACTGAAAGAGTGATGGCTGGAGACAGGTTAGCTCTCTCCATGACAACAGTAATCCAGACTCTCAGGCTGGAATTTGGTATTCTGTTCATTCATTCAGCAAGCTGTATTTTCCACAGCGTTTACAAAGCATTGAGAAAGTGTGACTTATGCACGTTTTACACAAATGAACTTTAAGTGTGAGGCCAACAGAATTTGGCAAGTTCAACTTTTTAAAAGTAGAATCTGTCCCGTTAGCATTTCCAACTGTATGTATTTTCAACAGAGAGAAAATGCTCTTTATCAAAACAATGGTCAAAACAGTGCTCACTGTCTTAACAGTGAGTAGATGTTGGGGGTGGCGTGTTAATGGAGTAAACCTTAACACAGACCTGCATACCTAAAGGAATCAAATGAATATACGCTTGCATAGGTGTCATATTTGAATAAATCTTGTCCTCCCCTGCAGCTTCATTACATGAGAAACAGGAGCCAGGGACGGTAGAAGATAGGTTAGACTTCCTCCCTTGCACTCCAGGAAAGATGGTTAATGGAAATGTGTCAGAGGAGCCCAAATTAAGGAAAAATTGCTGGGAGGCAAAAGTTAATGTTTCATAGTATCTTTGAAGGGAGTTTGTTTCATTGCAACACTAAGCATTATGCTTGAATATTATCTGGATTAGTATAGACCTTTGTATCCTGCCAGTACCCTCAAGGAAAGAGGTGAATGTTTTCTCTCCATTGGCCCACAGCATAAGGCTGTTTTTGAAGATACTACCAATGGCTACTTGAGATCGTTGAGGCACATGAATGAAGGAATAACTGAAAAGGAGAACTGGGATGAAGAAAAGGAGTGAACACGAAGAAGCCAGTGGAGGTATGGATGTAGGGATGGTTGAAGCCAAGGCGCAGGGCCCTCCCAGAAGGACTGAACCCCAAGCCAGGGACAATATAATCCTGGCCGTATAATCCTGAGCCACTAAAGACTCCTAACCATTGTAGAGGAGGAAAAATAATTTTCCCTCCTCCTGCGTTTGTGGCTGAGATACACTGTAATAAAAAAATACCAAGACAAAAACAAATGTAAGTTTAAAATGCATGTCTCATGTATACATAGGAAATACCCAAGAAAACTGAGAAAAACTCCTTGAAATAGCCCAAGCCCTCACCTTACTACCTTCAGCTAAAGACAAAAGAAGGATATTGGGGGCACGGAGCAGGGTAATTGATTGGGTGGGGTAGGGGGAGAGATAGTGTTGCACTTCAGGGGAAGGTGAGAAGAGGAAAAGTTTGGTGAGATTGACCTTGCCTGGAAGATAAGCCAGGTGAATAAGTGATGTCCAGCAGGAACTCTCTTCCTGGTACAACCTCCCTTTCTAATGTAAATTTTCTTCATAAATGAAAATTGCCATTATAGAAGGATAACTTTTATTTTCAGAACTTCTCTTGTGTCAGCAGTTTCACAAAATAATCACTTCAAAATAAACCCTATGCCAAAGAGGCCTATTTTGGAGTGGAACATTCAGCTACAAATCAGCCTTCCCCCACCAGAGCTCATCTTTCCCTACTCTGTGAGAAGAAGAAAAACTTTTTTTTTTTTTTTTTTTGCTTTTTAAAACACTTAGCCACTGAAACTCTAACTTGATTAAGTCTAAAGCTGGTTCCTTGATTTTGATGTATGTCATGTTTCCAATATTACAAAAATGGTCTTTGGTTGGAAGATTGAGAGTTCGTGCTCTCGTGCTCCACTTTTTAGCACCTAGACATGAAAAAGGGCATAAGCTGCATTCTAGCTACTCTCAAAGGATGTGTTCTAGTAATCTCCAAGAGAGAAAACCTGAGCCTATTTTAATATTCTGGAAGTTTGTGGTGAAATAGAGACCAACGCAATATGACCATTGTCTGACAAGTCACTGAAAGACCAGAATTGTAACATGTGTGTTAGTGTGTGGGGGTGGTGGGGCCCTAATTAGAGGTACTGTTCATGACGGGATTTTTAAGACTTTGGCTGTGGTTGAGCAGGGATTTGTGGTATTCCTCAAACATTCTAAGAGGTGAACCACGGAACTCTGAATGTTGATAGTTGATTGTATTTTAAGAGATTCTGGGGAACATTGGATCCTATACAGCTGATCAGCTTTTGAAAACCTGTTGCCTCTGTTACTCAAACCAGCATTTGGCTAACAGGTAAGATAGAGCCCCTGAAAGTCATCCTCTAAGCTCCAGAGGACAGAGAGTGAGTGTTTTAGCCACTGCTGTAAGTCCAGAGCCTGGCAGTGCCTTGTAAATGGCACAGAAGTGGGGGATAAAAGGCTGCGTCCATGTTGGGTTAAGAAGGAGTCAGACCCCACCACCCCCTGTCCCTCAGGAGTCAAAGGCTTGCTTCAGCCTGACCCTTGTATGAGGGCAGCACTGAGTGATTATCTCTCGTTCTCATAGGGGAGGCAATCTCCATTCAGTCTCCAAATAAAATAGCTCATACAGATGCCTCCTTGGTAAAACATGATTTCTGGATGTGTCCATGAGAGTGTTTTCAGAAGAGATTAAAGCTTGATTGTGTGGACTGAGTAAAGAAAGATCCCTTCACCCCTGTAGGCAGGCATCATCTAATCCGTTTGGAATTCAAATACAAAAGGCACCAAGAAGGCAAATTCTCTCCCCCCTTATTCTCCCCCTCCCCTTGAGCTGAGATTTGCACCATTAGCTTCCAAGAGGAAATTACTAAGGAAGTTCTTGGAATATATTGTCATCTTTGGAGGCTTCAAACACCACACTGGGTGTAGAGATTATTTTCTAAAAAATAAAAATCTTTGGTGGCTCAGTCAGTTAGGCATCTGCCTTCGGCACAAGTCATGATCCTGGAGTCCTGGGATAGAGCCCTGGGTTAGGCTCCATGCTTAGAAGGGACCCTGTCTTTGCCCCTTCCCCCACCTTGTGCTTCCTCTTTATCCCTCTCTCTCTCTCTCTCAAATAAAATCTTTAAAAATAAATAAAAATAAAAATATTTTAAAAAGAAAAAAGCAAAAAATACACGATGTTGGGTGAAATAAAATGGACAAAACTTCAGATAAAATTGCATTAGAAGGGGGTGCCTGGGTGGCTCAGTGGATTAAAGCTTCTGCCTTCAGCTCAGGTCATGATCCCAGGGCCCTGGGATTGAGCCCCACATTGGGCTCTCTGCTCAGTGGGGAGCCTGCTTCCTCCTCTCTGCCTATCATTCTGCCTACTTGTGATCTCTGTCAAATAAATAAATAAAATCTTGAAAACAAAATGCTCTAAAAAAAATTGCATGAGAAGAATAAAATGCTGTATATACATACAAAAGTATACCATAAAGAGTTTAAAAACAATTACAGGAGCGCCTGGGTGGCTCAGTGGGTTAAGCCTCTGCCTTCAGCTCAGGTCATGATCCCAGGGTCCTGGGATCGAGCCCCACTTTAGGGCTCTCTGCTCGGCAGGGAGCCTGCTTCCTCCTCTCTCTCTGCCTGCCTCTCTGCCTACTTGTGATCTCTCTCCCTCTGTCAAATAAATAAATAAAATCTTTAAAAAATAAAAAATAAAAACAATTACATATATGTATACAATCAGGTAAATCCAGAAAAATGAAAACTACAGAAGTATTCCTAGAGTATGTTACTCTGTAGATATTTAGAACATACAAAGCAATACTAATTTTTTAAAAATAAATGTAAAAGTACAAAAACATGAATAAGAAAGTTACTATTCTGGGCAGGAAAAATGAAATCAGAAAAGGGTATCAAAAAGCTTAACCAAGAAAAGATAAATATATATTTACATATATTTGCTAATGCCAGATTGTAGGCTCATGGGTGTGATATTAGGCTCTGTATTTTTCTATATGCTTGAAATGTTGTATAATTTAAAGACGGTCACATAGGGTCGCCTGGGTGGCTCAGTGGGTTAAAGCCTCTGCCTTCGGCTCAGGTCATGATTCTAGGGTCCTGGGATCCAGCCCCACATCGGGCTCTCTGCTCAGTGGGGAGCCTGCTTCCTCCTCTCTCTCTCTGCCTACTTGTGATCTCTGTCTGTCAAATAAATAAATAAAATCTTAAAAAAAAAATAAAGATGGTCATACAGACTATATGAAATCCTGTTCATTCTTTTAACCTCTCAAAGCAGCTTTCCAAGTGTGTCCATCCTACCCACCCCTGTCCCATCAACTTTAGCCTCTGCATCACTGAGGAACTTCTTAAAAAATGCAAATTTTCAGACCATACCCCAGATCTACAGGGTCAGAAACTCTGGAGAGGAGGTCTGGCACTATAGTTTAACAAATCTTCCAGATGACTGATCCATGCTAAACTTTGAGAACCACTGTCTTAGAATAACATCTCTGTAAACTTCAACTGATATCACCATCACCTGGGGCTGCTTGTCAAAAGTATAGAATCTCATTTCATAGTTTTGGGATGAGGTTCAGGAATCTGCACCGTGTGTGATAAAGTTAAAACCACTGTTTCTGAAGATTAAGTTTTTGGTGGCTGCTCAATGAGCAATCCCCCAACTTAGAGAAAACACTAAAGTGAGGAAGAAATGCTTCATTGTGTTCCACTCTCCACCCTTGTTTTGTATCTCAGCCCCATTCTAAAGGCGGCTTTAACCTAGCTAATGTGCACAGAGAATGAAACATGCATTTCAGCAGCTCTCTGAGCGTTCTGTTCTAATAACTAAGCAAAAAAAGTGTCCTTTATTAAATTTCAGTTTTGTAAAATGGCTAACATCTTCCACCACTGAAATAGTTAAAACTTAAAGCATCCTCATAGTATTATCCCATTTATATTTTAAGGAGATACATACATATGTACTTGTATGTGGATATAAATTCTTGAATGAGGGACAGAAACTTTAGAGTCATGGATAAATGGTTCTTAGAAGTGGAGGCTGAAGGTACATTAACTTTTCATTGACTATCCTTGAACTGTTAGAATTTTTTGCCACATGTATTGATTACACTATTTCATTGATTCTCAGGGGGCCTTTATTCATATTTTAAATAGTCCTGAAATTGAGATGTTTCTTACAATCATCGGTATGCGCAGTTTAATTGGCAGAATTTGTGTGTGTGTGTGTGTGTGTGTGTGCGTGTGTGCTTGTAGTACATAAATTGAGTCTTAAAATCGATGGCATCTTAGGATTAATGAAAAGTAGTATAAGTTAGGGAGTGAGGAAATACATGTTAGTGGTTCACATCTCCTCTTGGATGTTTTCCTTGGAGAACTGATAGGAAAAATTTTTTAAAGTCAAATTATATAACTGAGTTATTCAGTAATTTATTGTATAGCTGCTTCTCACAAGGCCCTGTGCTCCAAGGACGATGGGGGGATTACAGAAAGAGTCTCTAATGTAGTTTCTCCTAGTTTTAAGTGTCAGGGCTCTTCCTGGGGAGTAACACTCTCAAAGCGAAATTCCCCTTTTAGAAAGCTTGAGCGTGACCAGTGACTCTCAAGTACAGTTTATCTGCCACACGGCGCAGAACAAGCCTGCACAAGCGAGAGGAGAAGGCGCTGCGGGTGAACTTTCCTGGAAAAGGCCGGCGGAGGGGACCCATTTCCCGCTGCGGTCTCAGACTCCGCAGATAAGCTCCCTGAGCCAAAGGAACCGCGTGCTACTCCTGCCCGCAGCCCCAGCCGCGACGTCCCCCAGTGTCCACCGCCCTGCGACTCGAATTTGGCCACACAGTACCAAACTTTCGTCCTATGGTGCCAGAAAGCGTGAGGGACGCGTTCGGAGGCACCGGGCAGCCCTCGGGCATCAGGCGCCCGAGCATCGCCCGCGCGCAGTTACGCGCAGCCGCGGGGCGGCCGGGAAGGCGCGCGGGCTGCGGGCGGACAAAGGCTGCGGTCGCGCGGGGCGGGGGCGGGGAGCGGGGAGCGGCGGCGCTGGGCCTCGGCTTGGTTACTTCCCCCAGGCAGAGCCTAGCCGCAAAACAGTAAGTGCTAACTTCTCCAAATAATGTGAAACGAATTTTTAAAATGGCAAGAAACCTTTCCAAACAGAGAAGCTGCTTCTCATTGAGGGCCACCTTCTCCCCAAAGGATAAACTTTCTAATTCACGGTCCCAAAGTTTAAAAAAAAAAAAAAAAACACGAATCACTTCGAAACTTTCAGCTAAATACCCCAATCTCCGAAGGGTCAGCGGCGCTCGGCCTGCCCGAGGCGCTTGGCGCGCCGGCGGTGAGGATTGGCGCGGGGCGTGGGGACCGGCGCCCCCGGGCCGCACCCCTGCTCAGAGTTTCACTGCGAACGCCTCTGCTCCTCAGGAGAGTGATGAGAAGTGAAGGGAGCAGCCGCCAGGGCCGTGCGGTCCTGCTCGAGGTCCCCGCCGGTCTGAGTCACCGAGAGCTTCGTGGGTCAAAGGCGCCCAGAGGAAAAACTGTCTCGTTTGGATTCCCCCGCCGGGCAGTGGCCGCCTGGCGGGATCCGGCGGCGGCGAGAGGGGGTGGAGGAGGGGGGACGCGGCGCACCACAGGTGGCGCGGTCGCCGGAGCCCGGGACCGCGTAGCGGCGGCCGAGAGACTCGTGGGGAGGGGGAGGGGAGCGCGCGGCGGGCAGCCGCAGATTCCAGGCGCGCACTCGGCGCGGGGGGGCGCCCTTCCCAGCTCGCGCCGCTCAGCTCCGGCGCGCGGGGGTTCCGCCCCCACCTCCGCCGGCACTCAGAGAGCTGCCGGCCTCGCCACGGGACAGGCCAGTCCGCGGGGAGACGCGAGCGTCCTCCTTCTGTCCCTGGGCAGAGAGCGCTCTGCCGGCCCGCACGGAGTGCGCCGCGACGGGAGGGAGAGCGCACGGAGCGCGAGCCGCTCAGAGGCTGGGCAGTCCGCCCGAGCCGCGCCGAACCTCCGGACAATGGGGCCGCGGCGGCTGCTGCTCGTGGCCGCCGGACTCAGTCTGTGCGGCCCCCTGCTGTCGGCCCGCACTCGAGGCCGCAAGCCCGGTGAGAGCTGCCCCGGTATTCCCTCCCGGCCCGCTGTCGGCTCCGCAGCCGAGGCCCCCGCGGGATAGGGGGAGGGGGGGCGGTGGGATGGGAGCACTAAATGGGTCCAGGCTGGGCCTTCTCGACTGGGGGTGGGGGGGCCCCTGGCCGCGCTCTCCGCCTCAGGTTCTTCTAGAAGCCAAGCAGGTATTTGAGCTGATTTCCAGAGTCTCCCCCAGTCAAATCCAGGCGGGGATTATGACCCCTGTTCTTTTGGACTTGGTTCGAAAGGTGCAGCCTTCCTGAGACGTGGTGTTTGAATAGGGAGGAGGAGGAAGAGGTCAGATTTTTCTGGGGAAGCTGAGGCTCCTGGTCCCCCATTGCATCTGTTGCATTGCGTGATCTGTTTCTCCCAGGACCACCCCAAAAAGAACGGGTCTCACGTTGTTCCACCAGTCAGCGGTCTGACCCTTTCAGTGTAAAGTGGAACAAGGCTCCCGTTGAAGTTTTGTTTTGTTGGAAAATTGTTTTTCTTGCACATTTTATAGGGGTGTGGAGAAAAGCTCAGTACCGTGGGCGTTTAGTAGAAAACCAGTACCGGCAGCCTCTAACATGAGCCTTGTGTATGGACGTGCTCATGGCACAAAATATGGGGTGATAACAGGGTCTGCCACAGGCGGCGGTGGCGGTGATTGTGATGGTGGCCCCGAAGTTTGGTAACCTAGAACCCGGTCTTCCAAGTTGAGGAAAGAGATTCCTTCTTCCCCAGAACCCGGCTCCCTTAGACACTCTGGGCTTTCAGTATTTCTGTTTCTGGCATGGTGCAGGGAAGAGGTTGCTCACCCAGAATACAGTTCCATCCCAGAGTGTATTTTTAAGTATCGGGCTACTTGAGCAAATAAGTATATTTTCCAAACTTTCCCCCCGTAAAAGCAGGATAGAAAACTTGGTTTTAACTGGTAAAGACTCTAGTTAGAAACAGGGGGCGAAAGTTTCAGTTTCTTTATAGCAATAGTGCTTTGTAAGCTTCTAGCACTACCCACCCCCCCAGCCCCAGGTAGAAACAGATTTCTAGCTAGTTTTCTTATCAGGGACAGAGTGTGTCCTTTACATTGTTTTCACACTGGAACTAGTGTAGATGCCTGAAGAAGAGGTGACAAAGATAGTGTTTTCTCTGCTCTCCATCTTTTCTCAGGGTGAGTTTGTCAGCTGTGTTTTGGGTGGAAACTCCCATCTCTAGATAGGGGCCCAGTATTGCAGCAGCTTGAGCTGCTGCGGATAACATTTGCATTGTCTCCTGGGGTGCTTGGGGAAACATGGAGAACTGAAAACTAGATGGTGTTATGTGACTTGGTGCTATTATTTTGGGCCAGGCTCTTGAGAATACAAATTGTTGTTTGAGATTTGGATGGTGGGGTCGGGAATAGGCTGATCCCCTGTAGTCACCCTTCCTCGCCGTGCCCCCGCCCCCACGTAAGAGTCTTGGTGCAGGTTAGGAAGTGAAGTTAAAGCTGCTGTTTGTGCTCTGCGTTCATCCGTGCGAACAGAGAAGGTGTATGCTAAGATGGACAAGCTTTGTTCAGATAACTGAACAAAGGTTGGCTAATTTCTCTACACTGGATTCTGGAACCACTTTGGGAGAGAAAAAAGAAAGGAGGATAAGAAAAGAGAAAGAGCCAGTGCTAAGTGTCCTCTTCTGTGTCAGACCCTGGGCTGGGAGCCATGTGTACCTCGAATTATCTGATTTCACCTCTTCACCACTGTGAAGGCGGGTGTTTATTCCTCGTTGGCATCCTGAAACTAAGGCTTGGAGACAGGATACCAAAATTCCAAATGGAGAAAGGGGCCCTGCATCCAGGAAGTAAGTGGGGCCTTGTCCTCAGAGAGTTTAAATCACTAATAAAATCAACTAAAAATAGGTCTGCTTCTTCTTATCACCATTCACAGGCAGCTCTAAAGAGTGTCTGTCATAACCAGCTGTTATGGAGGAATTGTAAGACCCCAGGCATGGGAAGACCCTCCAGGCTCGCCCTGCCCACCAGTTTGAGCTTTCCAGAAGCTCTTGGGACTTATTTGGCCCCATTCATTTCGGCATTTGCTGTACCATCACTATGTGGGTATCTCATCTCCCTGGCCAAGATTATAAACTTCCATCTATCCCCAGAAGACCAGAACCAGTGTCCACTCAGCAAATGGCTGTTGAGAAATTCTTAAGTTCATTAACCAGTTTACTTTCCTTTGTCCAGACAGTATGAGATAACTCGCCTTCCTCAAAGAGGGCCAGCATCCAAGAGGTGATATTTGTAAATTTTATAAGGATCTGGAGGATGAAAGGGTTCAAGAATCGCTGATAGTGACTGTGGCAGGGGGATTGGGTGGGAGATCCCTGTGATGTCCGCCCACCCACAGACCCAAGCCCCTTTCCTTAGCATAGAGTGAGGTGCCCTTCCCCTTGCAGGAAGGGTCCGGAGCCTCTACCCAGCCCCCTCTGTTACATAACCTGTTAGATTCCCTATACTCCACCCAGCCCTACCAGTTCCTCCTCCAAGGAGCTATGCTCTCTGTGACATTTATCCCCCTGCCATTGTCACTGGCCAGAATGCCCCCCCAAAAACAGCCACTCTGTATCAAGCACCTTCTACAGCAGCATCCTGCTTGGGTGCCTTACATTTAGGATCTTGTTTGTTCCTCATGACAATCCTTTGAGTAGATGTCATCCCCATTTTACAGGTAGATAAATAGGTCCAAAATGGTTAAGGTCCAAGTCTAGCAAGAAGTAGATAACTGGTGTTTGACTAAAGGCCCGTCTTCCCTAAATGCAGGCTTTCTCTATCCAACCCGGTAGAGAGGAAGCCATCTGGATGCCCAGCTGTAGAGAAGAGTAACTCTCCTGTGCTCCCCATAGAGGGCAAGGTCTGTACCCCATTGGTCTGTAGCCCAGGCCTAGCACATGGAGGTGTTTACTGAACATTTCTGATTGGGTGGTAGTCTCCTGCTATTTACTTTTGCAAACACACGATAAGACAAGCTATAATGGATCCCTACTCATGAATATGATAATTAATTGGCTGTTACTGAGAGGCTGTGGTCTTAAGCCTAAACAAAGAAAGACACAAAACAGGACAATGATTCTGCCCTAAGCGGACCAGAAACCTCTATAAAGCCCGAAAGCCAAATTTCTTAGGAAATAGCAAGGAGTAAATTTCTACTCTAATATCTATCTAAATTAATTCTTCCTTATCTCTCTCTTCCTCCCTTATTCATCCATTTTTTTTTAATTCCCTAATGCCTTTGACTTTACTTTTATAGGACATATGGAGATAGGATGTTGCCCCCTAAGTTAGTCCACTCCTTCCTTGTATGAGAGAATGTTTTTGAGGCATTGGGGCCCTTTCTCAGGAATATTCTCATGTCCTCTCTGCTGGATGCCTTTCCATCCCTCTCGCTGTCTTTCTAATTCAGCATCTCTCTGCCCTTTATGTCTAAATGGATTGGTGTGCTATGAACCCTAACTTGCACTTTCTCAGCGGCTCTGCATTTGCTCCTTTTCCAAAACGCTTCTGGCCAGTCTTTGTCCCCGTGCCCTTTCTACCCCTTCTCCTCCCTCAGCCAGTTCATCTTTGTCCTTGTCCCCATCACACACTGGAACTCAGCTGAGCCTTGAGCTGGGTGGAGTTCCACAGGGAAAATGGAGTCCCCACAACCGTGGGTTTCTAATCTTCCCCCACCTCCATTTAGACACACATCTCTCTTTTCCCTCAGAACTCCTTTCTTTCCTGTATTTTTTAATTGAGGTAAAATTCACATAGTATTAAATTAACCATCTTAAAGTAACCATCTTAAAATATACCATCTTTAGTGGTGTTTGGTACACTTACAGTGTTGTATAATCACCACCTCTGTCTACTTCCAAAGTATTTCCATCACCCCAAAACAAGCCCAAAACAAGCACTTAATATGCATTCTCCCTCCCCCCAGTCTCTGGCAACCACAGATTTGCTTTTTATTTTTTTCCCTATGTGATTTTACTTTTTCTCTGCATTTCATATAAATGGCAGTACATAGTATGTTGCCTTTGGAGTCTGGAGGACTCCCCTTTCACTAGTTTTCATAAGTGTGGGGGCGCCCCCTTTGCTATGAATACTTAGAAAAACACCCTGGAAGGGTCCTTAGGAACCACAGCCTTGGTTTATTTTTTACTATGATGCTGGTATTGGGGGCTCCGCAGTTTCAACATTCAGAATTCTGTTTATTTCCCTCTTTTGAGGTTTCTTTCATTCTGCCTTTTGCCCTCTCTTGTTTATGCCTAGGAACTGTCAAAGCAAATAGCTCTCTGTAGGCTGCAATTTTTTTTTTTTTCTGGATATGAGCTTTCATTGCCTTGAAACACTCTCTCCCACACTAATCTTGTGATGGTACTTGCCACTGAAGTTATAGCCTCCTTCTTCTCCATCCCAAGGCATCCAATGAAGTTTTATCACTGGAAAAGGCCATTATGTCCTTTATGCATTCTTTATTTAGGTTCAAAAGAATATGGGGTGTCTGGGTGGCTCAGTGGGTTAGACCTCTGCCTTCGGCTCAGGTCATGATCCCAACGTCCTGGGATTGAGCCCCGCATTGGGCTCCCTGCTCGGCGGGGAGCCTACTTCCTCCTCTCTCTCTCTGCCTACCTGTGATCTCTGTCTGTCAAATAAATAAATAAATAAATAAAAATCTAAAAGAAAAAAAACAGAATCTGCCCTTTGAAATAACAGGAGTAACTTGTAATTTGCATGTGCAAACAAACTTATTTAACTATAAGAAAGGACATTCTATCATCTATATTTCAAGTCCATGATGAATTAATTAGAAGTCAGGTTTTATAGCATTGTAGGATAGTGTTTTCCAGTATTTTCATTTTTTGCTAGCCAGCAGAAAAAACTGTAAGTAATATACATTGTGACACAGTAGTTGTGTGTGTCTGTAGTAAATATGCATGGGTAATTGTTGTATATATGTAGATTTGAAACAAAACTACCAAACCGTACTCGCCATTACCTCGTACTATGCATTCCAATATTTTTTACACTATTCCATTTTTTAAATACTTGTTAAACCCTGTAAACTGATGTCATAACCATTATGAAGTCTCCACTATCATTTAGAACCAGTGTAGCAAGCCCAGTGAATTGTTCCATGGTTAGCAGAATTGACAGCTTTACAAGAAGAGTTTGCTTTCCAGGAAGTGCCGTTTATGATCGTTTCTATCACAGTCTAGAATCTCCTTTGAGTTCAGATTTACAAACCGCAGCGGGACTTGGGTGGGGTTAAGAACAGAGACAGCTTGGTACCGAGAGAAATTGCTGATTATTAACGTCCTTTATGTGGATTAGTTTTCGTTTTAGCTTGTTTAGTAGAGCAACATTCCCAGGACATGGAGCTCAGGGCCTGTAACTTTTGGTGCAAAACAGGCCTGGTAGAGGGACGCCTGGGTGGCTCAGTTGGTTAAGCAGTTGCCTTCGGCTCAGGTCATGATCCCAGCGTCCTGGGATCGAGTCCCACATCGGGCTCCTTGCTCCGCAGGGAGCCTGCTTCTCCTTCTGACTCTGCCTTCCACTCTGTCTGCCTGTGCTCTCTCTCGCTTGCTCTCTCTCTGACAAATAAATAAATAAAATCTTTAAAAAAAAAAAAAAAAAAAAAAAAAACAGGCCTGGTAGAATGGGAAAAGCCAGTGAATCCGAACAGGTCCCAGAGAGGCCTGCTACTGCCCTAACCCCACACATCAGTCCCTGACCTCCGGAGCCTACAGGCCAGGGTCCCACATCCTTTTCTTCTGTCATCCTTGCGCCTGTTCTGCCTGAGAGCGCTGACATTTTAATTTCCTGGTTGTCTTTACCTTGCGTTCCCCTGTCCCCTGTCTCCCCTCTCCCAGTTGGGCTTGCTCTCCGATGCTTCCAGCCAAGTCCCTGCTCCAGGATGTGGACTAGTAGGAGAAGCAGCCTCTGATACTGGCCACCTTTTCTTAGCCCTGCACTCAGTGTTTACCTTATTCTACCTTTAATTCTGGTTTTCCCATAGCAGAGACTTTTGTTTGCTTACTCCTTTTGCTTCTGTCCCATCTTGAACCCTGTTTTAAAGATTTGTTTTTCTGTTTTGTCCTTGAACGTCTCTCTACCACAAGTTATGTGTCTGTGAGCACTAGATTACTAACATGTGATTGGTATGTCTCCAAGGTCAGCAGAACTCCTGAATTCCCAGGCAATGGCCATGGACATCATTAACTTAAGTTACGTATACGTATGGGCAGGTACTGCCTGCTATAGTTACAAGGGTGGACAGATTTATTTATTTGGTGAAATGGTTAGAGGAAAATAATTATAGTGTTTCAGGAGTAGATCATGTATCTCGAGTCTTTAATTTAATTTTAAAGATTTTGCCTCTGCCTTCGGCTCAGGTCATGATCCCAGGGTCCTGGGATTGAGTCCCGCATGGGGCTCTCTACTCAGCAGGGAGCCTGTTTCCCTCGCTCTCTCTGCCTGCATTTCTGCCTACTTGTGATCTCTGTTTGTCAGATAAATAAAATCTTAAAAAAAAAAAAAAAGGATTTTATTTATTTATTTTGAGAGAGGGGGAGAGAGAGAAATTGTGCATGAGAGAGAGTATGAACAAGGGGAAGGACGGAGGGTGCCCAATGCAGGGGCTTGATCCCTGAGCCAAAGGCAGACACTTAACCACCTGAGCCACCCAGGTACCCCCAAATCTTAAGTCTTGTAAAGAGACAGGGTAATGTGGTGTGGGTCAAAGGATATGAGCTTTGGAGCTAAGAATATCAAGGTTCAAATTCTGGCCCCTCCACTTACTAATTCTCTATGTTTGGATTAGTTACTTAGCTTATCTGTGCCTCTGCATGTTGCCCATAAAGCAGGGATTATAATGCTTATCTTGTAGAAATGTTAGTTACATGAGGTAAGGTATGAAATACATAGCACATAGTAGGTATTCAACAGATGTCAATTATTTTTCATAACAGTTTCTTCAAATTCCAGAAAAGCCTTTGAGGAGTTGGTATCACATGAATTTATTAAATGTAAAAGTGTGTTCCTGAGGGCACCTGGGTGGCTCTGTCAGTTAAGTGTCTGGCTGTTGATCTCAGCTCAGTCCAGACATCAAGCCTTACATCTGGTTCTGTGCTCAGCCTGGAGCCGGCTTGAAATTCTCTTTCTTCCTCTCTGCCCCTCCCCTTTCTCGTGCATGCTCTTTCTCTCTCTCAAAACAAACAAACAAACAAAAAAAAAAAAACACACCAACTTTTCATGCAAACGTTCAAGAACTTTATTCCATCAAGACTGAGACAAAAGCAAAACAAAAGTAAAAGTCTTTGTCCTTAGTTTCTAGTGGTAAGTAAATATGCATATAGTATCTGAGTTTGTTTTTTTTTTTCCATTAGTTAGGAAATTTTTCAAATATACTCAAAAGTAAACTATATAATTACTCCCCATATCTTGTTTTATCTATACCCCACTCTTCCTCTCCCCCAACTAGACAACTTTAAAGCAAATCCCAGACATATATGTCATTTTATCCATAAATACATTGATATATATCCTCAGAAATAAGAATTTTTTTTTTAAATTTTATTTGTTTATTTGAAAGAGCGCATGAGCAGGGTAAGGGGTAGAGGGTGAGAGACAAGCGGACTTCCCACTCAGCAAGGAGCGCCACTCAGGGCTCCATCCCAAGACCCTGAGATCATGACCTGAGCAGAAGTCAGACACCTAACCAACTGAGCAACCCAGGTACCCCTAGAACTCTTTTTTTTATTATTATTTTTTAAGATTTTATTTATTTATTTGAGAGAGAGAGAGAGCATACAAGCTGGGGTAGGGAGCAGAAGGAGAGGGAGAAGCAGACTCCCTGCTCAGCAGGGCTCGATCCCAGGACCCCGAGATCATGAGCTGAGCCAAAGGCAGACACTTAACCAGTTGAGCTACCCAAGCGCCCCTCTTTTTTAAATATGTAACCATAATACCACTATATTACCTGAAAAGATGAATATCAATTTCTTAACATTTTGCACTGTTCAGTCAGCATTCAGATTTCATTGATTATCTCATAAATGCCCCTTTACCATTGTTTTATTGGAATCAGGATCAAACAAGGCCAACTACTGCATCTGGTTGGTGTGTCTCTTCATTTTTCTTTTTTTTTTTTTTTTAAAGATTTATTTATTTGACAGAGAGAAATCACAAGTAGACAGAGAGGCAGCCAGAGAGAGAGAGAGGGAGAGGGAAGCAAGCTCCCTGCTGAGCAGAGAGCCCGATGCCGGACTCGATCCCAGGACCCTGAGATCATGACCTGAGCCAAAGGCAGCGGTTTAATCCACTGAGCCACCCAGGCGCCCCTGGTGTGTCTCTTCAATCTCTTTTAATCTGTAACTGTTTTCTGTCTCCTTCTTTTTCATGGCTGTTTTTCAAAAAAACATTTTTTGTGGAGCCTCCACTGCACCCTGCATCCAGCCCACCACATCACGTAGGGGTGTTCAGTAGAGCACGTAGCATGCCCGTCTGTCCTTGGCGTTTCTGTCTCGTGGTAGGTACAGTGGGAGGCCCATTCAGATTCTGGCTTGGTTTTTTGCAAGACTGCTTTAGCAGCGGTGCTATGTACTTCCTGATGCATCTCAGGACTCTATTTTTGTATCTGAAGATCGAATACGTAGGAGATTCAGGCACTGTCCACTTGCTCCAGCTCTTAGGAAATTCTCTATGGTTCACCCAGTGGTTTTAGTGACCACTGGTGATCAGACTCAATCCATTAGTTCACAAAGAGCTTGTGAATGATGCTTTCCTAAATCTATCATTGTTTCTGCATTTAGGAGCTGGAATTATTATTCTTTTTTAAGATTTGATTTATTTGACAGATTAGAGAGCAGGAGTAGGCAGAGCAGCAGTCTGAAGGAGTGGGAGAAGCAGGCTCTCCACTGAACAGAGAGCCCCATGTGGAACTTGATCCCAGAACTCTGGGATCACGACCGGAGCTGAAGGCTGGCGCTTAACCGACTAAGCCACCCAGGCACCCCATAGGAGCTGGAATTATTTTATAAAGAAAACTTTCTGTCATTAACTGTTGTTGCCCTGAAATATCATTTATGTAGAAAAGGCAGAATAAGTGCTTGAATCTTGCTTTTATTTACCAATTTTCATATAGGGCCCCCTAATTCCCTCTAAAGGTGACCAAAAGTGATGCATCATTTTCCTTTGAGTATCATTATGAACTCAT
Organism: Mustela nigripes; assembly: GCF_022355385.1. Taxonomy (NCBI): domain Eukaryota; kingdom Metazoa; phylum Chordata; class Mammalia; order Carnivora; family Mustelidae; genus Mustela; species Mustela nigripes. The sequence goes on from NC_081568.1 coordinate 101,628,003, forward strand.
GGATCTTAACATATATGACATGTTTCAAATGTTTCAATTCACTTTTGTCCTTATTCTCTTGAATCAGTGTCACACCTTGGCCAGCCCCCCCCCCCCCCGCTTCAGATTAGCTCCAGAGTCTTTCTGACCTGACCCTAATATTCTTTAGAGATGTTCAAGGCTCATCTTGTAGATTTCCTACCCTAGATCCGGAACCAGCAGTTTCCTTCGAATACACTCGATCTTTGCATTAGAAAATGATGTGCCTGTGCTCTTGAGACAGTGGAGTGTTGCAGTAATACTATTTTCCGTTTGATGGAATTACTATGTTTCTATTAATTTTCCACATTCTCTTCTTTATTTCTCTTTAGCATGTAGTGTGGATACCCTTGTGGCGAAGTGCAGGGTACAGCTGTTCTGCGCTATGTGGGAATGTGGGTAAGGTTCTGGGATTTCTGCTTTGTTAATTCGTGAACCCTGTGGGGCAGAACTCAGAGCCAAAACCAAGGCCGGTGCTCTGGGGGAGGCTGGCATGGTATAAATCCCAGCATCACGTGGGACCTTGATAATGCACATCTAGTCACCGCTCTGCTTCCAAGCCAAATCTCTTCAAAGACAGAAGAAGCCTTACCTGACTTTAATTTTTAAAATTCTCTGGAGTTAGTCTATATTGAAGCACTTAGCAGTTTGCCATATTGAATCACAGAACGACTTTAGAGCCATTTAAGAGAAAACTAAATTGAGTAAAACTTAGCAAGAAGCATGAGAACTGATTTTAGGACCTGAGCTGCTTTTTTTTGTATGGGAAACCGTAGCTTAATAACAACAGCAGATGAATTAACAAGAGCTTTTGGCACACTCGCAGGCACTTTCTCCTTGACCTCTGAGCTGTGCCAGGACGGGAGGAAAAGGGAGATACGCAAACCCAAATTGCAGCCTAAGGGGCTTGAGCTAGTTGGATATGTCTAATTGCTTGGAATTGGTTTTGTTGATTTCTTTGATGATAGTGTAAACTCAGATTTTTTTTTTAATTTTTTTTTTGCTGACATTTTTTAATTCCATAAAAGCCTATAGGAACAAGAAAAGGTGACACCCTAGCTAATGATATTTAATCAAGGGATTATGCATTCGCCCTGGGTTCTAGCTTCTAAAAATTTCACGTTTCAGTGGATATAATGTTTCTGTTATAAACACCGTACTGCCTACCTAAAAAGGCCTAGCCAGTGAAGAAATGTTTTAAAACAAATACTTAAGGCCAGAGTACTAAATATAGAGTAAAATCCAATGATAGTTTTATTTTTGGACGAAGTGATAGTATCTAAGAAGCTCAGTTATGAGTTTTCAGTACTTTTTAAATGTTATTGTTCCTCTAGGTAATGCCTGGATTCAAACATGTCTGTGGATGCACTATGTGTACTTTTACCCTCCTTGCATTACAGAAGTCCTTAATCTAACCAGATTCCCAAAGTGCAGAAGAAAATTGTGTTATCTTTAGGTTCTTCTAAATTAGCATTTTTAAGGACACTTATCTTTGTGGTATTAAAATGCTGGAACCCGGGTGGCCCGGGTAGCTCAGTCGTTAAGTGTCTGCCTATGGCTCAGGTCATGATCCCAGTGTCCTGGGGTTGAGCCCCATGTCAGGCTCCCCACTCAGTGGGAAGCCTGCTTCTCCTTCCCTTCTCCTCGGCCTGCTCAGGCTTTCTCTTACTCAAATAAAATCACTTTTAAAAATGAAATAAAATAAAATGCCAGAACCCATTCATTCTTTTCTTTTTTTTTTTTTTAAAGATTTTATTTATTTATTTGACAGAGAGAGATCACAAGTAGGCAGAGAGAGAGAGAGGAGGAAGCAAGCTCCCTGCTGAGCAGAGAGCCCGATGCGGGACTCGATCCCAGGACCCTGAGATCATGACCTGAGCCGAAGCGGCTTAACCCACTGAACCACCCAGGCGCCCCCATTCATTCTTTTCTGAGTAAGTTAGGTGCATAACAGAGGGAAGAAAGGGATACTTCTGGAAAAAGCTGTGAATTTAAAAATTTGATCTACAGCTTGGAATGCTGGGGCTATCTACTTTACAGTCTGTTCATGTTCCCCATGATACTGAAAAACTAAATATTGCTAAATACGAGGGAAGAAGAGCATAGATTCCATTTTAATTTAAAATAAGAGTAAGCGGGGCGCCTGGGTGGCTCAGTGCCTTCGACTCAGGTCATGGTCCCAGGGTCCTGGGATCGAGCCCCGTGTCGGGCTCTCTGCTCTGCAGCAAGCTTGCTTCCTCCCCTTTCTCTCTGCCTGCCTGTGATCTCTCTCTGTCAAATAAATAAATAAAATCTTTATAAAATAAGAGTAAGCGAAGAATTGAGTCTAAAAGCAAGTTGCACTGAAGTGAAAAGAGGATAAGATTAATTTCTTACATTAATTTGTGTAGTTTACGAAGTAAGCACATGTCCTGCTTCACAAGGGATACGCGTGGCTGCCAGATTTGTAGGTCAGACAGGTATTGGAATCGCACTTTAACGATTCCAAGACTGAGTTCAGAGGGGTTAAGTGACTCCTGGCAGAGCCAATATTAGAATGCAAATCTGTAATTAAAAGCCAGTTTAAAGACCACCTACCATGTGCAGGGTGCTGGAGATTCAGAGATTAAGTTTATTATCCTTAATAGTTTCTTACCCTTGAGGAACAATCCAGTCATACCTATTTTCTCAGAAGTGCATCACTGGATACATTTGACCTTCCCTGTGACAGATGTACTGTCACAGGGTCAGAGACCACCCCTTCAGCTACAGGAGCCCAGCCATGACCTCCCTCTTTCACCACCAGGCCCTTTTCTACTCTAGCTTTGCTCCTTATCTTGGAAATAGATGCCATTTTGTTGTATTTTACTTTCTAGTTCTAGAATTTCCATTGCTTGGTTTCTTTGCTGATAGCTTCTATTTTTTTTTTTTAATCCATTTCAGTAAGATATTTCCCTTTACTTCATTGCAGCACATCCTTCAAAGTCCTTCTCTGCTAAATCCAGCATCTGGGTCTTCCTGGGATTGGTTTCCACTGATTATCTTTTTTTCTTGACACTGGGTCACATTTTTCTGTTTCTTTTTGTATCGAGTGATTTGGAATTGCACCCTGGACATTGCCGTACTGTAAAGAATTGGGATTTTGTTTTATTTTTCCAAAGGATTTTGGCGTGTTTGCTTTAGCAGGCAATTAATTTTATTGGACTCAAAGTGCAAAGTCTCCATCTTGAGCAAAAATATCACTTCGGTTTTTCTGTCTTTAGCAGAACTGCTTTACATCGTTCTTAACATTTGTGTGGTTCCAGAATCAGACAAATTCTGGGGCAAATTCACATTGTAATTTGGCACTGGCTCTCTTCTCTGACTTTTTTCCTTTCTGGGGTTCTCTCCTCACTTTCCAGTGACTACAGTTGCCCTGGTTCTGTCCTCTGGTTCTTTAGGCCAGAAAATGTGGGTTTCTATCTGGGTTTTAGCCGTCCTTTGTGGCATTGAACTTTGGCCTTCTTTTAAGATAACCATGAAAGTCAAGAAAACAAGAAAGTCACCAGGCAACTTTCTTTCAAGATTCATTTCTCCTCTCTTCTTTACCACCTTTGGAACCCCAATGCTGTCAGGTCATTGATTTGGGGAAGGAAGGAGGTCAAAGGTTTTTAATTTTCATCTAAGGGATGGTTGGGTTCAGTGACCTTACAGAGCCATTCCAGAACTAGAACTATCTCTTATTGCATTATGCCTCTCTGTGTAAGCTTTTGTTGCACAAAGGGTCCATCACTAAAAAATAAGACCAAAAGTTTGAAAATCCATTGTGCTTATCCACTTTCTAGCCAGATTTTAAATCCTCTAACATCAGTTGTAAGTGACCTGCAGGTCCAGTGTTTGTTGTGGACACTCCCAGTGATGGAGGCTTCGCCCATCTTCCCCTGTGATTTCTCTCCCTGGTCCTCAGCTTCCCAGGACGCACCAAAGTTCTTTGTCCAACTCTCCTCACTGTCAGAATTTGACCAAAAGCTCCCCAGAAGGAAAAGCCAGTTGGATTACAGCAGTTAAGTGTTGCCTTTCGCTGATGAACGGTTTAAGTGAATGCTTTTGGTGGAAGAGGGTGATAAAAGGAGTAAGCTTGCAACTGAGCCTTTATTTGACATCTGGTTGACAGTCAAGAAAGCCTGATTGGCCTGGCATCTGCCTTGATGCCTATAGCCTTCTGGAATTGAGCTGAGGAAGGCCATCAGCCTAGAACACCTGCTCCTCCACAGGCCTGCTCAGGAAGGAGACAGGAAGATGACTGAAGAGATGTAGGTGTGCACCTTGTGGTTATGTTAAAAGATAAGCCAAGAAACTGTTGTTTGGGTTCAAATGTGGTGAAAGATTTGGAACATCCTATGGTGTCAACCAACTAAAGATGGTAGAGGAAGACTACTGTCATTCGGACGATGGCCATGGAAATGGGAGCCCTCCATCCTACTTGGAATTTGCCTCTAGCTCAGTCTATAATTTAAGAAGTTCCCTCACCTTTCTATATAGATGCTTCCATGGGAACTCCGGGCTTCCAGTGGTGTCTGCAAACTAAATGGAGGAAATGAAGGCCTGGAGGAAAAGTGGAGTGGAGGAATGTGAAGTCATAGAGCCTGGGAGAGATTTGTTTATAGAGATGGTGGCTAGTATGGGAAAGAAGTCACTGCTTTTTTCCTTTATGTCAGGCACTCAGCCTTTTCTGATGTCTTCAGGGTGTATCTCTGCAAGTGTGTCATTTGCCTCAATCCTTCTAAGGAGCAGAATTTTAAGTGTTTGCTTGTGCCAACAAAAAATGCTGTACAGTATTTCAAGTGAGCTAATTCCCTGATAAGGTCTGTAATCCATTTGTGCATTGCTTGTTTTTTACCACCCCCTCCTAGTAAGAGCACAAAAAAAGTAAAAGTAAAATGTATTCTCTTTGTCTTTTTGACTTTTTAATTTGTTTTGTTTTGTTTTGTTTTTTAAGAGTCAAAAGCAACCAATGCTACTGTGGATCCCCGGTCATTTTTTCTCAAGAAGATTGAAACATTTGAACCATTCCCACTGCATGATGATGAGGAGAAAAACAGGAGCAGGTTCCCTGAGGACAGACTAAGCCCCATCAATATAAGTCATCCTCTTCAAAAACTGCACCCTGTGTTTATCTCAGAAGATGCCTCAGGGTATCTTACCAGCACCTGGATGACACTTTTTATCCCCTCTGTCTACACTGGCGTGTTTGTCATAAGCCTTCCTCTGAATATCATGGCCATTGTTGTGTTTATCTTGAAGATGAAGGTCAAGAAGCCCGCTGTGGTGTACATGCTGCATCTGGCCACGGCGGACGTGCTCTTCGTGTCAGTGCTCCCGTTCAAGATCAGCTATTACTTTTCTGGCAGCGATTGGAGATTTGGTTCCGAAATGTGTCGCTTTGTCACCGCAGCCTTTTACTGTAACATGTACGCCTCCATCATGCTCATGACAGTCATAAGCATTGACCGGTTTTTGGCCGTGGTGTACCCCATCCAGTCCCTCTCCTGGCGTACCCTGGGGAGGGCTTCCTTCACTTGTCTGGCCATCTGGGCTCTGGCCATTGCGGGGGTGGTGCCTCTCCTTCTCAAGGAACAAACCGCCCAGGTGCCGGGGCTCAACGTCACCACCTGCCATGACGTGCTCAGTGTAACCCTCCTCAAAAGCTACTATGCCTATTACTTCTTAGCCTTCTCTGCTGTCTTCTTCTTTGTGCCCCTGATCGTTTCCACCGTCTGTTACGTGTCTATCATTCGATGCCTTAGCTCCTCCGCGGTCGCCAACCGGAGCAAGAAGTCCCGGGCTTTGTTCCTTTCGCTTGCTGTTTTCTGCATCTTCCTCCTCTGCTTTGGACCCACAAACGTCCTCCTGATTCTGCATTACTCCTTCGTTTCTCAGGAGTCCACCACAGAGGCTGCCTACTTTGCCTACCTCCTCTGTGTCTGTGTCAGCAGCATCAGCTGTTGCATTGACCCCTTGATTTACTATTATGCCTCTTCCGAGTGCCAGAGGTACCTCTGCAGCATCTTATGCTGCAGAGAAAGTTCTGATCCCAGCAGCTACAACAGCAGCGGTCAGCTGATGGCCAGCAAAATGGATACCTGCTCGAGTCACCTGAATAACAGCATATACAAAAAGCTCTTAACTTAGGGAAAGGGGCTGCTGATGAGTTAAAAAGAAGAGCTTAAAAAAGCGAATAGCCTGAGGGTTCTATTAGTCCCCACCAAAAAAGTATTTACGATCAAAAATGACAAATCTATGATTTGCATGCCTCTTTCTTATGAGAGCCATTGATCATATCTATTTGTTAGTTATAGGAAAAGATAACAAACATAGAAAACAGTATCATTCCAAGAGTGTATCTCCAGTGCTACAATAATAACTGAATATCATATTCTGATACACATAGGTGACTTACTATATATGTGCATGTGTGCATGTATAGGTGTGTATACACGCACTTGTATCATTTGCAGAATGGCACTTTGGAACACTCCCTTTTTTCCACCAGAGATTAAGGAAAGAAACATTCCGATTGTGGAGTTTAACCCTGAACATCTGAAGATGTTCGCCAATAGGGAGGGAATCTGTTGTTTGGACTTACACAGCTTTTGCAAATAAGTGTATTTTGAAATTGTTCAACAACAATGTTTAAGTTATTAAGGGATAAGACTTAGTACTATCTGTGTGTAGAAAAAGTTCTACTCTTTCTCATTGTAAACGTATCAAGGTTTGAATTCTTTAAATTATGGAAACAGATGACAGGGGTAGCATTTCTGATGTTTTACACTCTGTGTCTATAAACTGAGAATGAGCATAGGTCCCACAGATGACCTTCGGTTGGCTTTCAAAGTAACTTGCCCTGAGATGGGGGACTCCAAGCAATACATAAAAGCAGGGCCGTTTCAGACAAAGACTGGCCAGAAAAGCCTCCAGCTGAGCCTCCCAGAGGTCAGCACTGGAACCACAAAGGTTGCTCTGTCCTCCTGAGGTTCCCTCAAGGGGTGGCTGTGAATCTTGTTTATTAGAAATTGGCAAAGTAATCTTGGAAGCAGCTTTGGTCAAGACTTCAGATGACCACTGCCACAAGTGGACTACAACCTCATGAGAGCCAGGACTAAGATATGCCCAGATTCCTGACCTACGGAAACAGTGTGAGGTAAAAGATGTTCATTGTTTTAAGTCAGAGGAGTTGGCACACTGTCAATGGAAGGCCAAATCCATTCTGCTGCCTGTTTTTGTATATAAAGTTTTTTTTAGAACACACACACACACACACACACACACAAAGAAATTGGCAAAGTAGGTCATGCTGTCCCAGGAGATAATATAAAAGACCTCTCTGCCCATTTTAAGAACAGAGAAAGAAGGCCCACTCACTTCCAGCAGTTATACCCCAAGGAACATTCTGGAATGGAAACACTCATGGAGCAAACATGAAACACACATTTTGTGCTCTGGGCACAGGGATGGGTGCTGGGCATACAGAGTTGAGAAAGACTGAGACCGGCCATCAAGAAAAACAAAGTAGGGGCGCCTGGGTGGCTCAGTGGGTTGAAGCCTCTGCCTTCGGCTCAGGTCATGATCCCAGGGTCCTGGGATCCAGCCCCACATTGGGCTCTCTGCTCAGCAGGGAGCCTGCTTCCTCCTCTCTCTCTGCCTGCCTCTCAGCCTACTTGTAATCTCTGCCTATCAAATAAATAAGAAAGAAAGAAAAACAAAGTAGACCAATGCAGAGTGTGTATGTGTATAATAATAAATAAATATGTCCTTCTGTAAGAAGTTTTTTTAGTGAGATGTCACCACACAAATTTCATACAAGCGAGGATTGTCAGTTAAACATTGAACATTGGGGTTACTGCTTCCTGTGGTTATAACTTGAGATGAAAACATAATACACTACAGGAAACATCTTTTTAAAAACAGCCAGTCTGTATTGACTGGACATGATTTATTTACAAATGCGTTTGATAAATTAAGTCTAATTTTTTAAAAAAGAAGCCATTATGCCAGTTTGATGAGAAATAACAGAAGAAAATGAAGTAGACTTTGAAATCTAGGAAAATGATTCTGTATTATCCATTCTTTTTTTTTAAGAGTTAGATCATTTTAAAAGCATTTTTTAACTTCCTAATTAGTATCAAGTACAGAAAATCCTCATGGATGTCACAAAATATTTGAAAACTAAGTTGAAGTGTATATTTTTTTTCTTATGAAGCAATGTTGGCCTTTTACACAAACAGGAAAAGTGAAAAGTTCCAAGACAAATGCTTTGCCTATGTAAAAGAGCAAACTATTTCCAAATGGCATAGAATAATTTTACATCAAATAACATAATGTAAGTATAAGCTAGCTTTGATTTTATTTTTTAGCATTGATTTTATTAATTTAGTTACTGTATTTTATCCAACTCAGTGGAGATTTACTAGTTTATTCAATCAAATATTAAAATACCTCTGATTTAATATGACTATCATTACTATTATTATTGGTCTGTCCTTATATGATTGTTTTTATGTTCTCTTTTTTTAAAAAAAATGCATGTAACCTATATTAATAAAGATGAAATTTTGCTTGGTATCTGTTTGGAATAAATTTGGAAAAAAAAATAAATAGACTTTATCTTTAGAGCCACTGGAGGAAGGCCAAGTCTTAGGGTTTAGCTGAAGACCGTCTAATAAAGAGGCAAAGTGCAGAGATTCTGACAGGGTTGAGGGAACCACGAGGGGATGGTGAAGCACCTCAGGTGCTAGCAATTAGGGGAGGCCGTTACCACCACAGGCCCAAAGAGGTGGAGAAGGAATACTCTGACCTCCTGTTCTTCAACCCTCCGACCTCCTGGTGGTGCCTCCTGATCTTGCTTCCAAACTCAGAGGTCAAGGGAACCTGGGTGTCTTAGTACATAAAGGTCTGCATCTTGGGGCATGCAGAATGGATCTGGAAGAACAAAGGAATTGGATGATGAACTTTGTGTGTCTTTTCTTTTCTTTTCTTAGTCCTTTCTTAAGAAAACAAGGTGGTATCGTTGAGAATGTTCGGATTCCTGGGTTGTAGGCACCATGAAGAGTCTACAGTTCTTTGCTAGGGAAGAGCGAAACAATTTACCTGTCAGAGCCAGGAGGCAATCATGAAGCCCCAAGGAGGACTGTCCTTTGAGGAACAACCCTTTGTTGTCCGGTGCTCCCTGGGGCAGGGGCGGGAGAGGGAATTAAAATGGTAAATACTTCTGAGAGTTGGAAGTCAGTAAGAGACATTTTAATAACATATCTAGATTCATAGTCAACAGAAAAACTTTTCAGTTGAAGAATTCTGTGAACACAGAATTTTTAAGTTAGTACACAAGCTTAAGTTTCTGAGGCCTGGACACCCAGCAACTGTTTCAGGATTGACTGTATTGAAGCTCATGGCCAGCTCATGGCTACCAGAAATAGGATCTCTGCCCTAACCAGAAAGTGACCTTTCAATTCTTCTATTGTTATTTTCCAAAATAACTTTGAAGTTAAACACACACACACACACACTTAAGAGGGTACCTGGGCAGCTTGGCTTGGTTGGTTAAGCATCTGCTCTCGGCTTCTCTTGATATCAGAGTCCTGAGATAGAGACCTGCATCTGGCTTCCTGCTCAGCAGGGAGTCTGCTTCTCCCTCTGCCTCTCCCCTTGCTCATGCTTGCTTATTCTCAAATAAGTAAATAAAATCTTTAAAACACATGTAGGCACACACGCGCACGCACACACACACACACACACTTGAATTTCCTTAACACAAAAATGCAAAAATGCCTGTTTTTCCAACCAAGTCAAAAATAGGATTTTTAAGGAAATAAAATATTTGGCTGTTGAATATAAATATGGAAAATTTTAGGTTATACTTGGGAACGTAAGAAATTAAGAAAAATGTTGGCATATCTTTCAGGAAGTTTGAGCTCTGAGATCAAGTGCAAAAAGTTAAGTGGTGTTTATGACCAAGTTTTTTAAGTGTGTGAGGCCTGGACCCTCCACTAGAAGCTTATCTTCACCCCGGTGTAGTAAAAATTAAGGGGGAAAACAGTCACCAACAGTAATTTCCTGGTGGAATTAGCATCATTGTGTACTATTCCTTTGAAAACTATAGACCAGATGTGTGTGTGGAGAGTAATTGAACACAGGATAAACCTAATTGTGTTTTATGAAGGAAGTGTGGCTAAGCAAACTGCAGTCTGAACAGAGAGAAGAAATTCTCCAAGGCAGTGATTTTGAGTCCTTGAGACCTTTGTAGGAGATGTATGAGGTCAAAATGATCTTAAAACACTAATGTGTTAATTTGCCTTTTCTTGGTCTGATTTAGGACCATATAGTTGAGTTTTCCTGTGGTTGCATGACATGTGGTATTGCAACAGTCTGAACGCAGGAGACAGGAAAATCTGTCTTCTATCAAAGCCGGCCATTAAAGAAATTTGCAAAAATAGAAAACAGTGCAACTCTCCTCAAGAAATTGTTGTTTGGGGAAGAACATTTTTTTGTGAAAGAAATATTTTCAATAAATTCTCCATTTTGATGTTTAACATGGTAAATGGTGGGTATGATTAGTGCAGTTTGCTGTTGATCTCCATAGAAAGAAAAAGGCCCCAATACGGCACATTTACCAATTTTCATGGTGTAAATACCCTTCTCAGCTGCAAAGTCCAAGCTTTCAATGGTTTGACATTGGGCTTGAAGAAATTCCTGAATATCAAATTCTGATACAAGCTGACTCCAACACACCACTGGGTTTAACCTACATAAATGAAAAATCTTTAGGGTCCTCAGTAATTTTTAAGTGTATTGAAGTCTCCCTAGCTGAAAAAGTTTGAGAAGCCTGCTTTTAGGCAGATTTCCCAACTTTATTGCCTTCGAAAGGACTTAGAAATAGGTCATCATTAGAAAGCAATTACAAGTGTAAACACTTGGCTCATGGCTGCCAGCCACCACACTGAGTTTCTGGCAGGCTCACAGCCGAAAGGATCAGTACCTTACCATAACAGCAACTGATTTGAGCAGGTCCAGTGTGGCTTAGAAGTTGGCAAGCTTTGAGGGAGGCCTGTATTTTAGCCAGCAGCTGTGAACCACCCATGGCAGCCTCACTAACGTGAACATCTCGTCACAGGGACTGTCGGCTGCATGCTGGTCTTCTGGAAACACAGAAAATCAGAGGTCAGATTCAGCAGTATCTTGGAATTCAGATAACACAGTATGTTTTTAACCAGATGCCGGTAGGCTCATCTCTTCAGGAAGTGACTCACAAGCACTGTGGAGATTAGCTCTGAAAGCTGCCATGTAGATCCTGAAGACATCAGGTTGTGGCAGGACGAGTCTGCCTCTTTTGCCCATTTTAATAACCACAATATTGGACCTTTTTAGCATGCTGCTCTGTGACCTATGCAGGGAAGCAAGAACATGACAGAGGGTAGGATAGCCAATACTGTGATGCATATAAGAATAAGACCCTGTGGGGGGAGGGGGTTGCCTGGGGGGACAGTTGGTTAAGCGTGCAACTCTTAATTTCGGCTCAGCTCATGATTTCAGGGCAACGTGGGGCTCTGCTCTCGGGGAGTCTACTGGAGATTCTCTCTGTCCTCCCTCTCTTCCTCCCTGCACTCATGAGCTCTCTCTTTCATATATATAAATAAATCTTTAAAAAAAAAAAAAAAAGACTAAGACCCTGGCGTGCCTGGCTGGCTCAATCAGTAGAAACTCTTGATCTCAAGGTCTTGAGTTCAAATCCCACATTGGACCTAGCACTTACTTAGGGGAAAAAAAAGACCTCAATTGTTCTGCATGTTTTTGCTGTTTTGCTTCTTTCCTCAAGATCTATAGTTGCCCTTGAAACTGGTCTGCATGATGTCAAATGTATCCCCATTTTCCGGGAGCTAACCAGGTTTTGGATTTAATCATCATACAGAATACTTTGTTAAGAAGCATGCAATTTGAAGATCTCATTGTACAGTTTTAGCAACTCTGCCTTGTTAGAAGGCAGATCAGTTCTCATCTCCGGCTGCACATCAAGTCCATGTCGAGCTGCTAAACAATTCCAGTGTCCGGTCCCCACTCTCAACCACTAGGAATCTTTGGGGTGGGACCTGGATGTCCATGTTGTCTTCAGGGTCTTCAGGAGATGTTAATGTGTGAGCCAGAGTTCATGCCACTGCTTTAAGAGAGTGATTCTTGGGGCGCCTGGCCGGCTTGGTTGGTAGGGCTTGTGTCTCTTGATATCTGCGTCGTGAGTTCAAACCCTACACTGGCCATAGAACTTACATTAAAAAAAAAAAAAAGTGCTTCTCAAACATAACGTGCATCCAAATTATCTGGGGATCTTCTTAATGGCGGTAGGTGTAGGGTGGGTCTGCCTGTCTGTCCAGTTCCCAGGCAGTTTTTTTTTTTTTTAAAGATTTTATTTATTTATTTGACAGAGAGAGATCACAAGCAGGCAGAGAGAGAGGAAGGGAAGTAGGCTCCCTGCTGAGCAGAGAGCCCGATGCGGGACTTGATCCCAGCACCCTGAGATCATGACCTGAGCCGAA
>NC_081568.1:101640959-101765785 GCF_022355385.1 Mustela nigripes
AGCACCCTGAGATCATGACCTGAGCCGAAGGCAGCGGTAAACCCACTAAGCCACCCAGGAGCCCTCCCAGGCAGTTTTGACATGGCTGTTGACTTGATGGTTCCTCGGGCCACACTTTGAGGACCCAGGGTAAGAGACAGCTCTGAGGCAAAATTTGGCCATGTTTAAGGTCCAGGGCCTCAAAAAATTCAATCTTCATATCCTTAAACTCATTTTCAAGGCATTTTTTTTTTTAAGATTTGATTTATTTATTTGTCAGAAAGAGAGCACAAGCAGGCAGAGAGGCAGGCAGAGGCAGAGAGAGAAGCAGGCTCTCCACGGAAGAAGGAGCCCGATGCGGAACTTGATCCCAGGACTCCGGGATCATGACCCGAGTCAAAGGCAGCCACTTAACCAATAGAGCCACCCAGGCATCCCAAGGCATTATTTTTAATTGTAAAATTAAGGCAATTTTTAATGTAGCAGGGTGCTTAATCAAAATTTGTTTTAGGTGAGTATCTATCTTGCTGTATTTTTTCTTCCACTCGGGTTCTTTTTTAGGAGAGAGAGCTTAAAAGGTTTAATCTCCTACATAAAACCAATTCACAGGAGGCTGGGGATTTAGAGTGGCGACTCCCAACTCTCTTTGAAAGATAGTGCCCAGCAGATAGCAGCAGGGCCTGGTTACCAGAGAGCAGATGTGTTTCTTGTTTCTGGGTCTGGCTGAAAAATTGTGACCTCAGGGACATGCTGGGGATACTAGTCAGCATCAGGAACTTCAGTCTTAATGGTGCTGGAATGAGTGGCTATGGAAACCCTCAGGAAAGTGACTTAGCCCACGAGTCATCCTAAGGGAGGGATTCATGACTCCCCTGTGCCTGCGAAAAAACAAAGGTTTAGGAGGTCAATTCTCAGGACCTACATGTGCAGTATGTACACGTGCCATATGTTCTGGGATAAATTCTTCGTTCTGGAAGCTCTTTTACAAGCTGATGAAAAAACTACTAATGGTAAAAGAACTGTAACTTGTATGGGGAAAATGTTGTATTTCAGCAGTAAGCATTTATCTGCAAAGTGATGCCAGAGAGCTCTGGCTCCCATCTAAATAGCAGTGGATTTTTTTTTTTCTTTTTTTTTAATGATGGCTATAAGCAGCTTCCTCAGGAAGGAAGACAAGAGTGTGATGCCTTGGTGGCCCAGTCAGCTATGCGTCAGACTCTTGGTTTCAGCCCAGGTGATGATCTGGGGTTGTAAGTTGGAGCCCTGCATCAGGCTCTGTTCTCAATCCAGAGTCACCATGAGATCTCTCTCCCCATCCTGCTGCCCCTCTCCTCCCCTCACTTGCTCTCTCCCTCTCTCAAATAAATAGATACAAGTTAAAAACAAAAAAAACAGTGAGAGTAAGAGAAAGCTTGTGGACATACTTTAGGAAAGCAATTTGACAAAATATCATCACCCTTAAGATGTTCATAACCTTGGACCCAGTTGCATGACTTTTGGAAATCAGTCCTCAAGAGATCATTTTATTTATTTATTTTTTAAAAGATTGTATTTATTTATTTGTCAGAGAGAGTGAGCACAGGCAGACAGAGTGGCGGCAGAGGCAGAGGGAAAGGCAGGCTCCCCTCTGAGCAAGGAGCCCGATGTGGTCCCAGGACACTGGGACCATGACCTGAGCCAAAGGCAGCCACTCAACCAACTGAGCCACCCAGGAGTCCCAAGAGACCATTTTAAGTAACAAAAAAATAAAAAACAACCCATAATAGACTTCTAGTTTTTAATAGCATCCCCATTTGCATATTAGTTAAAGTCTGGAAACCCTTTATGTGTTCAACCCTAGACAATTATACCCATTTAAAAGGCATGTATGATATGCATATAATGACACAGAAAAGTGCTTATAATATTTAATTTAAAAAGCAAGATGCATTTATATATATATATGTATGTATATATATCTCTCTGTGTGTATATATGGTATGAAACCAACAATATGGGAGAAATAAAATAGGTCTCTGTGGGATCTATTAACAAAGGCTAATGGGAAATATACCAACATATTTAAACTTGTGTTTGGATAGTAGGACTACTTTTCTCCTTTTATGTTTTTTCCTACCTCTTTCCTGAGTAGGTACTACTTCTCTAACAAAAAGCAATCCTGGGGTACCTGGGTGGCTTAGTGGGTTAAAGCCTCTGCCTTTTGGCTCAGGTCATGATCCCAGGGTCCTGGGATCGAGCCCCACATCGGGCTCTCTGCTCAGCCTGCTCCCCACTTCTCTCTCTACCTGCCTCCCTGCCTACTTGTGATCTCTCTCTGTCAAATAAATAAATAAAATCTTTTAAAAATAAAAAAAACTTTTTAAAGCAATCTTTTTTTGTCTTGTCAGTGTCAATATGTAACTAGAGCTGGACTTTTTCCTCCAATAAACTTTACACTTACACCAAAAGAACTGGTCATTTATTTTCCTGTGGAATTCATCTTTCCTCATTGAGTAGCAAACATTATTTTCTCAAAACTAAAACTTTCTTTTGACTGATTGCATAATTATGTTAGTCGTCTTATTATTTAATTTATGTCTCTGTCCCATATATTATTTAATTGAACAGTCTAATTGAACAGCTTATTCCATAAGCTCCTTTATTTATTTATTTTTTAAAGATTTTAGGGGTGGGGTGCCTGGGTGGCTCAGTGGGTTAAGCCACTCAGGTCATGATCTCAGGGTCTGGGATTGAGTCCTGTATCGGGCTTTCTGCTCGGCAGGGAGTCTGCTTCCCTCTCTCTCTCTCTCTCTCTCTCTCTGCCTGCCTCTCTGTCTACTTGTGATCTCTCTCTGTCAAATAAATAAATAAAATCTTAAAAAAACAAAAAAGATTTTAGGGGTGCTTGGGTGGCTCAGTCTGTTAAACATCTGCCTTCAGCTCAGGTTGTGATCCCAGGGTCCTGGGATCAAGCTCCCTGCTCAGCAGGAAGCCTGCTTCTCCCTCTCTTTCTGCCTGCCCCTCCCCCTGCTTGTGCCCTCTCTCGCTCTGTCAAATAAATAAACAAAATCTTAAAAAAAAAAAAAAAAAAAAAAAAGGAGGGGGGCGCCTGGGTGGCTCAGTGGGTTAAGCAGCTGCCTTTGGCTCAGTCATGATCTCAGGGTCCTGGGATCGAGTCCCACTTCGGGCTCTCTGCTCAGCAGGGAGGCTGCTTCCCTCTCTCTCTCTCTCTCTCTCTGCCTGCCTCTCTACCTACTTGTGATCTCTGTCAAATAAATAAATAAAATATTTATTAAAAAAAAAAAAAAGGAGAGAGATTCTATTTATTTATTTGAGTGAGAGAGAGTGAGAGTGGGAGCCTGGGTGGCTCACTTGGTCATGAGCTCAGGGTTATGAGATTGGGTCCCACTTTCGGTGCAGAGTCTGCTTGAGACTGTCTTTCTCTACCTCTGTCCTACCACCCCCATAAATAAATAAATAAATAAATAAATAAATAAATAAATAAATCTTTTAAAAAGAATACCAGAGCTTTATTTCTTTAACTTCTACCTTACTTGGCCCATGTAGCTGGGTACTTAATTTTACTTACTCCTTTTGTTATAGTTATCAAATTAAATGATGTATTTGGTGAGAGTATCTCAGGCACCCCCCAGACTTATTATTTCTCTACAGTGAAGGCAGCATGGATACTTGATAGAACCACACAGAAATGACTATACTGAGTGTTTCTCAAAATGGAATCCATGAAAATTATTTGAGCAGCTTGTGATAATGCAGATTTCTGCATTCCATCCCACACCTATAATCAGAATCTCTGCAATGGGGTCTGGACAATTCACATTTTTAACAGTGGTGATTCTTATGTTCATCAAACTTTGAAAACAACGGAACAAATATTTACTTCCTTCTTTGTTTATTTGTTTTTAGCGATTTTATTTATTTGTCAGAGAGAGCACAAGCAGGAGGAGCAGCAGGCAGAGGGAGAAGCAGGTTCCCTGCTGAACGAGGAGACCCATGCAGGACTTGATCAGGATCCTGGGATTATGACCTGAGCTGAATGCAGAAGCTTCACCAACTGAGCCACCCAGGCATCCCTGGAACTAATTTGTTTTAATCTTCTCTTTTTTAAAGACTCTATTTATTTATTTGACAGACAGAGAGATCACACATAGGCAGAGAGGCAGGTGGGGGGCGGGAGAGTGGGAGAAGCAGGCTTCCCGCTGAGCAGAGAGCCGAATGCGGGGCTCAATCCCAGGACCCTGGTATCATGACCTGAGCTGAAGGCAGAGGCTTAACCCACTGAGTCACCCAGGCAACTGGAACTAATTTTTAAAAGAAATCTCTAGGGGCACCTGGGTGGCTCAGTGGGTTAAGCCTCTGCCTTCAGCTCAGGTCATGATCCCAAGGTCCTGGGATTGAGTCCCGATTCAGGCTCTCTGCTCTGCAGGGAGCCTACTTCCTCCTCTCTCTCTGCCTGCCTCTCTGCCTACTTGTGATCTCTGTCAAACAAATAAATTTTTTTTTAATCTTTTTAAAAATAAATAAATAAATAAAAATAAAAGAAATCTCTGATCTAGTATATTTTGTGGTCAGGAAGTGGAAAACCACAATTTATCTATTAAAATGCTAACATTTTTCATTATCCTTTAGATTATCATGTCTATCTACAAAGCTATTAGAGTATTAAGATTTTGTGGATATTTCTCCTTAGGTATCCTTCCTAAATATCTAACTATATCCATTGAAATATTTAGCCTTACAAATAATTATCTCTATCATTTACTTTACCTTTTATGTATAGAAATGGATACCTTCTCCTCTAGAGATACAACTCAATGCTCTGCATTCCTGTAGGATTTTAAATGTAATTTTTTGCATATGTAACACTCATATGGTTCAGATTTCAAAAGAGCAAAAACAATGTGCAGTGAAGATATCCCCTCACACCCCTATTATCTCCTCAGAGGCGACCACACTTAACAACTTCTTGAGTATAGTGCTGCATATATTTAAATAATAATCTGGAAATGGCATGCCAGGCTTCCTCAGTTGGTGGAACATGTGACCTTGATCTCAGGCTCATGAGTTCAAGCCCCACATTGTATGTAGAGATTGCTTAATTAAATAAACTTAAGGGGGCACCTGGGTGGCTCAGTGGCTTAAAGCCTCTGCCTTTCGCTCGGGTCATGATCTCAGGGTCCCGGGATCAAGCCCCACATCGGGCTCTCTGCTCAGCGGGGAGCCTGCCTTTCTCTCTGCTTGCCTCTCTGCCTACTTGGGATCTCTCTCTCTCTGTGTCAAATAAGTAAATAAAATCTTAAAAAAAAAAAAATCTAAAAAAAATTAAAAATAAAAAAAATAAACTTAAGGAGCACTTGGGTGGCAGAGTTGGTTAAGGGGCCAACTCTTGGTTTCAACTTAGGCTGTGATCTCATGACCCTGAGAATGGGTGGTAAGAGTGAGCCTCAAGGTCATGAGATCAAGCCCTACATTTGGCTTCATGCTCAGCTTGGAGTCTAGTCTGCTTCACATTCTCTCACCCTCTCCCTCTGCCCCTCTAGCTCCTGCCTGTGCCCTCTCTCTAAAACAAAGAAATCTAATAATAACTAAAACTGTAAAAAATAATCTGAGAACACTATCACTTTCTTTTTCTTTTAAAGATTTTATTTATTTGACAGACAGAGATCACACATAGGCAGAGAGGCAGACAGAGGGGGGAAGGCAGGCTCTCCGGTGAGCAGAGAGCCCCATGTGGGGCTCGATCCCAGGACCCTGGGATCATGACCTCAGCAGAAGGAAGAGGCTTTAACCCACTGAGCCACTCTGGCGTCCCAACATTATCCTTTTAAGGAGCAAAATTAAGAGTATATAATTGGCCATTTTATTTTTAAATTGTATCTTTGAGTTTTAAAATCTCCTGTTGTTGATGGGGTACCTAGCTGGCTCAGTTGGAAGAGCTTCTGACTCCTAATTCCAGGGTCCTGAGTTCAAACCCCACGTTGGGCATGGAGCTTACTTAGAAACAGCAACAACTCCTGTTGACATACAGGTATCAATCAGGCATTGGTACATAACAAAACACACCAAAACCCCAGAGGTATAACAATAAGTATTTGTTGCTCATGCTCTGGGATAGTTGGTAGATAGTTCAGTTGACATATTCTGGGCATCTGTTAGCTGACTTAGGAAGGCCTATAGTGGGATGACTGGGGACTTAACTGTGCTCCATAGATCTCTCATCTTCAAGCCTGCTAATCCTGACATATTCTGGTGGCAATGGCAGAGAAGCAAAAAAGGAGGAAATGTGCAGGACATCTTGAGGTCTGGGATTGGAATTGGCCTATCCCCACTCTAGTCATATTTTTTTGGCCAGAGGAAGACCCAAGCCCATCCCAGATTCAAGGGGATGGAGAAATAGGCACTGCCTCTTTAGTAAAAGGAATTTCAAATTCACCTAGCAAAGACATGTCCATAAAGAGTGGTGAAGAATTGACATCATCGTTGAAATCCATACACAATGTCTGAAAACTTAACCATGATCCTTAAAGAAATGACTTAGCATTCAGATACTGTACTTTTATAACAACATGGCCACGATTGCTGAAGATTTTTTAATTGTTTAGTGTTTAATATCAACAGAAAGATTATAAAAACATGTCAAAGCCCGGGTCCCAGACTCAACTCAGCCAGCCCATGTGTTACCATGTACCGTGTGCAAGAGGAAATGATGAATACTACCCCCAGGGAGTCACTGAGAAGACATGAAGTATAACACTTTAAGTCCTACTAAAGAAAATTGAAGGTTTTAATTGAAGATTTGCTCTCAACTCTCTGACTTCCTTGGACAACAGTGCTGACACACTAACAAGCCACTTGGGGGAAAGTGGGGGTGATCACATAGTTTTCACCCTTCTTTGTCAACATGTTTTTTAAGATTATTTTTAGAGTTTCAAGACCGATTCAGATCTTGGCGTGTTTAAAATCAGAATACTCATGCTCACAAAGTTACCCTTAAGAGAGTTTTATGAAACAAATGTCAGAGGTGATACTGGTTTCTGTTTCCCATTTAACTTAATTTTAATTTGCTATTTTGCTGATTTTAATAAATAAACTTTGTTTCTTAAAATAACACTGCCTCAGATGCTATCAGTAGCCTCAGCCAGATGTAAAAAATAATAATATTAACCTTTTAACTAGATTTTTCAAATATTTTAATCTGCCTGTGGAATTACTTAGACGTTGAACATTTCTGGACCCGACCTTACTCAGTCCTACTGGCTTATGCACAGTAACTAGAAATGGAGAATTTCTCTCTGGTAAGAGGTGAGAGGCAGGGCTTGGTGAGACAGAGGGATCAGGGCGTACATAGTTCAGGGCATCTAGAAACGTACTTCACAGCTTGAAGCCTGCTCTGCAGGTTTGAACATGGGATTGGGGTCCATAGCAGCAATGGATGCAACTCCTCACTGTTCTCCAGAGTGGCTGCACCAGTTTGCATCCCCACCAACAGTGAAGGAGCGTTCCCCATTCTCCACATCCTCTCCAACATCTATCGTTCCCTGACTTATTAATTTTAGCCATTCTGACTGGTGTGGTTTTGATTTGTATTTCCCTGATGCCAAGTGATGTTAAGCTTTTTTCATGTGTCCGTTGACCATTTGCATGTCTTCTTTGCAGAAATGTCTGTTCATGTCTTCTGCCTATTTCTTGACTGGATTTTTTGTTTTTTGAATGTTGAGTTTGATAAGTTTTTTATAGATTTTGGATACTAGCCCTTTATCTGATTTGTCATTTGCAAATATCTTCTCCCATTCCATAGTTGACTTTTAGTTTTGTCAACTGTTTCCTTTGCTGTGCAAAAAGCTTTTTATCTTGATGAAGTCCCAATTTTTGTTTTTGTTTCCCTTGCCTTTGGAGACGTATCTAGTGAGAAGTTGCTGTGGCCAAGGTCGTAGAGATTGCTGCCTGTGTTCTCCTCTAGGATTTTGGTGGTTTCCTGTCTCACATTTAGGTCTTTCATCCATTTTGAGTCAATTTTTGTGTGTGGTGTAAGGAAATGGTCCAGTTTCATTCTTCAGCATGTGGGTGTCCAACCTTCCCACTACCATTGTTGAAGAGACTGTCTTTTTTCCATTAGATATTCTTTCCTGCTTTATCAAAGATTAGTTGACCATAGAGTTGAAGGTCCATTTCTGGACTCTCTATTCTGTTCCATGGATCTACGTGTCTGGTTTTGTGCCAGTACTATACTGTCTTGATGATTACAGCTTTGTAATACAGCTTGGAGTCCAGAATTGCGATATTTCCAGCTTTGGTTTTTTTTTTTTTTTTCAACATTCCTTTGGTTATTTGGGGATTTATCTGGTTCCATACAAATTTTAGGATTGTTTGTCCCAGTTCTGTGAAAAATGTTGATGGTATTTTTTTTTTTAATTTTGCTGTTTTTATCAGGAGTGTTAGTTTTGTTTTTTATTTTCAAGATTTTGTTTATTTATTTGACAGAGATCACAAGTAGGCAGAGCGGCAGGCAGAGAGAGAGGAGGAAGCAGGCTCTCTGCTGAGCAGAGAGCCCAATGCGGGGCTTGATCCCGGGACCCGGAGATCATGACCTGAGCCAAAGGCAGAGGCTTTAACGCACTGAGCCACCCAGGCACCCCTTGATGGTATTTTTGATAGGGATTACACTGAATGTGTAGATTGCTTTGAGTAGCATAGATATTTTAATAATATTTGTTCTTCCAATCCATGAGCACGGAATGTTTTTCCATTTCTTTGTGTCTTTCTCAATTTCTTTCATAAGTGTTCTATAGCTTTTAGGGGCACCTAGGTGGGGTGCCCCAATGATCAATGACCCCTATATCGGACTCCCTATTCACTGGGGAACCTACTTTTCCTACTGCCTCTGCCTCCCACGTGTGCTCGCGCTCTCTCTCTCTCTCTCTCTCTCAAATAACTAAATAAAATCTTCAAAAGAAAATTGTTCTGTAGTTTTCAGAGTACACATATTTTACCTCTTTGGTTAGGTTTATTCCTAGGTATCTTACGGTTTTCAGTACAACTCTAAATGAGATCAATTCCTTGATTTCTCTTTATTCTCCCTTATTGTTAGTGTATAGAAATGCAACTGACTTCTGTGCATTGGTCTTATATTCTGAAATTTTGCTGAATTCCTGTATTAGTTCTTGCAATTTTGGGGTGGAATCTTTTGGGTTTTCCATATAGAATATTGTGTCATCTGTGAAGAGTATGAGTTTGACTTCTTTGCTGATTCAGATGCCTTTTATTTCTTTCTGTTGTCTGATTGCTGAGGCTAGGACTTCCAGGACTATGTTGAACAACAGTGGTGAGAGCGGACATCCCTGCTGTGTTCCTGATCTTACGGAAACAGGTGTCAGTCTTTCCCCACTGAGGATGATATTCTCTGTGGGTTATTCATATATGGCCTTTATGATGTTGACTTGTGTTCTTTCTATCCCTGCATGGCAGAGGGTTTTTATCAAGAAAGGATGCTGTATTATGTCAAATGTTTTTCTGCATCTATTGAGAAGATCATATGTTTCTTGTTCTTTCTTTTATTAATGTAGTGTATCATATTGATTCATCTGCAGACGTTTGAACCACCCTTGTAGCCCAGGAATAAATCCCACTTGGTCATGGTGGATGATCCTTTTAAAGTACTTTTGGATCCTATTGGCTAGTATCTTGGATGAGAATTTTGGCATATGTGCTCATCAGAGATGTTGGTCTGTAATTCTCCTTTTTGGTGGGGTCTTTGTCTGGTTTGGGGATCAAGGTAATACTGATGTTGTAGAATGAGTTTGGAAGTTTTCTTTCCATTTCTATTTTTTGAGAAAGCTTCAGAAGAATAGGTAGTCAGGATGCCTGGGTTGCTCAGTTGGTTGGGCGTCTGTCTTCAGCTCAAGTCATGATCTCCAGGTCCTGGGATCAAGCCCCAAGTCAAGCTCCCAACTCAGTGGAAAGTCTGATTCTCCCTCTCCCACTCCCCCTGCTTGTGCTCTCTCACTCACTCTTTTTCTCTGTCAAATGAATAAATAAAATATTTAGAAAAAAAAATTAGTAGTCTTCTTTAAATGTTTGGTAGATGTGCACCTGGATGGCTCAGTCAGTTAAGCATCTGCCTTCAGCTCAGCTCATGATCCAGGGGTCCTGGGATGGAGCCCTGTGTCAGGATCCCTGCTCAGTGGAGATCCTGCTTCTCCCCCTGCTTGTGCTCTCTCTCTGACTCTTTCTGTCAAATAAATAAATAAAATACTTTAAAATTTATTTTTAAAAATTAAATTTTTGGTAGAATTCCGCTAGGAGACCATCTGGCAGCAGTTTCTTATAAAGTTAAACATAAACTGTCTTATAACCTTGCTGTTCTACTCTTTCATGCTTGCTCAAGAAAAATGAAAATAGGGACGCCTGGGTGGCTCAGTTGGTTGGACGACTGCCTTCGGCTCAGGTCATGATCCCGGAGTCCCGGGATCGAGTCCCACATCAGGCTCCCAGCTCCATGGGGAGTCTGCTTCACTCTCTGACCTTCTCCTCGCTCATGCTCTCTCTCACTGTCTCTCTCTCAAATAAATAAATAAAATCTAAAAAAAAAAAAAAAGAAAAATGAAAATATATTCCACAGAGACTAACATGAGAATGTTTACAACAGCTTGTATTCATAACAGCCTTAAAACTGGCAACAAACCAAATGACTGTTTAAATGAATAGATAATAAAATTGTGATATATTCATATAGTGAATACTACTTGGCAATGAAAAGGAAGAAACCAGTGATATACTCACCGACATGATGAATCTCAAATATTATGAGTGAAAGAAGGCAGATACAAGTGTATATATAGTATGATTCCATTTATATGCAAATTCTAGAAAATACAAATCAATCTATACTGGTGGAAAGCAGATCAGAGGTTGCCTATAGTTGAGAATGGAGGGGAGAATTGACTGTAAAAGGTCAAGAAGAGGTGCAGTGGTGGTTATACGGCATACACATTTGTCAGAGTCCTGTGAACTGTTTAATTAAAATGTGGATGTGGTCTATTTTACATAAATTATACCTCAGTAAAATGGATGTTTTCAAAAAAGAGATTTGACATCACTAGTCATTAATCAAAGTCTAATCAAAACTACAGTGAGATAACACAGCCTGCCCATTAGAATAGCCATTATGGAACAAGAAGAAAATAACGAATGGAGGGAAAGTACAGCATGAGCAAATGTCCAGAGGTATGATCGATCATGCCCTAAGGTTTAGAGAACTCCAGTAGCCTGATGTCAGAAGAAGAAAGGGCACATGCTGAGCAAAGTCAGGAGATGAAGTCAGAAAAATAGGATGGGGCCAATAAAGAGGGATCTTGAGGGTCATACTGATAGTTGTATGACTTTGTCTCATAAGTAGCAGTGGACCTTCCAGCGACTTCAGGCTGGGCACTGACTTAAGGGGATTCGAGTTGTTGAAAGATGGAGGAGGAGAGTTGGGCTGGAGGGGGAGAATTAGGTGGGCTTCACAGAGGGTAAGTGTCATGGGGCCCTGCTCCTCCAGAGCTGCCCCAGCCAATCTGACCTGTAGCTCTTGCTTTATCCCACTCAACTGCAGACATTTTATGCTCACATATCGTTTTGAAAAATATTAAATTCTTGCACCCTTTAACATGTCAGAAATTTCAAAATAAATTACTTTTCACTAAAAGCAAATCAGAGCAGGGGCGCCTGGGTGGCTTATTGGTTGAGTATCCATCTGATTTTTGATCTCGGGGTTGTGGGTTCAAGCCCCACGTTGTGCTCCATGTTGGGTGTGGAACCCACTTAAAAATAAATAAAAAACAAAAAATAAAAACAATTCCTAATTAAGAATTTTTTTCACTTTTTAAAAATATTTTATTTATTTTTTTGACAGAGAGAGATACAGCAAGAGAGGTAATGCAAGGAGGGGGAGTTGGAGAGGGAGAAGCAGGCTTCCCACCCAGCGGGGAGCCTGATGCGGGACTCAATCCCAGGACTCCGGGATCATGTCCTGAGCCCAAGGCAGATGATTAATGACTGAAGCCACCCAGTCGCCCTAGAAATATTTTTTCATTAAAAAATAATGTGTTCCAGCAGTGCCTGGGTGGCTCAGATGGTTAAGCCTCTGCTTTCCGCTTAGGTCATGATCCTGGGGCCCTGCAATCAAGCCCCGCATCGGGCTCCCTGCTCAGCGGGAAGCCTGCTTCTCCCTCTCCTTCTCCTGATCCTTGTGTTCCCTCTCTCTCTCTCTCTCTGTGTCATATAAATAAATAAAATCTTTTAAAAATAATAATAATACGTTTCATAGCTTCTCAAATCTCTGTTACAGGGGTGCCTAGGTGGCTCAGTGGGTTAAAGCCTCTGTCTTCCGCTCAGGTCATGATCCCAGGGTCCTGGGATCGAGCCCCACATCGGGTTCTCTGCTCAGCAGGGAGCCTGCTTCCTCCTCTCTCTCTGCCTGCCTCTCTGCCTACTTGGGATCTCTGTCTGTCAAATAAATAAATAAAATCTTTAAAAGAAAAAAAATCTCTGATACAGCGTACCTCCCTTCCTCCTCACTCCAACTCTCTGGGAATTTCTGTTCTGTAGCAAACTTCAGAAGAAGGGTCACATGTAAGGTCAGCCTGGGCTGTGAGAGTTACTTTAAATAAGTCTTACTGAGACCAGAGCTTCCTTCCTTGAGCTCTCAGAACTGTAATAGGCCCTGGCAGCCCACCACCCCCCCCCCCCCCCCCATGTTAGGAATGACTTCCTAAAAATTTAAAAAAAAAAAAAAAAAAAGGACTTTCCTTTGATTCATTCTGGAGATAAGACACATCAGCATGAGGAAACATACCTGAACAGCTGAGTTCTGTCTGCTGTAATGATGCTCTTGCCTCCCTCCTTAGACCTTAGTGTTTGCCATCATAAGAATCACCTGGGAGGCTCGTGAAGCACAGAGATCCCAGGCCTGTCTCTGGAGATGATTTGGGAACTCTGGCACTGGTGTCTGGAATCTGTATGCTTCCAAGTGCCCCAGGTGATTCTTATGACCAGGTACATTTGAGAAATGCCCTGAAGGCTCTGTCTGGCCTGCTGGCAGCTGCGGCCACTACCCTGAGGGGGAGAAGGGGTTCACAACCCAGCAGATGCCCACGCCTGCTGTTCATTCTGCTGCTCTTCTCCCCAACAGAGAGGAGTGGGGCGGGCCTGGACGCTCACCCCCTGCAGCCTCCTGCTGTTCAGCTTCCCGTAGTGGGCCCAAGCTCCCCTGAAGCTCAGCCCCAGGAGCCTGGGAGCATTGATCTCCAGCCAGTGGACTCCTGGAAACCAAGATCCAACAGCCAAGAGAAGAAAACTGTGCCCTGGGAAGGTTTGTTCAGCTTTTCTAATAAATGGAGCTTGAAGGTTTGGGGTCATTTACCTAACCTTAAGAGAAGGCTGTGGACCTGGCTATTTTAAGATTGTTCAATTCTGGGACCTGGGAGAATTCAAAGGAAAATTCCTGGTTGTCCTTTCCATGAGCTGACTTGCTGGTAGACAGAGGGAAGGAGGGAAGGGGAGAAGCAGGGTGGGGAGAGAAGAATTGTCTATAAGAGCGTACCCAAGGAGAAGAGCACCATTAGGAAGAGCATTCTGGTTTTACATGGGCACCTCATTTTTGAGCAACCCTGGAGAAAAAGTCTTGTTTCAAATATGCAAGTGTTCATGCAGTTGAAGCTTACCTTCCCACATTAGTGTCAAGTTTTCCAGATCCAGAGACAGAATGCGGGTACAAAAAGTGTATTTTAGAACTACAGGGAACACCGCTAGGGAAGTGGGGAAATGCTACAGGATG
This sequence comes from Mustela nigripes, assembly GCF_022355385.1. Taxonomy (NCBI): domain Eukaryota; kingdom Metazoa; phylum Chordata; class Mammalia; order Carnivora; family Mustelidae; genus Mustela; species Mustela nigripes. The sequence goes on from NC_081568.1 coordinate 101,654,755, forward strand.
GTAGAGCAGCCACCAGAAGGTACCCTATTCACCCAGTTAGCACAGGGGTGAGGGGTGACTGGAGCCCAACCTAGTGGTGTGAGAACTCTGGGAGCCTGTTAAATGATCCACTTGGGGGCACCTGCCTGGATCATTCAGTAGAGCACGTGACTCCTGATCTTGGGGTTGTGAGTTCGAGCCCCATGTTGGGTGCAGAGATGACTTAAAAATAAAATCTTAAAATGATCCTACTTGGGCGGGAGCAGATGTATTTATATACCAACACCTGCTGGGTATCAGCTGAGCGCTGCTCGGAGGGCTGAACTTATTCACTCCCTGGCACTCCTTGACCTCTGTGCAGGACCACGTTTAGGAAAGCCATGTCCTGGTTTCAGGAAAAAACCCTCTGTGCAAAGATGGACGGTTGGCAGCCAGCCAGAGTAGCATGAATCAGCAAGGTCCAAGGAAGGCAAGCAGGGCACAGAGAACATGGACTGCATCTGTTAATCCCCAAACCCACCTGTTAATCCCCAATCCCCACCCACCTGAGGTCGAGGGCCAGCCTGCAGCCACACTGCTCCTTCTCAGCCCTTGACTGGTCTGCCTGCCGGGAGCTGGAAAGCAGAGACATAAGCAAGCTTGTTGGAAGTATGATGGAAAGAAAGGGAAAAGATGGCAATAGGGCCAGGCGATCTCCTATGAGGGTTCCAAAAAGTTTCATGTCCTCTGGCTTATCAGAAGCCATTTCCACCTCTTCCTTAAAATTTGGCTTCAAGATGTGACTCTGTTGAAGAAAAGACTTTGGGATTAGTAGAGGGTCTCATTTCAGAAGTGACCAGAGGGACTCCTTATACAGAAATGCATTGGCCTTCTTGACTGAGGCCCAGACAGGAGCAGCTACCACACATAATCACTGCAGAGACACGTGACAGACCTAAAGAGGGGGCCACATAAAGAGGGGCTGGCTTCATTACAGGCAAAGTGGGAAGGTGACCCCTAAGTTAGGAAGTCACATCTTAGAGAAACCCTGGAACTGGCTTTCAAAGCACGTGGTATGGTGTAGACTCCTGGGAAATCCTGGAGCAGACACCACGAATGTTTAAAAGAAAAGATTTAAATGAGACCTAGGCTCTCAAACTCTTCATTCACACAAGAATGTAGTAGAATCATAGGTTTCCATTCCCTCCACTCGTGCTGAAGAAGAGGGACATGCCAGTGAGACTGCTGTAATGCAGCAAATAAATCTTACAAGCATCTTTAGACCATTTAGGAAAACACATGTCAATTAGAATCAGGGCAGCAAATGGTCAAGTAAGACAACCTATAACAAGCCTCAATTTAGAGGTGAAAGGCCATGACAGAAATTTCTGAAGCCACAGTATCTCTTAAGACTCCCTTGTTCAGGGGCGCCTGGGTGGTGGCTCAGTGGGTTAAGGCCTCTGCCTTCGGCTCAGGTCATGATCCTAGGTTCCTGGGATCAAGCCTCGCATCAGGCTCTCTACTCAGCAGGGAGCCTGCTTCCTCCTCTCTCTCTGCCTGCCTCTCTGCTTACTTGTGATCTCTGTCTGTCAAATAAATAAAATCTTAAAAAAAAAAAAAAAAGACTCCCTTGTTCAAATAACACATCCAAACACAACCTGCTAATAGTTATTAACAATCACTACATGTCTACACTGAATAGGAGAACAAGATAGGTTTTCTGTAAATGCTGTCAGTATGACAATTTACTGGATAATATTCTTGGAATTAGTTTGAAGATACAGAATTGGGTATCTCTCTGCAGCTGTAGAGGACAGGCAATATTGTCTCATTCTCTTTCTGAGACTTGTTTGTTTGTTTGTTTGTTTAGGAGTTAATTAAGAAGGCTTGAAATTTTAAAGTTTAGACTGCAGAATATCATTAGATTAATTTATAAGGTAAAGTAAATCTGAGGAACTCAAGCTTTGTTTAGAAGTCATCGAAAAAGGGGTGCCTGGGGGACTCAGTCAGTTAAGTGTATGCCTTTGGCTCAGATGTCCAAGGATCTAGCCCCATGTCAGGCTTCCCAGTTTGCTTCTCACTCTCCCTCAGCTCCTCCCACTCTTTGTGCTCTCTCACAGTCTCTCTCAAATAAATAAATAAAATCTTAAAAAAAAAAAAAAAAAAAAAGGGGGCCCGGGGGGCTCAGTGGATTAAGCCTCTCCCCTCAGCTCCGGGCCTTATCCCCGTGTGCCGGGATCAATCCCCCTTATCAGCCTCTGCTCAGCGGGGAGCCTGCTCCCCCCCCCCACCCCACCGCCTGCCTCTCTGTCTACTTGTGATCTTTCTGTCAAATAATTAAATAAAATCTTAAAAAAAAAGGGGGGGGGGGAGTGCCTGGATGGCTTAGTTGGTTAAGCATCTGCCTTCAGTTCAGGTCATGATCCTGGAGTCCTGGGATTGAGTCCTACTTTAGGCTCCCTGCTCAGCCAGGAGTCTGCTTCTCTGTCTATTCCCTCCCCTTCTCGTAGTCTCTCACACACTCTCTCAAATTAATTAATTAATTAATTAAATTGAAAGACAAAAGAAAGGGGCACCTGGAAAGCTCAGTTGGTTAGGCATCTGCCTTCAGCTCTGGTTGTGTTCCCAGGATCCAAGAAATCAAGCCCTGCATCAGGCTCCTTGCTCAGTGGGGGGAGCCTGCTTCTTCCTCTCCTGCTCCCGCACTTGTGTTATCTCTCTGTTAAATAAATAAATAAAATCTTTTTTTATTCCCCTTTTTTTTTTGGTGCAAAATGGTGGTTTAATAAAATCTTTTTTTAAAAAGGAAGTAATTAAGAAAGAACAAAGTAGAATTTTATTCATAAAATTAGAGTAAGGGTTGCCCATGTTCTAATGCAGAACTGACATGTGGTTATTTTGTTTTGGAATAAAGTCATCAGTCATATTGAAGCTTAAGAGTCAAAGCTGCAAACTGCAGCTTGGACACTGGCCCAGCTTTAACGCTGCTCAGAGGACAGGGTAGAAGACAGGGCCAGTCATGGGCTAGTGTGCGTCTTGTTAGCCACGGTCCTTCACGTCGCGGCCTGCTATCAGTGGCAGCCTCTTTCAACCAGAAAGACAGTGGGGGTAACGGACAAGATCAGTAGGTGGGCAGTGTGTTAGTTCACTCTCTAGTCAGAGTTCTAAAGTGAAACCTAGGAGAGGCACCAAAAAACTACCACATGCATTCTGGAACTAGTGGTCATGATTGCACAGTGTTACGAATGTACTAAAAACCACTGAACTATTTATTTTAAATGGTGAATTTTATGTTGTGTGAATTGTATCTCGCCCAGAAAAAGCTCTCCAAGGGGTCTTAATGCACCACTATGTTTGAGACCCACTAATCTGGGGGATTATTACAAGGGTGACTGGAGATTGGTATAATGATCTTTCTGCCTTGAGTATAGATGTGGCTCTATACAACACTATTAACTGATTTTGTCTTTATTTAAATGCTGATATTTTGCCGGTTGTGAATTTTTTCAGATTACTTTAGATTTTTTTGCAATGTTACGTTGACATATTATTTAGTGTGATTACTGAGTTTTTTAGCACTCCCTTACATTTTGTATGCTGATCCCAACCCTAAGGCTGAAGGAAATAGATGTAGGGAGTCCTCAGCCTATGGATGAGTTGAAACCATGGATGTGAGTGAAATTGCAGGTGGAGGGCATGTAGAGCAGAAAAGAGAGAGTATCAGGACCAGAATTTGGTGGGGGACATGCGCATTTAAGAGTTAGTAGAAGGGGATGCCAGGGTGGCGCGGTCAGTTGAGAGTCTGCCTTTGGCTCAGGTCATGATCCCGGGGTCCTGGGATCTAGTCCTGCATCAGGCTGCTTGCTCAGCGGGAACCCTGCTTCTCCCTCTGTCTGCTGCTCCCCTTACTTGTGCTCCCTTTCTCTTTCTGTGACAAATAAATAAATAAAATCTTTAAAAAAAAAAAAAAAGTCAGTAGAAGGAGAAGGAAAATCTATAAGGGAGACCTGTAGTCAGTGAGGAAGGAGGAAAAGCAGAAGGCAAGGCTGTGATAAAACCAAGGCAGACAAGTTTCCAAGAGAGGATGTCAGACACTCTAGAGGATTCAGATAGGATACCATTCAGGAAAAGGCATTGGTTTTGGGCCAGGGGACTCGGGGTGTGCTGTCTGCTGGACCTGTGAGAGCAGTGGCAGCAAGGTAGAATGGGGAGGACCCCAGGGGGAGAGGTCAGTAGCCCCTGGCAACCACTCTCACAGGAAGGAGAGAAGATGCTGGAAAAGAGACAAGAGTTGAATTGAGATTATAACATACTGTAGCATGAAAAAGCTCTGAACAGGTTTGTGAAAAGATCGCAGACCTAGGGAAGGAAGAAGCTTTGAAGGAATGAGAAAATTGGGGGTGGGGGTGGGGACTGTGGCTTCATCTAAGGAAGGAAGACACGCCCTAGACTGTCTGCGCTTCTCCTGCCCTTAAAACTGCAGTACAAGCCGGGGCCTTGGAAGATGCCACAGGCATCCCCACTCTGCTCCACCAACTCTCCCCGCTTCTAATACTCTCCCTGCTTGGCTGTTCTGGTGTTGTGGCCTCCCCTGGGGCCCCATTTTGGCTCCAGGCCTCAGCTCTGACCACTGGCCCAGCAGCAAGGATTAGTGACCTAGTGGAGGAGTTGCTCTCTGGGCTTTTATTTTTGTTTCTCTCTGGAACTGTACCCCACTACACCTAAGAATCTGCTTGCCAGGTTCCTGTGTGGGAAGCACCCCAACATCACAGCCCCAGGCCTTTCCTCAGTCAAGCCTGCCGGTCATCCAGCTCCTGCCTGGTGTGAATGTGTGTGTGGTGGGGGGAGACCCTGCTCCTGAGGGCCCCACTTCTCACTAAAGCAGAAGGCCCACTGTTCATCTTTGTGCTGGGAGGGACAGCAGCAGGAGAGGGCCTTATGGAGAGCCTCCTGACCAGGGACCCACGGTCCAGCCGCCCCAAGCAAGCAGCTAGACCTGGAAACAGTAATTGTGACTTTTCTCCCACGGCATGAAGAAAGACACTCCAAGGCAGGAATTTCAGGGGGGGAGCATTCATGCGCGGGCAATTAGCAAGGCCAGGGCCCTGAGTGTGAGGACATGGAGGGGTGCATAAGAGAGGTCGGTGAAATGGTTCCCATGGAGTCTGAACCAGTGAGACCAGGAAATGAAGCAGGAGGGCTGACAGGCTGGGAAGACAGGTAGGAGACCAGGGACACGTGGTAACTGTAGGGTCAGACAGGGGCTCTGATGGGGAAGGATGGCGTGAACAACAAAGGCAAAAGAAAGAGCCCCACGTTTCTGAGGTGGAGCTGCTGGGGACACAGCAAGGCAGCACCGTGGACCCAGGAGCCGGTTGTTGAGGGGAGCTGCGGCTAAAGGCCAGAAGCAGGGAAGTACCAGCAAGCTGTGTGGTTGGGTCAGGGGTGGAGGTGGCAGTGCTGGTAGTGGTTAAACGTTCTTCACACCCGTAGGACCCACACTGTGAACTTCATCTCCATCTTGACTAGTCCTGAGTGTTCAGGCAAATCACTGAAGTTCATTGGGCCTTGGCTTCCTCATCTATAAAATGGGAGCAGAATAGGCACATTCAGCACACTGTGGGTTTTTCTGTTTGTTTGTTTAAGATTTTATTTATTTGACAGACAGAGATCACAAGTAGGCAGAGAGGCAGGCAGAGAGAGAGGAGGAAACAGGTTCCCTGCTGAGCAGAGAGCCAGATGTGGGGCTTGATCCCAGGACCCCGGGATCACGGCTGGAGCCGAAGGCAGAGGCTTAGCCCACTGAGCCACCCAGGCGCCCCATCAGCACAGTGTTCTAAGGACTAAAATGAGAAGGTATCTGTAATACACAGCACCTGGCAGATCGTGAGATAGGATAACTACTGCTGGTCGCGTGCCCTTCCTTGTTCTGCCCCATCGCATGAGAAACACCAGAAAAAGCGTTCTGAAAGGTTAGCTAAGAAAATTTCGGTGGGTAGTTTTGGTCACCAGCCCCACATCTATTCTTTTTTTTTTTTTTCTTCCTAAAAGTTGTCTGAGTCTTTCCAAATTTCACAAAGCTCTCCCCACGCCACACAGCCTGATTGTTTCAAGAAAGGCTGACTCCAACCCCAGACCCAGATATGGGCCTGGTAAATCTGAAAGTAACCCAGTCCTCTGGACCGAGGGGTTATTCAGGAATAGGTGCCCTAATCCAGGCCAATGACACACAACGGAGGTATCCCAAAAATTCCTGGGAAAGAAAATTTCTGGATGTTTAAAGGGAGAGCTATTTTCTCTTTCTCCAGATATTGCATTATGTGGATGTAAAAACTGGACTTTCATAAACTGTTTTCAGTTTCTTTTTTTTTTTTTCTTTAAGATTTTATTTATTTACTTGAGAGAGAGAGAGAGAGAGCATGAGCTGGGAAAGAGGGAGAGGGAGAAGCAGACTCCCAGTTGAGCAGGGAACCCAATGTAGGGCTCGATCCCAGGACCCTCAGTTTCTACTTTTTAAAGACTGAATCCAGAGGCACATGGGTGGCTCAGTAGGTTAAGCGTCTTCCTTCAGCTTCCTTCAGGGTCCTGGGATGGAGCTCCACATTGGGCTCCCTGCTCTGCAGGGAGTCTGCTTCTCCCTCTGCCTCTGCCTCCCCCACTCCTTGTGCTCTCTTTTGCTCTCTCAAATAAATAACATTTTTTTAAAAAGAGCCATACATTAAAGAATGGGATTTATTTCATCCTCCTTCCTGCTTCCACTAAGACTTAGTAAAACCACCCAGGAGGAAGCAAGCAAGGGAAGATAGCACCTTTTGTTCAATGAGACTGTGAACTCCTGACAAGTCGGACCTTGGTGTTTAGGTTTGGTTTCACGTAACACTCCGCCCTTGGTAAACTGTCCAGGACAAAAAAGGACAAAACATCAAAAGCACCTAAAAGCCGATCTACTCTGTGACCTCCACAAAGGGCTCCACACCCAGCTGTTGCTTAGCTGTTGCTGAAATCAATCTCTTGAGCTTGGCATCCCTCTCTACCTGCTCTGTGGTGGGGCTAGGACAGGGTTTCAGGTTGCACATCTGACCAACTCAGGCCAAGGTAAGATAGCGCTAACATGCGAAGCTCTGCCAAGACTCGTTTTTAAAGCAACGGGTTTCTGTCCCACAAACTGCGTATGATTCAAAAGGTCATCCATTCGTGTCCAGAGGCCACTTGGCTTTCTCTAAACCACTTTGCTGATGACCTAACATAGGAAAGAATCTCGTGCCTGGGGTCAGTTTCTTTCAGGGAACATTTACTTAGCATTTGAATGAGCTGGCTTCCCAGGAGGGCCAGTGGTTTAACCTTGGCCTCTGGTCTGTTGTGGACTGTGGGTTGTTCAGGGTGTCAGCCTAACTAACCTTGGAGGCCCTCTGTTAGGTTCTCAGGATGGGTGCAGAACCCGGGGGCTCTCCGTCTCCCTGCACGCTCTGGCTAGTGAAAACTGAGTGCATAATCACATATTCACCCCCACACCCCCCACCCCTGCTGAAATGACAGAAGACAAAAGGCTTGGCCAAAGAGTCCAGACTGTAGAATTTGTGAGTGTTGGCAACTAGCCAGAACCTGGGTTTGTTCATTGTGTGGGTCTAGGGTGAGGGGTGATTTATGTTCACTTGCTTGGTTTTCTTTCCCCCTACAGAGTACCTTTCTAGAGTTGGCCCAGAGGCACATTGGGTGTGCAGAGGGGTGATTCTTCTCTGAGGAGACTGATGTTATGAACACAGTCTTTAAAAATCCTGGAACCCTTTGTTCCCGGATTAAGACCTGAGCAGTACCTATGATACCTCACAAATGACCAAAACAGAAGAGTGACCGACTTCCAAAGGATCAGTTTCCCTTCCACAGAGCAGACTAGAGCTCTCTAAAAGGAGAGAGACACAAGTGTCCCGGAGTTGTTATAATGTAGGAACTAGCATTTTCAGTTTTTCAGTCTTCCAGTCCAAGATGGAGCCTAGCAGGGTTTAATGAAGCTGATATCCACGGTCTTCCTTAACCAGCATCTCACAGGATTTGTACCTGTCCACTGATAAGGGCAAATTAAAGGATGTCTATTAACACTCAGCCCAATTTTTCTTTCCGGGCAATGCAATGTCCACATTCCTCAAAAAGTGACATGTGTTTCTACCCCACTCATACCCTCTTTGGGTGTCAATCCCAACTAATATATGGGTGAGACATCTAAGTGAGGAGGATCTGGCTGAAAGAATTACAGAGTATTGGCTCAAGTACTTCACATGACTTCATTCAACCTCACAACAACCCAGAGGTTAAGTGCCCTTATTATTCCCATAGGACTGAGAAGGACAGTGGGCCCAGAAAAGTTAGTACACTTGCTAAGAAGACAGGTCTCAAGGGGTCAGGGAACCAGCTTTGACACCAGGAAGCCTAATCTGGGACTTCTTTCCTGGACAAAATGTAGTGTTCTGGGCACTGACTGACATAGGACAGGTTCTTGTTTGAGTTTAGTACGTCTGTCCCACCACAAGCCCTGTAATGACTCTGTTCTCTTACCCTTTCTCCGCAACTGGATCTGTGGCCAAGCCTGCACTCACGCAGCTTGCCCTGGCTCGTGGAGCAGAATCCCATCATTTACCTGTGAAATGCGCCCGGATCCTTTCTAATTCACTCCAAATACAGTTTGGAGCCCATGGAATCAAAACATAGAGGGAAAAGTGGGCCCAGTGGCTTTTGGGTAGGACTCATTTAAAATGAGGTCATTCCAACAATTTACAAAAGGTATCCATTATTTTAAGAAGAGTATTATCAACATAAAAACATGATATTCAGGGGTGCCTAGGTGGCTGAGCCAGTCTTTGGCTCAGGTCATGATCCCAGGGTCCTGGGATGGAGCCCCACCTTGGGCTCTCTGCTCAGCAGGGAGCCTGCTTCTCCCTCTTCCTCTGCTGCTCTCCCTGCTTGTGCTCTCTCTGTGTCTGTCAGATAACTACATAATTTTTTTAAGAGGGTTTTTTTTTTTTTTAATTCGACAGAGATAGCACAGGTAGGTAGAGCGGCAGGCAGAGTGCAGAGTGGTGTAATAAAGAAGTCTTAGATTTGTTGTTCTTATATTATTTGTAGCTTTTATAAGAAGGTTAACTATAACTGATCTCCAATAAGATTCTTTACCTAAATATGAAAATTCTAACCGATCCTCAGTCCTTCCAAGGAAGCTAAGATCCATAAAATTTATGCGTACTCTGCAGGAGACAAAACATTGCCATTTTTCTGCAGTTACGATTACCTTGCTAAAACAGACTTTTGGTCAAAGAGATTCAAGTCTGAATCCTCATGACTTTGTCAATTGGTATTATTTATTCCTCACTGGCTTTGCTCTTTAGCTGGGGGTGTAAACACAAGTATCTGTTCTCCTCTGTAAATTATAAACTTATCAGGAGTGGGAGCAAAGATTTTTGCTGGAAGTTTGTGGATTCCTAATGTCTTGTTCTGGAAGCTTGTGGATTCCTAATGCCTTGTTCTGAGAAATAATGAGGGCTGCATCTTCTAACATGTGGGAGTCATACATTGCTTATGTAATTCTTTTTTAATCTTAACCATCAGTTAATAAATCAGTAATTCCTAATTATCCAAGGGAACTAGTGAAGTTTGCAAAACTTTTGTACAAACATGTGGCAATAGTTTCCAAGGTTTTGTTTTCTTTTGTTTTGCTTTTTTAGCAAAAATAGATTTAAATGCAGCTCTAGCATTTATAAAAACAAAAAGGCAAGGGAAAATAAATGTATATGAAACTGGTTGTGATTCAAGAAGTGATCTGAGTGTTTAGATGTGTCACCTGTCTTTCCCAAGATCCTGCTGAAGTGATAAAGAACATAAATCTATAGTCTAAATCCATAGTCACAAAGACAATAAGAGACGGGTTGGGCATCAGCTGTTAAGAGGTTGTGATTAATTTCTGGGAGATGAAAAGAGGACCTAGTGTGTAGACAGAGGGAGCAAAGTACAGGGCGTGTGCAGGGGGGTCCCCAGGACAGTGGGTCTTCTCTGCCTGACAGATGCCCAGAGTGGATTTGCACTGAAGTCTGTACAGAAGAAGGGGAAAACTGGGAAAGAGGCTGAAGTCAGAATGCTGAAAAGCAAGATTTGCAGGGCATCTGGCTGGCTCAGTCCATGGACCATGAGACTCTCCCTCTCCGGGTTATGAATTCAAGCCTCACATTGGGTGTAGAGATTACTTTTATTTTACTTTTTTAAAAAAAAAGGTGGGGAGGCGCCTGGGTGGCTCAGTTTGTTCTGCAGGTGCCTTTGGCTCAGGTCATGATCAAGCCCCTCGTCGGGCTCCCTGCTCAGCAGAGAGTCTGCTTCTCTCTCTCTCCCTCTTCCTGCCACTCTGCTACTTGTGTTCTCTCTCTCTCTTTCTCTCTGTGTCAAATAAATAAATAAGATCTTTAAAAAATTTTTTTTAATTAAAACATAAAATTTACTTGCTATGTACCATTTCAAATGAGTTGAGCATGTGCTTCAGTAAAAAAGGAAGAGGACCAAGGAAGAGAAAACAATATATGAAATATAAGCAACAGAGGAACCAAGTCAGGCTGCAAACGATTCGTGTTTGGACCTCAGGAAAGACCGCACTAAGAACAACAGACTGGGGATGCCAGGCGGCACAGAGGGTTCAGTGGCCAGCTCTTGGTTTCCACTCTGGTAGAGATCTTGGGGTCATGGGATCAAGCCCTGCATCAGGCTCCAAGCTTGGCAGAGAGAGAATCTGCCTGAGACTCTCTCTCCCTCTTCCTCTGCCCCTCTGCTCACTTGCTCTCTCTCAAATAAATAAATAAATTAAAAAAAAAAAAAAAAAGTACAGCCTGGATTCCGGGCAATGTATAAACTAAGTAAGAAACTGGGGGGAGAGGGTGAGGAGAGGAAACTGGTTACAAAGGCATGTTTCTTCTTCATTAAGAAAGGAAGTTGGAAGTCCAAGGGAAAAAAAAAATCTATGCAAGAAATTGATAATCCTAATATGAAGCAAACTAAATTATAGCATAATTTTGAACAACGGGTAGAATATGAGACAGAAGAATCTTGATACCTTAATGCTAAACATATTCACTCATAGCAGCATGTGGGATTAGGACATTACATCTATGAAGAGGGAAGCATAATCATGGCTCAAAGCAAAGGAACTTGGCTTTTATGCAAATAATATTTGCATAGGTGTAATCATATAATCACAGTCTGTTGATTCTCAACTTTTAGATCCTACCCAACAAGGACAGCTTGATGATTATAGAACAGAATGAAAATGTTGTCAGCTTTGATCATAGGAAAGTGAAGGCCGACATGGCAGAGACGGGAAGGTGGAAGGGGGGAGAGGAACTGGCAAGAGTGGGGATCTTAATATTCTCATTCTATTTGTGAGGAGTAGGGTATTTGTAAAATGGTTGGAATTAGAAATAAGAGATAACATACAAAAAAAAAAGAGTTAACATACATTATTTAGGGACACGTGGGTGGCTCAGGTAAGTGTCTGCTTTTGACTCAGGTCATGATCTCAGGGTCCTAAGATTGAGCCCCACATCAGGCTCCCTGCTCAGCAGGGAGTCTGCTTCTGTCTCTTCTCACCACTCACGCTCTCTCTCTCTCACTCTGTCTCTGTCGCAAATAAATAAGTAAAATCTTTTTTTAAGTTTATTAGAGTTATGAATATGATCAATTAAAATAATTTGAAGCAATAATTCGGCTGTAGACAAAATTGGGAGCAGAGGAGAGAAAAGGCAAGATTTAGTGTAAGTGAACAAAATTCTAATTTCTCATTGTTAAAAGTTAGTAGATACTTTTTGAAGTTAAGAATAAAAAAATAGAGAGGGGGTGCCTGGGTGGTTCAGTTGCTTAAACATCTGACATCTGACTCTTGATCTCAGTTCAGGTCTTGATCTCAGGGTTCTGACCTCAGTTTCCATGTTGGGCTCTGTGCTGTGTATAGAGCCCGCTTTTTAAAAAAAAAAAAAAAAAAGCAGCTTATAGTACTAACATCTAGAAGAATTAAGACCAGATATTATTTTTTTAAAAGATTTTATTTATTTATCAGAGAGAGAGAGGGAGAAAGCGAGCACAGGCAGACAGAATGGCAGGCAGAGGCAGAGGCAGAAGCAGGCTCCCTGCTGAGCAAGGAGCCCGATGTGGGACTCGATCCCAGGATGCTGGGATCATGACCTGAGCCGAAGGCAGCTGCTTAACCAACTGAGCCACCCAGGGGTCCCAAGACCAGATATTATTAAAAATGACTGTTTCTGAGTAGCTCAGTCCATTAAGTATCTGCCTTCAGGTCATGATCTCAGGGTCCCGGGATTGAGCCCCACACGGGGCTCCCTGTGCAGCAGGGCACTTACTTCTCCTTGCCACTTTGCCTACTTGTCCTCTCTTTGTTCTCTGCCTTCGGCTTAGGTCGTCATTCCAGGGTCCTGGGATCAAGTCCTTGCCCAGCAGAAAGCCTGCTTTTCCCTCTCCCACCCTCTCTGTTTGTGATCCCTCTCTTGCTGTGTGTGTGTCTCTCTGTCAAATAAATAAAATATTAAAAAAAAAAAAAGTTCTTCTGAAAAGTAGGTGAAAAGAAAGGAAGAGGGAAAACAATTTATGTTTTTAAAAAAGACCTTTTTAACTATTTGGTTTTTTTCTTTTTTCTTTTAATCGTGTCCATAGATACTTTAATGTAATATGTAATGGTTGAATTATGGAAACAACTGGAAATCTGACTTGCATATCTATCTTTTAAATTACCAGCAACATTGCCTTTAAGTAGTTATCTCAATGAATTATGGGTTTTCGCTTATTTGGTTTCACAGCAGAGTTTTGAAAATCACCCAGAAATAGTGATGTGTGACTCAATTGGACTTTTTAATGGGATAAAATTAAAATTTGCTTTGAAGTCCTTATAACTTCCCATAAGGAAACTGGTGACATTATGGTTTCCTGAGTACACCCTCAAATCACAGGTGGACATGTGACATGGCGGGACTTACCCAGACACCTGCGCACCCACTTTTGGCTAGGCTGTCACCAGAGCCGGCAAATAGCAGAATGGTCTTGTGGGGCCCCCTACTGTCCTGCTGGCAAACTTCATCTTCCTGGGCAACACTCCAGGGTGAATTTGTTTTTTGTTTTTTGGTTTTGTTTTGTTTTTGTTTTTGTTTTTTAATAGCAATAATAGGGGACGCCTACGTGGCTCAGTGGGTTAAAGCCTCTGCTTTCGGCTCAGGTCATGATCCCAGGGTCCTGGGATTGAGCCCCACATTGGGTTCTCTGCTCAGTGGGGAGCCTGCTTCCTCCTCTCTCTGCCTGCCTCTCTGCCTACTTGGGATCTCTGTCTGTCAAATAAATAAATAAAATCTTTTTAAAAAATAGCAATAATAGGAGCTCCTGGGTGGCTCAGTCGGTTAAGCATCTGCGTTCAGCTCAGATCATGATCCCAGGGTCCTGGGATTAAGCCCCATGTCAGACTCTCTCGGCTCAGCTTCTCCCTCTCTTCCCTGCTAATGCTCTGTCTCGCCATCTCTCTCTCTCTCTCAAATAAATAAAATCTTAAAAATATACATATGTATATATGTATGTATGTACTTAAATAAAATAGCAATAATATGCGGCTCCTGGGAGGCTCAGTTGGTTAGGCAGCTGGGTCTTGGTCTGGGGGCCAGGGTTCAGCTCACTTTCGGCTCCATGCTAGTTTGGAGCCTACTTGTAAATAAATAAATAAATAAATAAATAGCATCTGGGACTCCGTTGGTTGAGCAGCCGAGTCTTGGTTGTGGCTCTGGTCATGATCTCCCACTGGTCAACTCAAGCCCCAAGTTGGGCTCTGCACTCAGTGTGGAGTCTGCTTCAGATTCCCTCCCCCCCCTCAAATAAATAAACAAATAAATAAAATCTTTAAATAAAAAGATAGTAATAATACTCCTCTGAACCTAAGAGGAGACAATATGAAGGTAATGGTGGGAGAACTGGGACTCCACATACATTTATTTATGTGTTTTAATAAATACTTCCAAAATTATTTACATAACAATTTGAGATTTGAATGTGGACTGTGTATTATATGATACTAGGGTATAATTGTTACTGTTATAATAATGATACTGTGGTTGTATAGAGTGTCCTTATTTTAGGAGATTCATGCTGAAGCATTTAGGGGTGGAATGTAACATCTGCAACAATGTTTGCTTCAAGCCCAACTCTCAGAGGGTTTCCTTTCTCACTCAGAGATGAAGCCAAAGCTGTATGAGGTCCTTTTCCCAGGGAAGTCCATTCTCATCTTGTATAAGTGGTTTGTCATTGGGAAGAGACTGCCAAAACCAGGGCCACATTTCCCAGATTCTTTGCATCTAAATGACACACGGTGACTTCTTCTTGCCAATGAACTGAATGGGCCACGTCCATGACAAAGCCTTGAAGAAGCTGGTGTGCCCTTGGGGCACCTGGCTGGCTCAGTCCATAGAGCATTCTGCTTTTGATTTTGCCATCCGTCAGATTGTCAGTGCAAGCCCCATGCTGGGTGTAGAGTTGACTTAAAAAACAAAAACAAACAAACAAAAAAAAAACAGGGGTGCCTGAGTGGCTCAGTGGAATAAGCATCTGCCTTCAGCTCAGGTCATGATCTCGGGATCCTGGGGTCAAGCCCACTTTGGGCTCCCTGCTCTGCAGGGAGCCTGCTTCTCCCTCTTCATGGGTGCCCTGTTCCTGGGTGATTCAGTTGGTTAAGCATCTGCCTTTGGGGGGCACCTGAGTGGCTCAGTGGGTTAAGCCTCTGCCTTTGGCTCAGGTCGTGATCTCAGGGTCTTTGGATGAGCCTGCACCAGCCCCTGGTGAGCAGAGAGCCTGCTTCCTCCTATCCCTGCCCTACCCCCACTTCCACCCCACCTCTCTCTGCCTGCCTCTCTGCCTACCTGTGATCTCTGTCTGTCAAACAAGTAAATAAAATCTTGAAAAAAAAAAAAAAAAAAGGCATCTGCCTTCAGCTTGGGTCCAGGGATTGAGCCCCACAGCATCAGGCTTCCTGCCCAGTGGGGAGTCTGCTTCTCCTTCTGCCCTCCCCCACACACATTCATTTCTCTCTCTCTCTCTCTCTCTCTCAAATAAATTTTCTTAAAAATCTTTTTTTAAAAGTATTAATTCCTTAACTGTTTGTCAATTAAAAACTTCTGGTTCCCAAAGGACAGCAGCACATGGATTCCCCTTGCACTCTCCAAGCCTTATTAGTATCATCGATTGTATATCAGTGGGTAAAACGGGAAACAAAACCAAAATGACAGAGGTAAAGAAGACAGTAATAACATTTTAGCCAGACAGAAACTCCCAAATGCAAGAAATCAAAAAAGTAAAGCAGCAAAGCATCATAGAGCAAAACACTATGGAAATGTAAAGTCCTACCACGGTGTGGCCCCTAGTAAAACAAAACCAGAATCAAACAAAAATACTGAAAAAGCAGAAGATGTGATTCTGAATCATCCCCCTGACTCTAGGTGTGATCTCAAGCACTTCAGCCATCTGGGACTCAGTTGACCAGCCTGTAAAATGAGGCACTGGACTAGATGTGCTCTCAGGTCCTTTAGGCTCAACCCTTCCCTCCTTATAAGGAGAATCTTCCTAAAGCCTGAAGGAAAGTCGATAACACCCAAGAGCACTTGATAAGACTTTCTAACTGGACTGGCTAACAAGCCTCGATCTCGGTCTTTTAGCCAAATAACAGGAAATCCATCATAGAGCCTCTAAATGAGTCCATTTGGATGCACAGCAGGCGCTTTGAAAAGCTAGTGATTTAGGCCAAACTGGCAAAACAGGCTTGGAGTTGCCTTGGAGATGCAAATAGGGATGGCAGGCGCAGGAACTGTAAATCATTCCCTGCTCCGACTCTCCTTTTATGTCCCTCCCTCCCATCAGGCTTTCCAGCCCTGGGAGCCACTTTCAGGGTGAGCAGAGGAATCTGTGGAATGTTCCTTGGTTTGTATTATTCGCCCAAGCAGTCTTTGTTTTTTTTTTTAACTTGAGTATCGAACATCCCCTCTTAAAACCAGGACACAATAATGAAAGCTATGCTTCATACTCTTTGCAATAGCCCCAAACTGGA
Organism: Mustela nigripes; assembly: GCF_022355385.1. NCBI lineage: Eukaryota > Metazoa > Chordata > Mammalia > Carnivora > Mustelidae > Mustela > Mustela nigripes. Next base: position 101,670,824 of record NC_081568.1, read on the forward strand.
CTCTCAGGTGTCCATTAGAAATAGGATGGATAATATGACTGGTGGGATAGCCACATAACGAAGCTGTACAGGGCAGTGACAGGGAGGAAAGGACAACTGCCAGCAGCCACAAGGGGGTGGGGGGTCTCCCTGACTAAAGGAGCAGAAGAAGCCGGAGAACATGATTCCACTTACATCAAAATCAAAAGTAAAAAAAGAGACAAAAGGAATCTATCCTTCTAGAAGTTAGAACAGCTGTTACCCTGATGGGGACTGACAACTGGAAGGAAGCATGAGGGGACCTTCTAGTGTCCTAGTAACATTCTACTTCTTGATCCAGGCTCTGCTTACATGGGTATGTAAGGAGCTATTTAGAAACTGTCCCTACTCCCCTTTCCCCCAGGGGATTTACAGGTAACAAAGCCCAGATACAAAGGTGGGTCAGGCCAGGTGGAGACATCCGATCAGTGGGGGGCATGCATACTGTCTCCCTAGTTACCAAGGAGTATGGGCCTCGCCCTTTGGGAGCCTTTTGGGCACCAATCCCAATCAAGGTGTAATAGGCTTGTTCAAATGTCTACTAGGGTAAATTGTAACACAGTTAGTCACCTAGCATCACTGTGGAGTTTCCTGTGTGTGTTACAATCTCATTGGTCACCTGTGCGTGGCCAGGCCCGACCTCATGGCCTTTGCCCTTAAAAGCTAGCCTGTGAGACAGAGAAGGGTCGCCCTCTCTTGTAAGAGGTGCGGCCCCGAACGTTCGGTTAGATTCTTGATGCTTGGCGCGAAATAAAATAAAGCTTTGCTTGACCTTCGCTTTGTATCAGTCTCGCTCCTTTAATCACGGACCCATTATTGGGGCATAACAGGGTATATTCACTTTGTAAAACTTCACGAAGTTGCATGTTTCTGTCCGTTTTTTGTACGGATGTAATGCTTCAACAATTTTACATGCATTTTAAAAATGAATATGCATATATATTGTTTAAAATTGGGACTCTCTGTGGGAGGAAAAAAGAAAAGATAATTATATGACCTAGAACATAAAAGCTTTCCAAAGTTCAGAAACACATGTGCTCGCTTTGGCAGCACATATACAAAGTTCAGAAACACACACCCACATATATACACACACACCCAAACACACACACGGTGGGGGCACGGAAGGGGAGAAATCTTGGTATTATATAGAAAAAAAAGGCTCTCGTTTGTGGTGTATGATGTGGGGAACAAACAAGCCCCTCACCCCTCAGGAGGTGGGAAGGAAGCAGGCTTGAAGAGGAAAAGGAATTAGTCAGCAGTAAAGTATGACTCATTCAAGAATAGGAACAATCCCGCATGTCTTTTGTCAGTTGGACTCTGAACAGAAGTTGGTGAAATTATTCTGAGGTGCAGGCGGGAGAGGGGGTGTGCCCTGGGCACTGTGTGCTCAGAGTGGTTTCTGCCCTGTGGTAAATCAACACTTCTATCCCACATCAACGCCCCTCTTCCCATTTGAAAATAGTTCGTATACCATCAGGTATATGATGTGATTGGATGTGGGGTCTGGGAGTGAATAGTCAAGAAAGAATTCTTGAGAAGTTTTGGGTGCAAAAAAAGGTCGTTTCCTGAAAGCATGGAGACAGGACTCGTAGGCAGAAAGCTGCAGTGGGAAGGTGAGGAGCGTTTCATTATATATACGTTTCCGTTGGTGGGGAGGTGGAGATAAAGGAAGTTTCCAAAAGGATTCCCTTTTCTTCTTTTTAAGATTTTATTTATTTGACAGAGAAAGATACAGTGAGAGCAGGAACACAAGCAGGGGGAGTGGGAGAGGGAGAAGCCGGCTTCCCGCTGAGCCAGGAGCCCGATGCGGGGCTCCACCCCAGGATCCTGGGATCAAGATCAGCCAAAGGCAGATGCTTGAAGACTAAGGCTCCCAAGCCCCCTTCCAGAAGGATTTTCATATGTTAAAGAACACTTACAGGATCCTGGAGTCCTGGCTATTGTCAAGCTAAGGTTGTTTTTCCCTCTAGCAAGGCTTTAACATTAAGACAGTTGAGAGTTGGGGCACCAGACTGGCATCAGGCTCTCTGCTCAGCAGGGAGCCTGCTTCCCCCTCTCTCTACCTGCCTCTCTGACTACTTGTGATCTCTCTGTCAAATAAATGAATAAATAATCTTAAAAAAAAAAAAAAAAAAACAGTTGAGAGTTGCTGGAGGAATGTCCTACTCTGCCAGTTTCAAGTATTTGTCAATGGGCCCTAAGTTTAAGGAAGTTTAATTTTATCTACATTTCCTTTCCCTTTGTTCTCCACATCAGTATATACCACATACCATTCTCTGTGATTATTGTGATTCTAATATCCTTCCGGATTGCCAGATCTGGTCAGAATCTGAACAGTAGTCCTTTGGCTATCGTATACATAAGCCTTTAGAGAACTTCTTAAAAATACAGACTTCCTTGAGCAACAACTCTGATTCAGTTGGTCACCAGTAAAGCCCGCCAGTCTCCACTGTAACAAACTTGCCCACCTCCCCCATCTGCTATAAAATTCTGGATTTTGTCCTGCACATTGTTGTAATGGTTAATGTTATGGGTCACCTTGACTGGCCCCCAGGGTGCCAGATAGTTGGTCATTATCCTGGGTGTGTCTGTGAAGGTGTCTGTGGAAGTATGACGCTTGAGTTGGTAGCCTGGGTAAAGCCAGTTGGACTCCCCAGTGTAGATGCCCTCATCCAATCCACTGACAGCCTGAATACTGCAAAAAGGCAGGGTAAGACAGAATTCACTCTCTCTGTTCCAGCCGGGACATCAAACTTCCTTTGCTTTGGACTCGGACTTAGACTAGAACTTAGGTCACTGGCTTCCCCGGGTCTCAGGTCTTCAAACTCAGACTAGAACAACACCCTCAGCTCTCCCGGATCTACACCTTGCTGACCGCAGGTCTTGGGACTTCTCGGCCTCCGTCATTGTTGAATCTGTTCCTTATTATCTTTCCTATTGGTTCTATTTCTCTGGAGAACCCAGACTAATACAATTCTGAACTATAAATTAGGTGTCTGTTATGTTCCCCTGAAGATTCCCGATGTTTGATTTAGCAGGCAGTTAACGTGGCTGAACTCAGACTCCAGATGCTGTTTTCTTCCTGATGGGCAGCCCTGAAATCCCTATTCAGTTTTGTTGTTTATTTTTTAAAGATTGTATTTATTTATTTGACAGAGATCACAAGTAGGCAGAGAGACAGGCAGAGAGAGAGAGGGAAGCAGGCTCCCTGCTCAGCAGAGAGCCCGATGTGGGGCTCGATCCCAGGACCCTGGGATCATGACCCTAGCCGAAGGCAGAGGCTTTAACCCACTGAGACACCCAGGCACCCCCCTATTCAGTTTTTTTTATTACTATTATTCTATTACTATTACTATTATTCTATTACTCCTAACAACTCCTATGAAGTAAATATATTACTATCCTCATTTTTTAAAGATTTTATATATGGGGCACATGGATGGCTCAAGTAATGATCCCGGGGTCCTGGGATCAAGTCCCCCATCCGGCCCCTTGTTCAGCGGGGAGCCTGCTTCTCTCTCTCTGACTCTGCCTGCCACTCTGCCTACTTGTGTGTGCGCTCTCTCTCTCTCTCTCTGACAAATAAATAAAATCTAAAAAAACAAATTATTTTTTTAAAAAGATTTTATTTATTTATTTGACAGAGAGAACATGTGCACAAGCAAGGGGAACAACAGGCAGAGGGAGAGGGAGAAGTAGACTCCCCAGCTGAGCAGGGAGCCGGACGTGGGGTTCAATCCAGGGGGTTCAATTCCAGAGACTCAAGGATCATGACCTGAACCCAAGGCAGACACTTAACCAACTTGAGCCACCCAGGGGCCCCATTATTATCCTCCTTTTACAGACAAGAAAAGGAGAGATCAGAGAATATTAAGGGGTAGCGCAGGAATTTAAATCCAATGCCGTTGCCAGAGCTTTCAGATTTTGGTGAGCAGAGAAGTGCTCTATTTAGCTTTGTTGTCCATTTGGTCTGTTGAGTAGACCAAAGAGGAAAGGCCTCCAGGTGTCGGGCCAGAAGACTGCCACAGGGCAACGGAATTGCGATCAGAGAGCCCTGGGTGATGGCTGGACCACCTGTGGGATGTCAATAGCAAGCTCCACAGGGAAAGGCTTCCACCCAGGAATGTGGTAACAGTAACACAAACAACACTGTGAACCTATAAGTTAAGAAGTGCCTCAGTCGTGGGATAGTGTACCTGGCAGGTGATCTTGCTCAAGATCAAGCATCCACTAATTGCCATCTTCCTGCTAACGACCTTGGCAGAAAATAAGGCCTCCTCCCCAGAGCTGGTGAGCCTACGTCAGGAAACCAGCCCAAGCCTTCAGCTCCTCACTGCCCATCTGGCTATTTCCCACAGAGCTGGGGGCACACGGTGCTCTGATCACTTTCATTCCTTCCTTTTACATCTTTTATTACAGAAGGAATAACATATTAGTTTTATTCATGGCACAAAGGATAGAGCAAGCAAATAAAACATGAAAGCCTCTCTTTCTTCCTCACCAACTCCCCAGCCCTTCCTTCCTTGGAGGTACCTCCAGTCAGCCCCCTTCCCCTGCTCTCTTCCCTTCTAGTCTGAAGAGCCACACGGACATGCACCTGTAGCTTCGGTTTCTCAGGAGCCATTTAATCATAGTCTCTGCCTGCTTCTGGGATCTGCCCTTTTTATTCAGTTGGGCATAATTCTCACTTGTGTGTATCCGCAGGATTATAAATGTGTGGGGTCCTCTGACATAGTCCTCTGTATCTGTATATATGCCAAAGCATCTATTTTTATTTTTAATCATTTTCTTTAATAATTTGTATTCTTTTTAGACATAATTGTTTACAGACAAACTTTTTCCTTTATATTTGATGGACATCTTAAGCAGATAAGTTATATTATTAATGCATATATATGTAATATATGTATATGTAATATATGTATATGTAATGTAATTAACTTAAATAGGTAAGTTATATTATTTATGAAATTCATTTCAGGGTAGGAGGAGAGCATTAAATATATTTTTTAAAGGGTATATAGTCTGGCCTGAGAAGTATATCAGTGTCCTTTGTTTCAGATTCTGTGCAGTGATTCCTTTTTTTTTTTTTTTTTAAGATTTTATTTATTTATTTGACAGAGATCACAAGTAGGCAGAGAGGTAGGCAGGGAGAGAGGGGAGGAAGTCGGCTCACCGAGGAGCAGAGAGTCTGATGTGGGGCTCAATCCCAGGACCTTGGGATCATGACCCGAGCCGAAGGCAGAGGCTTTAACCCACTGAGCCACCCAGGCGCCCCAAAATAAATAAAATCTTAAAAAAAAAAAAAAAAAAGAAGAAGAAAGAAAGAAAAAGGAAGCAGAAACTGGTACCGAGAGGGCCAGCATACGACCGAGAGGAATTAACAAGCAAGGAAAGACTTCTTAACCATCCTCTGCTTCCTTTAGATTTGCTTTTTCTTCCCTTATCTTCCCCCCACCAGCCTTTTCATGTAGATATAAAACATTCTGGGCATTGTGGGGAGGAGGAATTGAAAATGCACTCAGCTGTTTAATAACCACCGAAAGAAATCAGATCCTAATCCCTGAAACCTGTAAATGTGACCTTATAAGGAAAAGGAGTCTTTGCAGAGAGGAGAAAGGAAGGATCCTGCTGTGCAGAAATTTTCCTGGATTACCCAGGTGAGCACCAAATACCTCACTAGTGACCTTATGAAGAGAGACACAGGGAGAGTAGGTTCCCACAAAAGAGAAAGAGGTAATGTGACCGCAGAGACGGAGAGTGTGGGGAGGAGGGCACCACCAGAAGCTAGAAGAGGCAAGGAGTGGACTCTTCCACAGAGCCTCCTAAGGGGGCACGGCCCTGCTGACATGCTGATTTCCAGCAGGTGCTACTGATTTCAGATTTCTGCCCCCCTCCAGAGCGGTGAGATTATATTTCTGTTGTTTTTTAAGACTCCAAATTGGTGGTGATTTGTTACAGGAAACTCATTCAGAATATCAAGATAACATGAAAGTATTCATATCTTTATTTTTTTAAGATTTATTTATTTTAGAATAAGAGACAGTGTGTGTGTGTGTGTGTATGCATGTGGGGGGGCCACGGGGAGGGGCAGAGGAAGAAGGAGAAAGAATCTCAAGCAGGCTCCACGCTGAGTTTGGAGTCCCATATGGGTCTCATTCCCATGACCCTGAGATCATGACCCGAGCCAAAATCAAGAGTTGGACGTTTAATCGACTGAGCCACCCAGGTGTCCCAAAAGTATTCATATCTTTAAAACAAATATACGTTGTTTTTTTTTAAGATTTTGTTTATTTATTTGACAGAGAGAGACACTGAGAGGAAAAACAAGCAGGGGGAATGGGAAAGGGAGAAGCATACTCCCACTGGGCAGGGAGCCCGATGCAGGGCTCAACCCCAGGACCCTGGTATCATGACCTGAGCTGAAGGCAGACACTTAATGACTGAGCCGCCCAGGTGCCCCCAAATATTCATCTCTTTATTTTTTTTTTTAATTTTATTTATTTATTTGACAGACAGAGATCACAAGTAAGCAGAGAGGCAGGCAGAGAGAGAGGAGGAAGCAGGCTCCCTGCTGAGCAGAGAGCCCGATGTGGGGCTCGATCCCAGGAGGCTGGGATCATGACCCGAGCTGAAGGCAGAGGCTTTAACCCACTGAGCCACCCAGGCGCCCCAATATTCATCTCTTTAAAGCAAAATGGAAGGAGTACATGGCTGGCCCAGTCGGGGCGGGGGGCATGAAACTCTTGATCTTGGGGTCTGAGTTTGAGCCCCATGGTGGGTGTAGAGATTACTTTTTAAAACTTTTTAATGAAAAAAATGTTTTAAAATAAATAAGATGGGGGCGAAGCGAGGGAGGGAGAGAGAGAGAGAAAGAAAAAGAAACCAAGCCAAGTAGTTGGTGAGCTGATGAAAGCATTATTAGTCATCTGTCACACAAAGGAGTGAAAGGCAGACAAATTAATTGTGAAAACCGTTCCTCTTTTGAGAATAAATCTAGGATTAGAATAGGGCAGCCTTCCTGAGGCAAGCAAAAGTAATAACTCTGTTAATCTATCTAAACCAGATGTGTTCTCTCCTGACAAACACAGCAGGAGGTACTATGGGAAGTCTGGGTTTCTTGACTGCTGGGGTGACTTTTTGAAAAGAGAGAGAGACGCCAGCAAAACAAGCCGGATGACTCAGGGAACAAATCTGTTTTCAGATAATTGCTTCCTAATGTAGCGATGATGTGAGTCTTAGTCATTCCAATAGCACTTCCACATAGAGAGCAAATGAGCCAGAAGAGGGAGAACAGGGAGTGCTCCACCCACCACAGTAACGGGTGGGAAAAAGTTCCCAGGGAGGCCCACATCATTGACTGGTAGCTGCTCTTGTGTCAAAGGATAACGCTGTGAGAAACTCGGAAGCTAGGGTGGATGGAACAGTTCTCGACACTTGCTTCCTGTTGTGTCTTGCTGCTGCTGTGAAGTGGGGCGCTCAGATAAACAGCAGCTGCACAGCTGGGGAGGAAGGCTGCTGGAAGGGTGAAGTCACCCGTGGCACATCACAGGCCCTGCGTCCAGTCTCCCAGGGAGGCAGGGGGCTTGGGCCCTAGGAGGCAGTGGCCTCCAGCTCTGTGAGCCTTTCTCTTTAATCCAAGTCAGAAGGCCTGCACCGAGCTTCTCCTAGGAGCTCAGGCGGTGCCGGCTGGGGGGCTGAGGAAGGGTGGCAAGGGAAATAAGACTCAGACCCTGTTCCCAATCCAGATGTGTAGGTAAGACATAAAAATTAAGATATGATGAGAACCCAACACACAGAAGAAAATATTATACAGACGTAGCAACAAGGCTCAAAGTTAGTGGCTAGGAATGCAGCTCTTTTCTTGACTTAACGTGTGGTTCCAAGGACTGGAGGAAGACAGCTTTAGTCATGGGCTTCTTCTGCTGCAGGACTTGGCTGTTCAATCAGTGAATAAATCACCCATGTGCACAGCTCTGTGGTAAAAGCCCAGGGCCCTTGATCCTCAAGGTGTTGTGCAGGGCAGTGGGGAGCATTAGAGCCAAGAAGTATCATAAGCAATACAGTAGAAGCGAGTGTGTGCTCCTTGCTGTGTCCACCATAGTTCATAAACCCCTTCAACTAACCAATGGTTATTGAATGCCTGCTTGGTGCCGAGCATCTTCTAGACACTGGGATACAGCAGTGAACAAATAAACCCAAATCCCGGCCTCCTGGAGCTTGCCTGCTGTTGGAGGCTGTGGTATAGTCAGACATATTTGAGATACAGCTAGACAGCAAGCGGGAGATCAGAGTCATGAGTCTGGAGACTCAGGGAAGAGATCTAGCCCGGAGTTCAGAGAAGGACACATTGGTGGGCTGGGGATGCTCCAGGGAGCAGTAGAGGAGTGGGGCCTTGAAGGATAGTCAGAATTTGGAAGGACTGAGAAGAGCTGGAGAGGATTTTGGAGGGGGGCAGGGAGACAAGAAACAAAGCTATGAGCCGTGATCAGGGAGGGGCTGGTAGGTCAGGGTGGAAAGTCAGGGCAGGTCTGGCTTTGTGGCACTGGCTTATGACAGGTGTGGACAGTGAACAGCCAATCCACCAGACATCTGGAACCTCTATGGCTAGTCCTGCCCGCAGCTCCCGCTCCTCCCAGTTAACCACCGCCTCTTTCCCACTTCTCCCCTCCTCCTCAGTTTCTGCTTTCTGATTCCTTTTCTTCATCCCTATCTGCTTCCTCCATCCCGTCCCTTGATGGTTCCTTTGCTTCCCCTTTTATTTTATTCTCTCACCACTATGGCCCATAATGAATGAGAAAACTCAATAAAGCAAAAAAAAAAAAAAAAATGACTCTGACCGGAGGCTGATTGGAAAAGAAGCAGTTCTTAGAGAATTATCCCTCGACAGAGAATTACCTTTGTTAATTCTGTCAAGCTGGCGAACATCTCCCAGGCTCCCTGAGCTTGCCTTTGCAAGTGATGTAATCAGGTCCTCAAACACAACCTCAGAAATAGTTGCTCTTTCAAAACACTAAGAATATGTGCTAAGGCAACAGAAATGTGAACCTATTTGTTAACACTGCAGAAAGAGGAACACTAGAGAAAATGCTTGGGAATTAGCCCATCTAATTAGCTCATCTTCTTCAGGCCAGCAGCTCCTGGGAGGTTTTTTGTTTTTTGTTTTTTGTTTTTTTGCCATGATCAAGCACAAGAATGTGAAAGGGTGAGCAGAAAAATATGATGCCTCTTAAGGTCTTCTCTTGAAGCTAGCATACTGTTATCACCACCCACATTCCGTTGGCCAAAGGCAGTCATCTGGCCACATCCAACATCAATAGGGCCCAGAGCACTGTTAACGTTTAATGCAGCAGGAAGAATAAAGGACAATAATCCAGTCTTACCGCAACCACTGCTATCATCTCGCTATTTCCTTCCAGGCTTTTTACCGGTAGTGTACATGGTTAAATAATTTTATAAAAAGAATCTTGTACTTTTTTGCATCTTTGCATTCATTGCCTTTTCCCTTGTATTCTGCTTATCCACTTCTCACTGTGTCTTCTTCCTCTTTCCCATCTGCCTTCTTCCTCAGATGCTTCCCTTCCCTGTTCCCCACCCCCACCCCCGCCATGTTTTATTATCCCTCTGGGTCCCCTAATGTAGTTAAAGAAACAAGGAAGTGATTTATTTTTAATTTAGCGAGATAATATAAGAAATCTGTTGACTGAATTCAATAATATGCTGCAAAAAAAAGAGATCTCCCAAATAGAAACCACTTTCTTCTGGTGCCACATTTGAAGATTAAGTGGGCATTGGGCTTACTAGTATTAGCAGTGTTGGTTGTCGGGTTTTTCTTATTTTGTGTGAGTGAAAAAACAGATTCACGCTGTTCTACAAAGATAGACCTGAGGACTAACAGTAGGGATAACAGTAACCTAAAGATAAATTAGAAGACAATGGGATCTTAGCAAAGCTAAGCCAAGAGATCAGATATCCAGCTGTTTTAGAAACAACAGTGGTAGACATACTGTTCCATTAGATGGGGGGGGTGGGGAGAAATACATATATATATATATATACACACCAGAATAAACACATATAAAATAAATAAGTAGGCAGCACTAACAAAACCCCTGTCATAACTACGGAAAGCAACCTCTGTGGCAGATGGATTCATTCTCAATAGGTTAGTTCTGAAAAACAAAAGCAGTCACTCTATCTGCAATTCAGGACAGTCTTCTGGATGGCTTTAGATATGGGGGTGGGGCGGGAAATAAACATGTCAACAGAGGAGATGGCACCTATAGCGCCCGGAGCTGGGGAACATACAGCTGTGGGTGCCATAGGCAGATAACGTTAAGGGCTGTAAGCATTAATTTCTTCATCTGTGACATGAGGAAGTGGGACGGGATAAGGTCGTTGATTTACTGTCATTGAGTACCTTGTTTTACACACTATGGCCATCCTGGGTGTGCTACAGAGAATAAGTAGGAAACGGTCCTGGACCTGATCCACTCATTCATTTATTAGGAAGAGTGAGGGGTTCCATCACCCCTGCTCCAACTTTAGAGTCCTGTGGACTGCCCGTGGATCTTGTTAAAAGCCGCATCCTGGTGTGGTAGGTCTGGAGTGAGGCCTGAGATTTTGCATGTCTAATGAACTCCAAGTCTGAGCAGCAAGAGCCAGAGAGCTCGGGTCCTTGCTCCCAGGTGTTCCCCCCACTCCACGCACTCCCCGCTAAGGGTCAGTGCCAGGTTCCCAGCCTAGCTTCAGTCGGACCCCAAAGCCTGTGCCTTTAATACTTCTCAGAGATCCTGCCCCAAGAAGTCCCACTACACCAAAATTTTGATTCCCATGCCAGGTTCATTTGAAGAATACAAAGAAAATAAGAGCAATAAGAAATCTGGCATTTCCTGGTGACCCAGCTGCTCCCTGATGGAGGAGTATTTAGGGCTGTCTGGGCACTCTTTTGGGATGGGAGGGGGCTCCTGGTGTGGGGGCAGGAACAAGCTTCCATAGTCATAAAATCTCCATGTGACCCTCCAGAAGGTCCCTTCTGAGGTCTGGCTGTGTTCCAGCAGGTCCACCGGTGGCCTACTCGTAAGACCTGCCCCAGAACTGGAGTCAGTGAGTAAAGATGTTGTCATAAAGGTAATAGCCACGTACTGGGCCCTTAACTGTGTACCAGGTACTTAACGTTCCACTTCTATGGTAATATGGTAACCCTACAAGGTAGCACTATTACCACCATCTTCCCTCGGCAAATACGGAAATGGGGGTGAAACAGCTTACCAAAGCAGGACAGGGTCTGAGGTGCTGAGGACACAGCAGAGCCAGTGTCCAAACAGAGGGACACAGAGGGACACAGCTCTGTGTAGGGGGACACCCGGGGAACCTGGCTTTCAGTGGGTCATTCTGGCTGAGGAGGAGGAGGAGAGGCAGCGCTGGGCCAACGTGTTTCCACGCAGTCCCCCACACTATATATACCCTGTCATCAGCCAGGGTGACTTCTGTGTACACAGAATCATAGAGGAAAGACCTGCCCCTCCTCCCTAACCCCAGTTTGAGAAAAAGACCTACCAAGTAGTAAAAAACAAAACAACCTCAGGAGCCCATGAATTAACTCATCTAATTGGAACAACTTAATCCCTCCATGTTTATTCTAGGCCTGCTATTTGTTCATGACCCATACCTTCCAGGAACGTGACCTGTCATTATTAGAGATAATTATTAGAGATAATTTACGTGGGGCGCCTGGGTGGCTCAGTGGGTTAGGGGTCTGCCTTCAGCTCAGGTCATGGTGTCAGGGTTCTGAGATGGAGCTCCATACTGGGCTCTCTGCTCAGCAGGGAGCCTGCTTCCCCCTCTCTCTCTGTCTGCCTCTCTGCCTACTTGTGATCTCTTTCTCTCTCTCTCAGTCTGTTAAATAAATAAATAAAATATTAAAATTAAAAAAGAATTTACCTATGTGGCAGAATTAGAAAATATAGCACAATATTTCATGAAGTGATTAATCATATCAGAGGCTTGAATTGTGAGATAATAACAGCTATCATTTCTTGCTCATGATCTACGTGCTTTATTCAGATTGGGTGTCTCATGTAATCTTCCCCGCAGTCCTCAGAAGGAGGTTCTTTTTTTGTTTGTTTGTTTTAAAGATTTTATTTATTTATTTGACAGAGAGATCACAAGTAGGCAGAGAGAGAGAGAAGAGGAAACAGGCTCCCCGCTGAGCAGAGAGTCCGATGCGGGACTCGATCCCAGGACCCTGAGATCATGACCTGAGCTGAAGGCAGTGGCTTAACCCACTGAGCCACCCAGGCGCCCCAGAAGAAGGTTCTTATTAAGTCTGTATTAAAGGTGAGGGGACAGATGCTCAGATATGAAGAGACTACCTGCCAAGGCCAGACAGCTAGTAAGTAGGAGAACCTGGGTTTGAACCAGGAAACTGGGGTCGCCCAGCTCATACTGCCTCTTGCTGAAACCAGTTCTCCATGCTGGGCACCATCTGGCAGGGGGCAGATGTGCATTGCTTAGAACTAGAAAGAAAGGCCTCAGGAAGAAAATGATGTTTGGTAGACCTTGAGCCAAAAAACAAACCACCAGCTCATCTTTATTAACCACTGAGTATAATACTAGAACAATGTAAATAGTAATAGTAAGACAGTAAATGTTTTTTCTCTTAAATCTTTTTTTTTTTTTTTTAAGTTTTATTTATTTAAGTAAGTAGTCTCTACACCCAACATGGGGCTCGAACTCCTGAGATCAAGAATTGCTGACTGAGCCAGCCAGGTGCCCTGACAGTGAATGTTTTTTGAGCTAAAATATTTTGCTTAACTAAGAGTTAGCTACTGAAGGATAGGCGCGCGCGTGAGGGGTGGGGGGTGCGCACACGTGTGTAAAAATGAGGGGATGGGGAATGCTGTTTGGAGGGCATGTAAATTTGCCAACAATGAGCTCCATGTGTGTTGGGGAAACTGAAAAACCCAGAATGTTGAAAATGGAGAGTTCATTCAGTCATTCAGCAAAGAGTTCTTGAATACCTACGATGTGCCGGGGACTGTAGGGATACAAACATGAGTGAGACACAAGCCCAGCCTTCAGATGCTTCACAGTCTTGAGGCAGGGGGCGGTTGGTGGGGAGGGGATAGACAGGGGCAGATGGGGACACAGATGTGTGCCATATAGCTTATCAGTGGCTTAAGAAGTTCTGAAGAAAGAGCTGAGGGTGCATAGAGGGAAAACCAATGGGGCATTTGAGAGGCAAGTTGCGTGAGGATAGTCAGGCCCCTACAGGCAGTGAGATGAAGAGGGCAGGGTTTGGGGTGAGCAAGAAGAATGAGGAGATCCTTGGCAAATGACAGCAGCTGGGTTATTTAAGTGACCCAAGGGAAGCCTGGCAGACTCCCCAGTTGCACAAGCACTCTCAGGCCGTGAACAGATAGATAGATGCCTTCAGAAGCGATCCTTCTGTAAGAGTAATAAGGCAGCTAGCTCTTTTCCATGTTTTCCGGCAATTTCCAAGAAACACTTAAGCATGTATCTTTCTTTTAACTCCCAGTGACCTTAACATAGAAGACTGTAGGGAAAATGGTCATGCTCTTAACTCTTCTGCACAAAGTTTTCTTCAGCATCAGAAGTCATTCCATAAATCTTCACAAGGTACCTTCCACATGCCAGACGGGATCTGAGGTGCTGAGGACACAGCAGTGAATAAAATCCTGACTTCACGAAGCTCACATTTAAATGAGAGCCACAGATACAGCCAAGGAAAATAAAATAGATAAACAAAATGTGAGGGAGGGACCCGTGAAGGGAAAGAAAGCAGGGAAAGGGGGAGAATGATGTTAGGAAAGGCTATTCTGGGGAGGGGGGATGCTCTGCTGGAGGGACAAGGAGCCAATACCTGAAGGAGGGGAGGAGGAGAGGGGTAGATGACTGGGGGCAGAAGAAACTGTCTGAAGTGGGAGAGTACTCAGGGCTTTCTAGAAACAGCCAGGAAGCCAAGGCTACTGGAGCAGAGCAAGCAGGAGAAAGGGGAACCCAAAGGGGCCAGGGAAGGTTTGGCTTTTCTTCCACCTGGGGTGGTAGCCTCAGACAGTAGGAGCAGAGATGTGCCAGGGTCTGGTATAGTGTAGCTTTTAAGGATTGCTTTGGGACGGAACTCAGGAGATAGAGGGGCCTAGGGAAACCAGTAAGAGACTACTGGAAGAGCCCAGGTAATGGAGAATTGATAGTTGGGGCCAGGGTGGTAGCAAGCAGAAACTGTGTGATGATCTTATTCTAGAGATATTTTGAAGTCTGTAACAATTTGCTAATGGGTTACATGGATGAGAGAGTGAGTAGTCGAGGATGATTCAGATTCCGATGATTTGGGCGAGACTAACTGGGAAAACTGCCATTTTTTAAGACAAGAGGACTTCTTGAAGTTGGAATTTTAAAAAATTTGATTTTGGACATATTAATTTGAGATGGCTGTTAGGACACATGAACCCTGAGTTCAAGGGAGAGGCCAGAGCTGGGGACAGTAGTTATTAAACTAAGACAGATAATTAAAGCCATGGGACTGGGTGAAATCACCCGGGGAATGGGGGCAGGCAGGGGACAGGTCTGGTTGTCAGGGCAGGACGGGGTTTGGAGGAGGAGGAGAACCAGGAGAGCTCAGTATCTTGGAAATCAGTTGCTGCTTAAAGGGAAATAAGCTAAGGAGTCAGGCTGACCCTTGGGTTTGGCAATGGAAGATCACTGGGGACCTTCACAGAAACCTGTTTAGATGGAGTGGTGGAAATGGAAGCCTGGTGTTCCCATCACCATCAGGGTTCAAGGGAAAATGTGGGAAGAGAGGATGAGGAAATGACAAGAGAAGACCTCTCTTTTAAGGAATTTTCTGGAGAGTGCAGTTAAGGAATTGGAAGGGGGCGCCTGGCCGACTCAGCTGGAGGAGCCATGACTCTTGATCTCTGGGTCGTGAATTCGAGCCCCACCTTGGGTGTAGTGATTACTTAAATAAATAAATACTTTAAAAATGAACTTGGGTGTAGTGATTACTTAAATAAATAAATAGTTTAAGAAATGAACCTGAATGTTGGGCACTGGAAATGAACTAGCTAAGAGGAAACTATTATTCATGCAGGGAAGAGGAATGAGGACCACTGGAGTGATGGTTCTGTTGTTGAGAGAGGCAGGGACCCAGTGCGCATGTGCGGGGTTGGCTCAGGTGGGAGCACAGGCAGCTCACCCATTGTTAGCAGAGGGAGGTCAGAGGCTCTGGTGGCTGGATTTGTTGGTAGAACGTGGTGTGAGTGTTCTCTTGTCTTTTCCTCCTGCTGTTTGTATGTATGTAGTAACGGTACTGTTTTTATCAATTCTGAGAGGCAGATTTCCATATTCTAGCACCTATGAAATTGGAATAAATCTTACATTTAAAAAAAGATTTTATTTATTTATTAGAGAGAGAGAAAATGCGAGCATGAGCTGGGGTGGTGGGCAGTAGGCACAGACGGAGATGGAGAAGCAAAGAGCCTGACCTGGGGCTTGATCCTAGGACCTTGAGATCGTGACCTAAATTGAAAGCAGACACTTAAGTGATGAGCCACCCAGGCACCCCTGGAATAAATCTTAAAAATCAGTGGAGCATTTAATTGTTAATATTTACATTTAACCCTTGAACAATGTGAGGGTTTGGGGCAAAAACCCTCATCGCCCACATAGTCGAAAATCCACGAATAACTTCTGGCTCCCCCAAAACATAACTATTAATAGCCTACTGTTGACTGGAAGTCTTACCAATAACATAAACAATCAAGTAACACATATTTTCTATGTTATATGTATTATATACTGTATTTTTACAATAAAGCTAAGAAAATGTTAAGAAAATCATAAGAAGGGGAAAATAGATTTACAGTGCTATGCTTTATAAAAAAAAATCACAAAATGTGTGGTGGCGCCTAAGTGGCTCAGTTGGTTAGAGAGTCTGCCTTCAGCTCAGGTCATGATCCCGGGGTCCTGGCATCGAGCCCGGCATCAGGCTCCCTGCTCCGCGGGAAGCCTACTTCTCCCTCTCCCTCTCCCACTTTCCCGGCTATATTCCTTCTCTCGCTGTGTCTCTCTCTGTCAAATAAATAAATAAAATCTTAAAAAAGAATATGTGTGTATAAGTGGACCCGCACAGTTCAAACCTGTGGTGTTTAAAGGTCAACTGTATCCTTTCTCAGCACCACATACAACAGAGAAGAGTTGACATCAAAGGTGACTCAGATTCACTTCCCTGTGGGCCTAACTAGAGTGTCCTTTGGAGAGGCGCCCAAGCAGGGGCCTAGCAAGTGCGGATCACCTTGTAAGCCACAGGGGAGATGTCAACATTTTCAGTAAGAAACTTTGGGCTGGGGTGTGGCTATCTAGAGATGCATCCAGCCCAAACTTCTGAAGAAGGGTCCAGGTGCCTGGGGAGTCGGGGAGGGAGACTGACCCTCTGCCCACAGGCTACTGAGCTGTCTGGGCTGCGGATTGTTCTTCCTCGGCCAGCACCTGAACCTGGGTAGTGAGGCCTGACTCAGAGACCAAGTGCTTCCTTCAGTCAGATAAGATCTTGGCCCCACATCCTGTGTGGTCAAAACAAGAAGTCCGAGGGTCTGAGAACAGGGAACTGTGTCCTGGCATAGCTCTTGGGGGTTACTTCAGCTTTATTGAGTGCTAGCAGGGGGCTTTTTACTTCTTGGGTAAGGGCACCTGGGGTCCCAGTCATCCTTTTCTATAGCTGGAGTCTAGGAAAGGTCTGGAGGTTCTCTTGTCCAAAGAGTTGAGTGCTTACCATATTCAGTGCGAGCTGATCCCTGGGTATACAAGACAGCACCCCTGGTCTCAGAACTTACTTCTAGTCAGGGAGATGTAGTCATAAAGTGATCATGTATGTATGTATATATATATATATATATATATATATATATATATATATTTTTTAAGATTTTATTTATTTATTTGACAGACAGAGATAACAAGCAGGAGAGATGTAGGCAGAGAGAGAGAGGAGGAAGCAGGCTCCCCGCCGAAGCAGAGAGCCTGATGTGGGGCTCGATCCCAGGACCCCGGGACCATGACCTGAGCCGAAAGCAGAGGCTTTAACCCACTGAGCCACACAGGCTCCCCGTATATAAATATATTTTTAAAGATTTTATTTATTTTACAGAGAGAGCGCACAAGCAGGGAGAGCAGCAGCAGAGGAAAAGGGAGAAGCAGGCTCCCCGCTGAGCAAGAAGCCCTGAGTCTGGACTTGATCCCAGGACCCTGGGATCATGACCTAAGCTGAAGGCAGATGCTTAATGACTGAGCCACCCAGGTGCCCCATATATACATATACATATGTGTGTGTGTGTGTGTGTGTGTGTGTGTGTGTGTGTGTGTGTATTTTTTTAAACCTTAAAGAAGCTATGTCTCAGAACATGTTCTGAACACTTTACAAAGACTAATACCTGTAGTTTGTACAATAATCTAAGAACCAGGTGCTATTACTATTATCCCTGCTGTACAGAAAAGAAAAACTCAGGCACAGAGAGGTTAATTGCCTTGTCCAAGATCACAACCCTCATTAAGTGGCAAATATTCAAACGCAAGCACTTTTGCCCTGGGGAGTCCTAACTCTTAACCAATGAGACCATGTTACCTCTCAAGTTATTTAGTCTAGCACAGTTTTTCTGAAATGCAAAGTCCCTTTGGAAATGGAAATGACGCATCCTGGAAGGAGGGATTTTAGCATCTGACAAGCCAGCGGCCGCTTTGAAGGCTGGCGGAGGGGGCGGGCATGACTGCTGCTCTCTGAGCAATAAGGACTTTGCAGTGGGCCCTTCTGTGGTGTATTAAACCTTGGGCTTCTCCTCCCTTGTCTTCACAGCTTCCGCCTCTGTGGGCTCCTCCACCTCACCTCATCTTCGCCTTGTCTTGCCTCGGATGCTTTTAATCTGCCTGCTCAAGCTTTACTGCTGGGGGGTACAGGCTTCTTTTTCTCTTGGCCCATGCTGCTCCAATGCCCTCGGCTAAACCCGACAGAGGATCACATCCATGAGAGGGCCCAGTCAGTGGAGGGGGCAGGGGACAAGGGGAGAGGAGTAGAGAAAGACTGGAAATCAGGTTTCAGGAACAGAAGCAGCCCTAGACCAAGACTGTGTCCACCCTGGGCAACAGAAGAGAGTCCTTGCAAAATATTGTCTATTGCATGGACTGGATCAATGGCCTGCGACTTATTCAGGACTCAGCGCTTTTATAAAACCGAGTGGTCCTTTAGTCCTTTCTGCTTTTCCAAACCCATTTGTAGTCCTGATCTCCTTTAGCTCCAAGAGCAACTCCGGGAGGTATTCCTGGCAAAACACAGCAGGCTCCCAAGTAGTCTTCAAAGCCACAGTTCGACTTGTGAGACCCTCTGATCCCATTCTCCAGGGTGAGTCATTTGCATGTCTAAAGTGAGTTTCATTTCAGAATGACGAGGCTGAACTGTGGCTGTACAGAACAGGGCAGCAGAGCTGGCAGGACAAAGCTGGGATTCTTTGTGCTTTAAACTCCAAGCTCTTCCATTCTATCTTTCCCCCTTTCAGAGGAGGAAGACAAGACAGTCTCAGATGCAGTGTCTTTGAGAACCAAGACTGAATCCCTGGACACAGCTGCTTGCCACCCTGGGCTCCAAAGCCAAATATTGGCCTGATTTTGTTTTTTTTCCTAATAAATAAATATCAAATTTCTTCTTAGAGTGCAAACATTCAGGGAAGCTTCTGGTAACTCAGGCACATAGTGGTTCAAGGAATGCGGCCCCTGTAAGGTTAGGAGTTTGGAATCTAAGTCTGAACGTGCTTCTGAAACATGTTATTTCTAACCCAAGGGCAATACAGGTCTCTATTTCATAAGAAATAATGAAAGTGAGTTAATAATTCAACATGTGCTCACTTCAGCAGAACATATACTAAAAATCTGAATGATACAGAGGAGTTTAGCGCGATCGGCCTCTGTGATAGGAAGACAGGCTAATGCGTTAAGCATTCCATATATAAAAATCAAAATAAATAATTCAACATGTCACACATTCCTATTACAATGTTTTGTTTTGTTTTGTTTTGTTTTTTCTTTACAAAATCTCTATACTTTCTATATAGGATCGATCGTTGAGGTAGCTGAGAACTTGGGGAGTTTTGTAACTAGAAGGGACTTTGTATGTACCGGGATAGAAAGAGACTCACGGCCTTGTGGAGCCTGGTACACAAGATGGGTCTGGATCCAGGAAACTCGGCTGCTCACAGAGCCCTCACGCTCCCCGCCCCCACGGCCAGCTGGCTAGCTTTTGTGCAGCTGTAAAGGCTCAGCCCGCATTCTGTGCACTCTTCCTTCAAATGCTAATGAAAGCTCACAAATGGTAAATCGCAGGGTCGAACTAGTTTCTGCAGCCTGCCAGGAGCAGCTGGGGATCCTTGCCCCAAGCTCCCTCCCAGGATTTCCCAGACCCTCCCACCTCCCGATTTCCTGGGCTGTGCTCCAGCTGCCGAGAGCCGACTGCCGCCAGAACCCTTGTCTCTGGCCTGCCTGGCCCTGGTTATCTTTTGCATCAAATCCGAAAGCCCTAAACCCCTTGCTCTCCTTGCCAGTCTTTCCCAGGCCTTTGTCATTCTCTACAATTTCACTGGGGATTCCGGGCAAACCACAGCTTCCTATCATCCTCCGCCAAGTATAAAGCACCTTTGAGGAGGGCCCTGAGGCGAGGCCTTCTAGGCCTTTGAATATAACATTCTTTTTTTTTTTTTTAAGATTTTATTTATTTATTTGACAGAGAGAGATCACAAGTAGGCAGAGAGGCAGACAGAGAGAGAGAGGAGGAAGCAGGCTCCCTGCGGAGCAGAGAGCCCGATGCGGGACTCGATTCCAGGACCCTGAGATCATGACCTAAGCCGAAGACAGTAGCTCAACCCACTGAGCCACCCAGGTGCCCTGAATATAACATTCTTATAAGGTAGGTAGTATTGTCCCCATTTTGTAGATGAGGGACAGAGTCAGTCCCCTAGTGAACAAGTGATAGCGCCAAGATTTAACCCAGGCCTGTTGGGCTTTCTGGCCAACACCATCTCTCCTTACTATGTAACTCTTTAACAGCAGCAGCCATTTCTTTCTTTTGTTTTTAAATTTTAATTTAATTTGAGGCAGGAGGAGGGAGCACAAGCAGGGGCAGGAAGGGTGGAGCAGACTCCCTGCTTAGCAGGGAGCCCCATGCGGGACCCTATCCCAGGACGCTGAGATCATGACCCCAGCCGAAGGCAGACGCCTAACTGACTGAGCCACCCAGGCGCCCTTCTTTTTCTGGTTTAGATTTTTTTTTTTTTAGATTTTATTTATTTATTTGACAGATCACAAGTAGGCAGAGAGGCGGGCAGAGAGAGAGGAAGGAAAGCAGGCTCCCTGCTGAGCAGTCCGATTCAGGATTCCATCCCAGGACCCCGGGACCATGACCCGAGCCGAAGGCAGAGGCCCTAACCCACTGAGCCACCCAGGCGCCCTTGGTTTAGATTTTAAAGTCATCGCTATACCCAACATGGGGCCGAACTTACAAACCCAAGATCAATAGTGGCCTGCGGCCAGGTGATCCTAAAGGCAAGAGACACTTGGGATTCAAGGGGTGATAAGGCAGTTGGGTCCAAATGAGAACAGGGTCCGTGGAGGCCTCTTAGAGACAGAGTTACCTGAGAGAGACCTCAAATCTGGCCCTATCTGAGGGCTACAGCTTCTCACCCCAGCCCTGCCCTCCCAAGTCTTGGGTGGGACCTGGTCCCTGACCCCATTGGTAGATAGCTTTCAGGCCCCAGGGATGAGAGTGCACACAGGTCATCCTCTAACGCCCTTGACTGCTTTGTAAACGTATCCGTTTCAGGCCCAGGCCCGCAGAGTGCTTTCCTGAAGCTGTGAGATCCTGGGTGGTTGGGAAGTGCCTCTGAGCGCTCTCTCTCTCACCCCAAGAGTGGAGCAGATCTCCAGGATGTTGGTCTAATCCTGCTGGGCTGCAGAGGGAAGACTTGTAGTTGACTAGGGATTATGGGATCATTTGTCTGAAAATGATACAATATGTTTAAGATCAGCAATAATAGTGTCACTGTGGTCAGTGACAGCAGGAATTACAGTCCCATGCATATATATAGTGTTTTCGTGGTTTCCAAGGGACTCTTAGGCACATTTTCTTCTTTCCTTGTCACTGGTCAACCTGTGGTATGCACAGCTTGAAGCGTCTGCATCACCATTTCATGTAAAGGAACCTGAGCCCGAGGTCTCACTATTGGCTGATTGTCAGGTAGCTAATCAGCCCTATGGACTATGGACCGGCACCCTACTCCAGCCATGTAGCTGCCATCCAAAAGCAGCTCTGCTCAGAAAGCTCTCATACTACTACCCATGCAGACATTTACTGATTGTGTGCTTAGGTCATGCTCTAGAAGCCACAACTCCCAATCTCCTAGGTTCTTCTCACCTCCATAAAAAATCCTTTTCCCTTCTCTGCATCATGAGGATGTGAATGGTAATGGTAAAGCAGAATGATCAAATAAGTATTAAAGATTTTTAAAAGTGGTAAT
Source organism: Mustela nigripes (assembly GCF_022355385.1). NCBI lineage: Eukaryota > Metazoa > Chordata > Mammalia > Carnivora > Mustelidae > Mustela > Mustela nigripes. The sequence continues at coordinate 101,692,417 of NC_081568.1, forward strand.
CTTCCGGGGCCCCTGGCTGGTTTAGTTCCTAGAGCATGTGACTCTTGATCTTGAGGTCAGGAATTTGAGACCCACGTTGGTGGAAAACTCAAAAAACAAACAGTGCTATCTAATGCTGGTGAAGATGGGCAACTCATACACGGTTGATGGGACTATAAATTAGTGCTTTGTTTCTGAAGGGCAATTTGATAATAATCATTAAGAGCTTCTAAAATAGGGACGCCTGGGTGGCTCAGTTGGTTAAGCAGCTGCGTTCGGCTCAGGTCATGATCCCAGCATCCTGGGATCGAGTCCCACTTCAGGCTCCTTGCTCGGCAGGGAGGCTGCTTCTCCCTCTGCCTCTGCCTGCCAATCTGTCTGCCTGTGCTCGCTCTCTCTCTGATAAATAAATAAAATCTTTAAAAAAAAAAAAGCTTTTTAAAATAAATAGTCTTTGATGTCATATCCACTCATACCTAAAAACGGGCTGTTGATTTTGGCTCAGGTCATGATCTCAGGGTCTTAGGATCTGCTCGAATCTGGCTCAGTGGGGAGCCTGCTTCTCCCTCTTCCTCTGCAGCTCCCCCTGCTTGCGCTGCTGCTGCTCTCTCTCTCTCTCTCATCAATCAATCAATCTTTAAAAATACATACATAAAGACGATGTTGGGTCTGATATTACAAGAAAAGTCAGTAATTAGGCTTTTTTTTTTTTTTAAGATTTTATTTATTTATTTGACAGAAAGACAACACAAATAGGCAGAGAGGCAGGCAGAGAGAGAGGAAGCAGGCTCCCTGCTGAGCAGAGAGCTCCAAGCGGGGCTTGATCCCACGACCTTGAGATCATGACCTGAGCCAAAGGCAGAGGCTTTAACCCACTGAGCCACCCAGGCACCCCTAGCAATAAGGCTTTTTTGAAATTGGGCAGGTGGTTTTCAGGTCTGGTCTCAGACTGCCTTTGGCACAGCCCTCCTATCCCACGGCAATCCAGGCCCCTCCTGCCCTGCCCTGGCCTCTGTCCCAGAAGGCCTTGCACCGCATGGTTTCAACTCATCTGTCTGAAGTGTTTACTTTGACTTATAAATTAGAGGTGGTGGGGTCCTTAGAAGCCTCCTGGTATGAGAAAGAGGACACTGAGGGATGGCTCACTGCCCCCCCCACACACACACACACTGGGCCCCCATCAGCAGTGGAACAGAAGGGTCTGGATGGTAGCCAAAGATTAGAATGGTAATGGAGGCTGTTCAGCTACCCAAAGTTGTTCTGGACCCAAAGAAAAATTATAAATAACAATTTTCAGGCATTGTGACCAACAGGCTTATGATCCTTGTGAGTGTATGTATGTGTGTTTTAACTTTTTAGATTTTTTGTTTGTTTCTGCCATTGAAACAGTTGGGGGTATTTTTTAAGGACAGGAGTTATAAAGAGTGTCAGAGTGGACTGGGACTGAAAGTGTGCTTGAAAGATGCATCACAGGGGTGCCTGGGTGGCTCAGTGGGTTAAGCCTCTGCTTTCGGCTCAGGTCATGATCTCAGGGTCCTGGGATGGAGCCCCGCATCGGGCTCTCTGCTCACCAGGGAGCCTGCTTCCTCCTCTCTCTCTGCCTGCCTCTTGGTCTACTTGTGATCTCTCTCTCTCTCTCTCTGCCAAATAAATAAATAAAATAAAATAAAAAAGAAAGACACATCACTGAGAGTAGTGTGATGTTGTGGGAAATACAGTCAGCGTCTCACTGTTCTGAAAAGATAATGCTATGGGGAGCAGAACTAGCACCCCATACATCATAAGGAGTCAGGTGATGGCATCTGCCCCTGTGATTACTTAATGAAATAAGCATGGCATGGGGGTGATGGGGGCGAGGAGTGGAGAACGGTCATTATGCCAGACAGTAATTAAAAAGATGGGAACGGTTGATTGGAAGGGCTGAGCTCTTGTGGTAGGAGTTAATCCCTCTTCTCTTCCCTTTTCCTCTCCCTATTTCTTCCATCTACAACTCCTACCGGATTTATTCTTTTCTTTTGGTTCCAGAAAGGCCATCTTGCCAATCTCAGTGCTATGAAGATAGGATTGAGAATAGGTAGTTCAGTCTTCAGGTTTAGTTCCTAGAGCATGTGACTGTTGGCTCCAGGATTCAAGCCCAATGTCTTTTTCATGGGAAGCCCTTCATAGGTGAGTCCTGGCTACCTTCCTAGCTCTATCACTAGCCACTTCCTTCATATCCACTGGTTTCCCACAGAAGTGGTCCCCAGACCCCCCCCCCCACATTTTTATCATACCTGGAATAACAGATTGTTGGCTGTCCACTAAGCTCCTTTTCTCCTCCTTCTGGGGCACAGAGACCTCTCTCGCAGTGGGTTGTGGCCGTGTGACTGAATTCCGGTCAGCGGAATATAGAAATGACTGTGTACCACTTTCAGACCAGGGCTATGGAAACCTTGTACACACGACCCTTCAGATTTCCTTCTGCAGTGACCTTGGAAGCCTTCAAGTGGAGAAGGCTGAGTCCCAAGATGGGAGAAGCCCCGCTCATTTATCCCCACTTGGAAGAAAGATTCCCACCAAACTTAGCCTAGGATTTAGCACTAAGCAGGTAAGAAATAAACATCTATTGCAGTGGATCACTAAGACTTACAGATTTGTGTATTAGAGCAGCGAGCCTTATCTTAAAACCACCAAACCCGTGAACTGTTCAAGCTTCAAGGCCCTGTTCACCTGCCCTCTCCTTTAGAAAGCCTTTTCTGATTCCCCAGGCAAGAGTCCTTCTGTGTGTGTCCACAGTCCTTCAACGACGCACCACTTAGCACTACTCCCATCCCCAACACGTATCTGTGCATCTCTCTTCACATTGGGCCATCAGCTCAGTGGAAGCAAAGATACTGATGTTCGCAGTTCTAGATTTTAGCAGAATGACCATAGGTGTGCAGTATATAAAAATTCTAGATTTTAGCAGAGTGAAAGATAGTAGGTGTGCAGTATATGAAAACTAATTCCTTCCCGGATATGTGTCGTGTTCCTTCTATGTGTGAGACACTACTCTAGCCCTGGGAATACAGCAGTGGGCAAAACAGATAAAAAATCCTGGTCCTCTACATTTTAAACCCTGATGTTTGCAGTGTTTTAGACACTGGCCTCCTTGTATTTTAAGGAGTGGTTTAAACTGGGACTTAAATACTAATTTGACATCATAGAGATGAGTGTGTAGGAGACCGCTGCCACCTTCAGATGGTGTTATTTCCTCAATCTTTTAAACAATTCTGCAAGCTAAAATGTTAAAAAAAAAAAAAATCTCTGTAGTCCCAGAACTTGCATCACAGTGCAGAGGAGTAACTAGGATTGTTAAGTAAATACATGTAGAGTAGCAATACTGGGGACGTGTGTGCCAAAGAAGAAAACAAACTGGAGGGAGGGGGTAATTTCATTTATTTTTATTTTTCTTTTATCTTTATTTTATTTTTTTTAATTTTTATTTTATTTTAAAAGATTTTATGTATTTATTTGACAGAGAGAGCCCCAGCGAGAGAGGGAACACAAGCATGGGGAGTGGGAGAGGGAGAATCAGGCTCCCTGCTCGGCAGGATGCAGGACTCGATCCCAGGACCCTGGGATCATGACTTGAGCCGAAGGCAGACGCTTAAGGACTGAGCCATGCTGGCGCCCCTGAAATAAGTAGTTCTTAGAAGGCCCCGCTGAGAAAATAGTGTTGTAGCAAATACCTGAATGAAGTGAAGACCTAAGCTATGAAGGTGTTTGAAGGGAAAGTATTCTGGGCACGGCTGGAGCAGATTGAGTGAGGGGAAGAAAAGAGATGAAGTAAAAGGGACTGTGTGTGTGTGTGTGTGTGTGTGTGTGTGTGTGTGTCTGTGTATGGGGGAGGAAGGCAGGATGCGTATACTTTTGACAGACTTTGGTTTGTATTCAGAGGGAAGTGGGGAACTACTTCAGTATTTGAAATAAGGAAGTGATCTCATCTGATACACATTTTAATAGGTTCACTCTGCCCGCCATATTGGGAGGAGACTGTGAGAGAGTCAGAGGGAGGGCACCAAGTCACAGGCTATTGCAAGAATCCAGGTAAGAAACAATGGTAACTCGTGCTCGCTTCGGCAGCACGTATACTAAAAAAAGAAGAAAAGAAAAAGAAACAATGGTAACTTGAACCAGCATGCTATTTTGGGTATTTTTTTCAAGGTATGATTTGTTGACAGATCAGGTGTGGAATATGGGAAAGAAGTCAAGGATGACTCCAACGTTTTTAAGCTGAGCACCTGGAAGGTCCGAGGTGCAGTTTAAGGAAATGAGAAAACTCTAACAGGTGCGGGGTAGATCTGGAATTGAGATTTGGATTTTTGCCTGGTGTGCCTATAGACAGACGCAAGTGGAGATGTTGAGCTGGAGGTGTGTGTTACATGCCTGGAATGGAGAAATCTGCTAGAATTGCAGATTTGGGAGTTGTCTGCATATAGATGGTATTTAGAACCGCAGGACTGGATTAGATCACCAAAGGAAGTGAGTGTATAGTGAAAAGAAAACAAGTCCAAGGACAAAATCAGAGGCACTCCAGAGTGTAGAATTCAGGAAGGTGAGTGAAGCTCTGAAAAGAACCAACTCCATATGAGTTGCCAGGAGTAGGAAGAGAATGAAGACAAGAGTGGTCCTGGATGCCAAGTGTATATAGCATTCAAGCAGAAAGAACTCAGTTGTGTCAAATTTCACAGTTAGATTAAGGAACTTGAAGTCAGCATTGAGCAAAGGATTTACCAAACGAAGGTCACTGCTAACCTTGTTTGGAGTTTGCTCAATGCAATAGTGAATGGATGTAACTTTTCCCACCATTTATTATTTGGCCAGGAACCAGGTGCAAAGACTAGATCTTTTTTCTCCAGCAAGAGTTTGATGACTTTGATAAATGGTTGTAAAATGGATTGAATGAAATGGCTTCTCCTTCAGTGTCTGGCCCATCCCATTTCCTACTTTATTTTCCTTAGAATTGTGGAGGGTGGGAAACCGCACAAACTTCCCAAACCCTGGAAGCCAGGCTATCTGGATTGGCGGTGTTTACTTCTCTGTCCAATTCCACAGCACCACATAGTACCCTAAGCCCTTCAGGGCAAAAAAAGTCATCAACATCCAAAAAGAAATCACTGGAAAACATGGGACTGCAGACTTAAGTAATGCAGTTCATTTAGTTAGGCAGTTGGGAGAAAACACACTCATGAGATAACTCATCAGTGATCAATAAAATATTTTCTTTGAAATATTGATGATTCAAGGCATATTTACATAAAATACCAGTGAAAATTTAAGTCAGAACAGCTAGAGTTTTATGCAGTGTTCTCCGCAAAGACGAAGACTCTCTCCCTGGCCTAGTCTTCTACAGTAATCTCTTTTGAGTATTTACTCTGCACCAGGAACTGTGCTAAGAAGCATTTATGGGCATTTAGCAAACTAAATCTTCACAACCATCCTACAAGAAAGGTACTATGGGGGCACCTGGGTGGCTCAGTGGGTTAAAGCCTCTGCCTTCGGCTCAGGTCATGATCCCAGGGTCCTGGGATGGAGCCCTACATTGGGCTCCCTGTTCAGCAGGGAGCCTGCTTCCCCCTCTCCTTCTCTGCCTCCCTCTCTGCCTGCCTCTCTGCCTACTTGTGATCTCTGTCTATCAAATAAATAAATAAAATCTTTAAAAAAAAAAAAGTATTGTGGACATCCCCAGATTATAGACAGCAAAATGGAGCCCGGGAAAAAGACTGAAGGGACATTATATGGATTGAGTATCTTCCCTAGTGAGAGATTCTTAGGAGAGGACTGATCTTCACCAGACGTGTCCCCTGGACAGGATGAGAAAGACCCCTACACTGCTTCTAGAAGGCACCTTTTCCTGGGAGGGCGTGAGGGCATAGGCTGAGGCAAGTGGCCCTGGGAAGCAGCCTCCTGAGAGCTAGACTGGGGGTTGAGGGTGTAAAGGAGACTGCAGAGAGAAAAGAAGGAAACAAATAGCCCATCTGTTGAGCTTTCACCAGGCTCAAACATGGTCACTATTTAATCCTCAGACACCTTTAAACTAAAAAGATATTGACTCCATTTTATAGGTAAAGAACCTAAAGCTTAGAGAGGGTAAGTAATTTCTCTAAGGTCACACAAATGTTAGCAAGGGGAGAAAGCAGAATTTCCCCAGTTATATGATCTCAAGGCTAAGCCTTATCACATTCCCCAGAAAACTGGAGGTAGAACAAATGAGAGGTTCCTAGAGATGCACTACTGAAAGGCAGCCAGTGAAAAGAATTCTGGGGGCGCTTGGGTAGCTCAGACAGTTAAGAGTCTGACTCCTGGTTTCGGTATAGGTCATGATCTCAGGGTCCTGAGATCGAGTCCTATGTGGGGTTCTTTGCTCAGCAAGGGCTTGTCTTTCCTCTGCTCCTCCCCACCCCTGCTCTTCTGTCTCACTCACAAAGAAGATCTTAAAAAGGAAGGAAGGAAGGAAGGAAGGAAGGAAAGAAGGAAGGAAAGAGAAAGAAGAAAGAAAGAAAGAAAGAAAGAAAGAAAGAACCAATTAATTCTATACAGTCTTCCCTGGCCATTCTTGGCTGTATGTGTATTGAGAGGCAGTCCATTTCTGTTATTCAGGGAGCAATTATTCCATTCTAATGGCAGGTTCAAGGGCATTTGCTCCTCTTGGTTTTCAACCATTTATTTCCCTACTCTTTTTTTTTTTTTTTTAAGAGCTTTTTTTTTTTTTTTTTTAAGATTTTATTTATTTATTTGACAGAGAGAGAGATCACAAGTAGTCAGAGAGGCAGGCAGAGAGAGGAAGAAGCAGGCTCCTAGCTGAGCAGAGAGCCTGACGTGGGGCTTGATCTCAGGACCCTGGGATCATGACCTGAGCCGAAGGCAGAGGCTTTAACCCACTGAGCCACCCAGGTGCCCCTATTTCCCTACTCTTACAAGTTCCTCTGTGAGGACCAAGGGAAAAGCAGAATGCTAACCATCCATGTAGGTAACTTGAGAAACGTCTTATTAGGGATATGGTTGGAACAAACTGCTAACATGATATTTTATACAATTTTGTCTGCCCAAATTATCTGGAGCCCACATTAGTTCTGCTCATTGGGATCAGTAAGAAGTCACAGAGGGTCCTTACAGGTCTGTGGCCATTTGGTTTATGGTTGTTCAAAAATTTACGATAGTCACCAGCAACTAACTGATTGACCAAACTTTAGTCCTCTAAGCAGAATGGTGGATTCTCAGGGCTCAAGCCTCTCAAGAGGCTGTCTAGACTCACCCAGTCCGGGCCCCTCACCCTGGGAGGGAGCTCCCGTCTCCCAGGTGCCACATGGATGCCCTGGTCCTTTGCTGCAAGTCCTGTAGTGATGTGGCCCTCTGTCTCAGCAGGCAGCTCTCAGGACTGTGACCAGTGGGACTTGCTAGAAATCTCTTTTGGGCCACCTGGGTGGCTCAGTTGTTAAGTGTATGCCTTCAGTTTGGGTCATGATCCTAGGTTTCTGGGATCGTGCCCCACAACGGGCTCTCTGCTCAGCAGGGAGCCTGCTTCTTCCTCTCCCACTGCTTGTGTTCTCGCTTTCACTGTCTCTGTAATAAATAAATACAATCTTAAAAAAAGAAAAAAAAGAAATCTCTTTCTGTACTGAGGCACCATCAGCCTCCCACTGTGGCTTCCATATATTTCCGCTCTCAGAAAAACTCAAAACCTGTCTAATCCTCGTCTATGACCTAATTCTTCAAACATCTGAGGACAATACTGTTTCTGTTTTCTGCTCCTCCATCACCCAGTAGTTTAGTGGGGAACTTTAAAGTTTATTATTTATTTACTTTATCCTTTCAAAGCAAGTAAAAAGTATTACTTTTTGATTACATTATGATGCTGGCCCTTGTGCACCCATCCCCAAACTCTTGCTCCTTTTCTCCCCACCCCCTTTACCTTCTTACATATTTCTTTGGGCTACCAGATCCCACTGCGGGGGAGACCCTGGTCGAAGCATTTAGAATGCAGTGATTAATAGAAAATGGCAGCCATAGACTAGAGATTAACTGTGGTGTGTGTTTACAAACTGTGCCTATAAACTGCATAACTGCGGGCAATTTTTCCAACCTTTCTGAACTCCACTTCCTCATCTGTAAATTGGAAATAATAAGCATACTTAATGCGCGGCTTGCGGTCGGTATTAAACTAGTGTTCCAAATCATTAGCTTCTGGCACTTCACCTCACCGGGCGTGGAAATGGGGCTAGAAGGGGGTGAATAGGTTTGTTAGAGGTCACAGCTAGTGAACAGCAGAGCAGAAACATAATTTCAGATCCTTGACCCCTGGCCTTCCTGCTCCCCAGTGCTTTTGCTGGTGTCCGCAGCCATCTACCATGTCTCTGCAGATTAAAAAGTCACCCCTACAAAACAAAACAAAGCATACAAAAAAAAAAAAAAAAAAAAATCCAACAAACTCACCCCTTATCCCCCCCATTGCTCGCTACACTGGGAAGCCTCTACCAATTACCAGTGACGAAGTCCGTGAGTTGGGGCGTTGGCTTTTTCCCATTTAACAAAGGGGAGGGAAAGACATGGAAGACCCCCGTTCCACAAGAGTAATTAAAGGGTAATGGGAGTTCTGGGCGGGGCCGGGTCTGCGAGAACTCGCGGTCACAGCGCTCCTGTCATTTGCATTCCAATACAGCTACTTCACCGGCCCAGCCCCGCCCGCCGGCGGCTCCCGCACCCTCTGGCCGGCGGCCTGAGCACCTGCAGCGCGTAGGTGGAGGTGCGCGAGCCGGGCCAGACTGCCGGGAGCCGGACTCGAGCGCCGGGCGTTCGAGAGGCGGGGTCGAGCCGTACGTCCCGCCCCGGGGGCGTGGCCTCGCGCAGGTGCGCCGAGCGGCTCGGGTTTCACTGAAACTTACCCAGGTCCCGGGAGGCTCCAGGAGATACTTGGATTGGCGCAGGTGAGACCGCGGCTTCTTCGCCGAGCGGCGAGGGGGACTCCGAGTTTCGAATCACTGCCGGCGAGTGCCCTGCCCGCCCGACGTCGGGGCTGCAAGAAGGATGCGTGGCATAAGCGCGGCGTGGCTGCTGGGGGGCGCCATCCTGCTGGCGGCCTCCGTCTCCTGCAGTCCCACCATCCAAGGTGAGAAATTGGTCAGGGAGGGCTCCTGTAGTTGAGGAGCAGGGGTCTAAGGCACACTGGCAGGTAGTGGAAGCGGGCAGGTGTGCGAAGGGTGTCCTGCTGCCGCTGCCACCACTTCCCGCATCCACCTCTAGGTGACTTCGATGGGGATCCCTGCGCCGGGAGGGCTTACCGGCTAGGACATCCTGGAGAGGCAGCGGTCCCTCCCTGCCCCCTGGTTGGCTTTCCGCCAATACTAAGGGGCTGACCCCTCAGGACCCTTTGGAGTTAGTTGGCTGAGAGCCCCGGGCCTGAGAAACATCTGTGTCGCGTGTTTTTTCTTTTTAAAGATTTTATTTATTTGACAATGAGATCACAAGTAGGCAAAGAGGCAGGCGGGGTGGGGGAGCAGGCTCCCCGCTGTGCAGAGAGTCCCATGCGGATCTCGATCCTAGGACCCTGGGATCATGATCTGAGCCGAAGGCAGAGGCTTAATCCAGTGAGCCACCCAGGCGCCCTGTGTCGCTTTTTGCGACCCCCTTGGGCTTTTGGAACCGCGTCTTCGGGGTGGGCTCACGTAGTTCCAAACTTTCCGGGAGGTGGGGCGCAGAGCTCCTCCGGTACTGTGGATGCCCCAGGTCTGGAAGGGCTGGACCCCGCTGGGTCTTGGGCCCAATGAGCGCTCAGCCTCGAGTTTTAGACAAGTTGCGCGTCGCGCGGATTTTACAAATGGGACTTCCTGGACTGTGCCTTCTATTCGGCCAAGTGATCTTACGGCCCCGGCTTTCGGGCCTTTGTGTGCCACACGTAGCATACTTTGGCGGGCACCCAGGTGTGTACGGCCGAGGCTGCCAGCTCCGGGAGTGGAACACCGAGCCGCATGGGAGCGGCCGGGCGGTGCTGAATTTTGCGGAGGCTGCTGGTTTCCCCCGTTGTGCTGCGCGGGATGTGCTCCAGCCTGTACTCCCGGGGACCGGGTCTCCCCGGCTGAGCGTGCCTCTGCCGGCCTGGGGGTTCCTTGGCAGGAATCACGCTACTGCGTTGCTAACGGCTGGCCGGCTGTTTGGAGCTGCCAGAGTAGCCTTAAATGGGAGGTTTTCATTTCCCTGCGAAATTTGCAGACCTGCTGTAAAAGGCGGGTCACTTTTTATCTTCTTCGTAAAAGCATTGTAAAAGAGCAAATCACTGTCGGTTTGAATTATGAATTAGACTTAAGAATGTGACCCTTCTTCCTCTGGAGTTGCAGAAAAGGATGTTATATATACTTGAAAACTGCACCACTATATACATTTTTATTGGTCGGCCTTAGAGTGAAGGCATTTATTTATTACCAGGAACATTGAAATTGTGGTGAACACTTTACGATTTGCCTCTGTCTTTTAAAGTTGGTCCCTTAGGGGCGCCTGGGTGGCTCAGTGGGTTAAAGCCTCTGCCATCGGCTCAGGTCATGATCCCAGGGTCCTAGGATGAAGGCCCGCATGGGGCTCTCTGCTCAGCGGGGAGCCTGCTTCCCCCTCTCTCTGCCTACTTGTGATCTTTGTAAAAAAAAAAAAAAAAAAAAAAAAAAAAGACTTTTTTTAAAAAAAAGAATGCTTCGGCTTTAAAGTTGGACCCTTAAAATTCCGGGGCAAAACTAAGGATGTGCAAACATTAAAAACAAACAAAAAAAAAATATGTAGGTGTAGATGACTGAATGCTTTTCTGATTTAGACAGTTCATAGAGGAAGATAGCCCTGAATATTTGACTGACAAATTGAGAGGACTGAGTTGGGGGGGAGTGCGCACTGGTTCCTGGAGAATATAGTGAAATTGTTTAACGACAACAACAACAAAACCAAGTTACTTGTTAACCAGAACTATTTAATATTGCTCCTTGAGGGTTTTGTTTTGTTTTGTTTTCCCTTCCCTCCACAAACTTTCATTCTTTTTGCATAGTAACTTTCCTAAAGGCTTGGTAAAGTGACAGACATTAAGGTAGGTGGAGCTTTTCTCAATGGAGAATGATTGAGAAATAGAGCATCCCAAGGTTTTTATGCCCCTTAGTATACTTCTTTGCTCATCCCTTCATAGTTTGACCGATATGCATGCTCTTCAGTTTCCTACAGGGCAGATACTGGGTTTGATTTTCTTCTCAGTTTCCTTTTTTTTGGACTGACTCCGGGAGGGCAACTCCACCAAAGATACACCCTTCTCATTTTACAGAGGGGGGCCATGAAATTGGGGTGGGGGTAGGGAAGACACTCCATCAGACCACATTTGCATTCCTGTCCCAACAGTAATTGACAGTTGTTTGTGTAAATAAGTTTAATTTTGTCTCCACACTGGATCGGAAACTCTGAGAGGCCAGGGACCCTAGTGTCGTCATCACCACCATAGTCCAGCACAGTCTCATTATCTAAAGGAGGTCAATAAATACCAAAAGAGGAATGAAGTGAGTAGGTTTGCCCAGAGTGGCTGCGTAGGGTGGTAGCAGTTGGGGATTTACATCAGCTTGTTTTAGGCATTTACTATATTTTTTTTAAAAGATTGTATTTATTTATTTGACAGAGAGAGACAGCAGAGAGGGAACACAAGCAGGGGAGAGTGTGAGAAGGAGAAGCAGTCTTCCCATCAAGCAGAAAGCCTGATGCAGGGCTCTAATTCCAGGACCCTGGGATCATGACCTGAGCTGAAGGGTAATAACTGAGACACCCAGGCGCCCCTAGGCGTTTATTTCTTTCTGCCATCTCACAAGCCTGGGAAGTCCCCCGTGATGCATTTGTTTCTCTTTTGGAGCCTGAAAGTTCTGTTCTCTTTGTAACTGATTATGAATTACACAAGTAGTATGTGATCTAGACACGTTCTGGAGAGCAATAATGACCATAGTTGTGTGGAGGGGTAGAGGGAGAGGGAGAGAGAATCCTAAGAAGGCTCCACCCCAGGCACGCCACAAAAAATTTTTTTTGAAAAAGAAAAGTTTAATTAAATCATATTTAGTACTCAGGGGCACCTGGGTGGCTCATTTTGTTAAGTGCCCGACTCTTAATCTCAGCTCAGGTCTTGATCTCAGGGTATTGAGTTCAAGCCCTTCTTTGGACTTCATGCTGGGTGTGGAGCCTACTTTAAAAAAAAAAATCATTTTCCGAGTCCCGGGTGGCTCAGTTGCTCTAGGGTCTGATTTTGGCTCAGGTCATGATCTCAGGGTCCTGGGATCAAACCCTGAATCGGGTTCCCTGAATGCTCTCTCAAATAAATAAATACAAATCTTTTTTAAAAAATCATTTTCAGGGCGCCAGGATGGCTCAGGGGTTAATCTTCTGCCTTTGGCTCAGGTCATGATCCAGGGTCTTGGGATCAAGTCCCATGTTAGGCTCCCCGCTCAGCAGGAAACTGGCTTCTCCCTCTCCTACTCCCTCTGTTTGTGTTCCCTCCCTCACTGTCTCCCTATCTGTCAAATAAATAAACAATATTTTTTAAGGAAATCATTTTCAGTACCCAAAGTAAACCACTGCTGACATCATACATCCATGCATAAAATACGTATTCACCCAAAAATCTTTCTGTGGGGCACCTGGGTGGGCTCAGTCTGTTAGGCTCTTGGTGTTGGCTCAGGTTATGATCTCATGGATCGTGGGATCAAGCCCCATGACTTGGTCCTGTCCCTCCCCCTACGCGTGGAGCCCTCTCCCCAGTAAATAAATCTTTGTCTTTTAAAAAATATTTTATTTTTTTATTTGATTGAGTGAGAGCACGAGTAGGGGTAGGGGCAGAAGGAGAAGCAGATTCTCAGCTGAGCTGAGCAGGGAGCCCAGCGTGTGGCTTGATCTCGGAATGGTGCAGTCATGACCCCAGCTGAAGGCAACCGCTTAGCTGATTGAGCCACCCATGTGCCCCTAAATTTAAAAAAAAACAAAAAACCAAAAAAACCACAACAAAACATTTTTAAATTCTACAGTTTGTTCTAGGAGGATTTACAATAATTTTTAAATTAGTCTTCTGTTAATAGATGCATTGGGTATTTCTGGTGTTTTGTAATAAGAGAGAAATATTGTAATAAATGTGAAGATGGGACTCTAAATTTGTGTTTGGTTTCTTGCTTGCCTTGTGCATAGTTACTAATTAACCTGGATAGATGATGTTTTGGTCAAGTCTGTGTTTGACTTTCTTATGGTTTTATTAGCTAGGCAAGTGTTGAGATGAAAACAGCTCATCCTGAAAGAACAAATGAAAATTTACTAATGTGTACCTGGGGTGGGGTGGGGGGACAGGGTCCTCTGGTATTTGAAGCTTTTCGTTTTCAGCCTATGTTCCCAGAGGTTGAAAGCAAATAGATTTGGGGTGAGGGAGTAGTAAAGAAAAGGATACAAGAGGAGAGAGAGTTAACACAAATAAAATACTTGCTCAGTACTTGTGGTTTGGTGGGAGGAAAGGGCCACGGAAGGATGCTTCAAATAGCAAAGAGCAAGTAGTAGTTTCAAGATCTATATACGTATTTAAGAGAATGGGGGCAGGGCAGAGGGAGAGAGAATCTTAAGCAATGAGTGCAGAGTGGGATCTCACAAGCTTAAGATCACGACCCCGGCCAAAGCCAGGCACAAGCCCGAGATCATGACCTCTGCTGAAGCCAAGAGTCAGATGTTCAACTGACTGAGCCACCCAGGCGCCCCACAGGTAGTAGTTTCAAAGTTAAAAGTTTTTCATACATTTTTCTTGAAAGTAAACCAGAATTGTTCTAAAAAGGTGAAAAATCCCCCATTCTCTCTCCTCTCCAGTCTCAGCCGACTTCTCTGGACAAACACTATATATTTTGTAACAATAGAAGGATTTTATTGTATATACTCTGCAACAGTCATTTTTCTAACATTACCTGCTCATGGTCACTGTAGGGAATTCTGTGTAGGGAACTTTTATAGGGGGGAATATTATTCATTTTATAAATGTCATAAGTTACTGAACGAATCTTTTAATTTTTTAAATTTAATTTTTAATTAAATAATTTATTTATAATTTATTTTAAGTAATCTTTGTAATTATTGTGGGGCTCGGACTCATGACTTAGAGATCAGGAGTTGCATGCCTTACCGACTGAGCCAGCCAGGCACCCCAAACTGGTCTTTTTAATGATTGTTGAGACTAGCATTTTGTTTTGTCAGGATAAACAATAGTGCAGTAAATATTCTTGTATATTCAGTATTTCTGTGCATATTAGCTAGTATATGTGCAGGGCAAATTTCTGTAACTAAGTTGATAGGTCCTGGGGCAAGTACACTTTAAATTTTCCTGTTTTGCCACGTTGACCTCCAAAAAGATTGTACCAGTTTACATTCCTTTGACAAAGAAATTCAAACAATGTAGAGGTGTGTGAAGAAAAAAAGGAAAGTTCTCCCTTCCCCACCCACTTTACAGAGATGGCTTTTTATACTTTGGTGGATATCCCTCTAGATTTCAGATGTTGCATATAAATGCGTATTTTGTTGTTCTGGAAGCATGTTGTTCTGTCAGTTGCTTTTTTCTGTCCACAGTAAAGTGTAGTTATTTTTGCATTTCAGAGATAGGTAGAGTGTCTACTATTAATGTTAGGGACCATCTGGGGATTTGGTAAATTAGGAATAGGGACTGATGAACATTGTTTATTTCCTGTTGCAGTGGGGGTGGGAGATGATTTTACACCCAGTCCTTCATATGTGTTCAAAATTCATATATGCATTTAATGTTTTCCCCACTATGAAATAGAAATGATTTTACCAAGGGGTGGGAGGGGGGTGCTCCTGGGTGGCTCGGTCTGTTGAGCATCTGACCCTTGGTTTTGGCTCAGGTCATGATATGAGGGTCGTGGGATTGAGACCCCCATCGCACAGTGCATAGTCTGTTCAGGATTCTCTCCCTTTCCATCTCCCTCCCCTTTCTCGCTCATGCATGGGTGCCCTCTATCTCAAATAATATCGTTAAAAAAATGATTTTACCCTATTTACAGGTGGGAGATTATTTGTAGGTAGGTAGGTAGATAGTTGGGAGCTGGGATAGTATCAGTTCTAGACAAGTTCTGTGAGTCTTGGTGACTGGTACAGAGCATTGCATGGGGTAAGCATCTGTGCACTATGCTGAAAAGACATTAAGGATCTCTGAGTAGCATCTTGATGTTCACTAGTGTTAAACAGCGTGCTGTTTTTGTGCTCTGTGACCAGTATAGTGCATACAGTTAACAAGAGTGCTGTTTTTGATTGAGACAATTCAAGGACGTATTTTAGAATATTCTCAGGAAATTGCTCTCAATCCCTCCCTCCCTTTCCTCTTTTTTTTTTTTTTTTTTAAAAAAGCGTTTCTTGGGCACCTGGGTGGCTCAGTGGCTTAAGCCGCTGCCTTCGGCTCGGGTCATGATCTCAGGGTCCTGGGATCGAGGCCCGCATCGGGCTCTCTGCTCAGCAGGGAGCCTGCTTCCCTCCCTCTCTCTCTGCCTGCCTCTCTGTCTACTTGTGATCTCTGTCTGTCAAATAAATAAATAAAATCTTAAAAAAAAAAAAAGCGTTTCTTGCTCTTTTTTCCCCCTCTTTATTTTAGTATTTTTATTTAAAACAAAATTTGATCTCTTTACATCAAACTCCTGACCTTATGTGTTTGATACTATGGAGAGTTTTAAACATCTGAAAGTAGATTATAGTGAATCCATGCACTCCACACTCGGGTTGTAGCGTGTATCATTACTTCTTTTATTGCCAACTAGTATTCCATTGAATGCATATACCACGTTTTGTTTATCCATTCATCCATTGATGAACTTTTGGGTTGTTTCCCCCTTTTCTAAAATTTTTAATTATTTTTTTCATTTTTAAAGATTTGTTTATTTGACAGAAACAGTGAGAGAGGGAACACAAGCAGGGGCAGAGGGAGAGGTAAGCAGGCTCCCTGCCAAGCAGGGAGCCTGATGTGGGGCTCAATCCCAGGAACCCGGGACCATGACCCGAGCCGAAGGCAACCGCTTAACCGACTGAGCCACCCACGTGTCCCTGGGTGTTTTTTTACTGTGGGTTTTAGTTAGGTATCTGAGGAATACTGTAATATATAGCAATATTTTATTTTACTTATTTATTTATGTTCCTTTTTTAAAGATACTGTTTATTTATTTGACAGAGAGAGACTCAGCAAGAGAGGGAACAGAAGCAGGGGGAAAGGGCGAGGGAGAAGCAGGCTTCCCGCTGAGCAGGGAGCCCAACATGGGGTTCGATCCCGGGACCCTGGGATCATGACCTGAGCTGAAGGCAGATGCTTAACAACTGAGTCACCCAGGTGCCCCAATATTTTGTTATTTTTAATTTAAAAATAATTCATATGCTTCTTAAAGCATTGTGAAAGACATTGGGTAGAAGGAGAGTTGGGCGTATCCTAAGTGCTTAGTTTCCTGTGGCTGCCGTAACAGTAGCCACTAGCTGGTGGCTTTCAGCAATAGAAATTTATTCATTCACAGTTCTGGGGGGCAGAGGTCTGAATTCAAGGCACTAGCACATCTGAAGACTCTCGGGGAGAATCTGTTCCGTTTTTTTCCAGCATCTCATGGTTGGTTTTACTTGGCATTCCTTGGCTTGTTCCTCAGCATTGTTCCAGCCTCTGCCTCCATCTTCATACGGTTTTCTCCTTTTGGTCTTGTCTTCTGTTTTTCTCAAGTGTCTGCCTGCCTTTCTCTTAGAAAGACACTTGTCATTAGATTTGGGGCCCACCTAGATAATCCAGAATGGTGTTCTCGTATCAAGATCCTTAATTATGTCTATGAATATCATTTTTTTTTAAGAGAAGAATTTTATTTATTTATTTGAGAGAGCACACACACGAGTACATAAGCAGGAGGGGAGAAGTGGAGGGAGAGGGAAAGAGAATCTCAGGCAGACTCCCCACTGAGCACAGAGCCTGATGTGGGACTGACCTTAGGACCCTATGATCATGGCCTGAGCAGAAATCAGGAATTAGATGTTCAGCTGACTGAGCCACCAGTTGCCCCCCAAAGATCCTTTTTTCCCTCCCTCTCTCCCTTCCTTCCGGTCTTCTTTATTAGAGAGAGGAGAGACAGAGCACATGGAGGGGGAGAGGGAAAGGGAGAAGCAGACTCCTCCCTGAGCAGGGAGCCCAGTGTGGGGCTCAGTTCCAGGACCCGTGGGTCATGACCTGAACCAAAGGCAGACGCTTAACTGACTGAGCCACCCAGGCACCCTCCCTCCATGAACACTTGGTTAGGCGGGATGTAGGCTGGGTGTGCCATTTGTGTGTGGTTTCTAAAGTTGAATGCACATACGGAAATGACACCATAAATTGTTGGTACTTGCTTGAAAGTCAGAGATTTGTCTGAACACAAATAGTGCACTGACATGTTCAGTGACCCTGAGGTCAGAAGACTTGCCTGCCAGCTGGCCTCCGTAGGAAGGTTTCCAGGAGGCCCACACAGAAGCAGGGAAATCCCTGCCCATGGCTTGCACTGTCCTTGTGGGTAGAGAGGGAATGTCCCTTGTGCTCCTGGAAATCTCCCTGTGTCAGACTTTGGGAGAGGGAATGACTGGCCAGGCTGGATCCTGTCTCACAGCCAGAGAGAGATGGCCATTATACAACAGTTAGGAGCTAATAACTGTGGATAGTTTGTAAAACAATAAATTGAAATACTCAGTTTCTTTTGAGTCCTAGAAATCAATGTTCTATTTCACATGTATCCTACAACCTTCTAATAAAAAAAAAAAAAAAATTGTAAAAACAAAGAAACAAAACCCAATAATCCCATCACCTGAAGAAAGCATTTTTAAGCCTTTTGTATACTCCTTCTGTCTTTGTCTAAAGTTCTTTTATTTAAGGATTTTATTTACTTACTTGAGAGAGGGAGCGCACATGCAAGTGGTTGAGGGTGAGAAGAGGGGGAGGAGAGGGAGAGAATCTCAAGCAGACTCCACACTGAGCATAGAGCGAGGCAGGGCTCAGTCTCATGACCTCATGACCTCATGACCTCAGTGGAAACCGAGAGGCAGACACCTAACCAACTGAGCCACTCAGGAGCCCCTGAAGTACTTTTATTTAAGCCATTACTGCTGAAAGAGTAATCCCTGTAATGACCCTTGTCTGCCTTGCCTTTTTTGTATAGGAACCAATAGAACCTCCAAAGGAAGAAGTCTCATTGGTAAGATTGAGAGCTCCTCTCAGATCACTGGGAAAGGAGTTACCGTGGAACCAGGCTTTTCTGTGGATGAGTTTGCTGCCTCCGTCCTCACTGGAAAACTGACCACTGTCTTTCTTCCAGTTGTCTACACAATTGTATTTGCGATTGGTTTGCCAAGTAACGGCATGGCTCTGTGGGTCTTTCTTTTCCGAACAAGGAAGAAGCACCCTGCTGTGGTTTACATGGCCAATCTAGCCTTGGCAGACCTCCTCTCTGTGATCTGGTTCCCTCTGAAGATTGCATATCACATACATGGCAACAACTGGATTTACGGGGAAGCTCTTTGCAAAGTACTCATTGGCTTTTTCTATGGCAACATGTACTGTTCCATTCTCTTCATGACCTGCCTTAGTGTGCAGAGGTATTGGGTCATTGTGAATCCCTTGGTGCACCCCAGGAAGAAGACAAACATTGCCTTTGGGCTCTCACTGGGAATATGGCTGCTGATTCTGCTGGTCACCATCCCCCTATATGTTGTGAGGCAGACTGTGTACATTCCAGCCCTTAACATCACAACCTGCCATGATGTATTGCCTGAGGAGGTGTTGGTAGGGGACATGTTCAATTATTTCCTCTCTCTGGCCATCGGAGTCTTTCTGTTCCCAGCCTTCCTCACAGCCTCTGCCTATGTGCTGATGATCCGAACACTCCAGTCTTCTGCGATGGATGAAAACTCGGAAAAGAAGAGGCAGAGAGCCATCAAACTCATTGTCACCGTCCTGGCCACTTACCTGATCTGCTTCACTCCTAGTAACCTTCTGCTTGTGGCCCATTATTTCCTGATTAAAACCAGGAGCCAGAGCCACGTCTACGCAGTGTACATTTTAGCCCTCTGTCTTTCCACGCTCAACAGCTGCATTGACCCCTTCGTCTACTACTTTGTTTCCCAAGACTTCAGGGATCACGTGAAGAACGCGCTCCTCTGTCGAAGTGTCCGTACTGTGCGGCAGATGCAGATATCCCTCACATCACAGAAGTTCTCCAGGAAGTCCAGCTCTTACTCTTCGAGTTCAACCAGTGTTAAGACCTCTTACTGAGTTATTCAGCATCTCTGTAAAACCACGGGGGGATGTGGAACCTGCATAATGTACGGGTGTGTTTCTGTTGTTCTCTGACCCAGTGGATCTCACCACACACCATGTATATGGAGCACCTCTGAGGATGGCTAGAAGCTCCCTGTTACCATGAAGGAAGTCTCTCAAATCAACCAAGATGGCAGTTTCAGAATTCCTCTCCTCAGGTGCTCCCGGAAATGGAACTAACAGAAGCAGACTTCTCAGAAGGCAGTGAGAAAACAGAAGCTCAGGGTCACTAGTTCTTACTAGCACTGACGTGAAGGCATAGTTCGTAGGAGAACCTTACAGCCGTGTGGGAGCTTCCGTGTCCTCTGAGATGAGCAGTTCAAGGGACTGACTGTATAGATGAGGAAAGTGAGGAGGTGAAGAAGCTATGTGAGTCGGGGTTGCTTCCATTCCAACCGGGGACAGCGGTTAGGATTGGACAGTAGACTTACAGCGTTCAGTGGGGTTCTTCTACACCTCCTGTGGATCTTGTTTAAAAATGGGGGTTCGTCAGACTCAGGAATGAGAGGGCTCAGGGTCTGAGGTAACTGCATTTTAACAGGATTCTGCCATGCACACTCGGGCTCACCCAGGTTTGAGAACCGCTGGTCTGGGTCCCAAGGGAGAAGCAAACTGCTGTGTGTCTCTTCTGTGAGAATACATTGAAGATTTTAAATGTGGAAACACAAAGTTTGTGTAACTTTATATCGACTCAATCTTCAGGTGATCTGAGATATAGATGGTTTCAGAGTAAGAGGGGATTTTACCACTTAGTGTTTTCTAGAATTATAGTTGAACTATTTATTGTTAGGTTTTTTTTTTCACTTGCTACAAATACGAAATTGTAATGCCTTCACTATATTTGAACCACATCTGTTTGGAAAAGAATGCAAAAGAGATGTGACTTGTAATATATTTAGGGGGTACATATTCCAAACTGAATTTGTATAACTTGTATTTGTGAATTTTTGGAAATAATCTCATTGTAATGATTGATTTATAAATAACACATGACCCCTTTTTTTTTTTTTACAACTTATTTTTGAGTTGTGTGTTTTGTGGGTTTTTTAAAGGAGGGTGTGGGAAACGGGAAGCCCCAGCATCACTCCTATAAAAAGCAATGTGATGCTCACGCCACATTTTCCTAGGTAAATAGGTAAATATAGTACATATTGCTTGATGACAGTTGTTTTCACATAACATTTTAGAATTTCTTCCATTCACTGTCTGTTCATTGACCTCCATTTTTCATGGATACAGACTCTAATTTGGGGATATATTAAGATGTATTTAGCCATTCCCCTAGCAATGTCTCCTGAAGTCTCTCTCTCTTTGTTTTTATTGTTGTTGTTAAAACGGTGCTGCACTGGACATCTGTGTAGACATGTTTGTGAGTATTTCTGTAGGATAAGTTCCTAGAAGTGGAATGACCAGGTCAGCAGTCAGATTACCATTTTAAATTTTGGTAACTCTTGCCAAATTGCCTTCAGTAATTTCTATTTCAATCAGAATAGTACATTTGCACCTGTTTCCTGAAATGCTCATCCATATTTAGTCTGTCAGTCTTTTACAATTTTGCTAATCTGACTAGAAACAGAATCTTACTGTCCTAATTTGTATGGAAGCAGCATAGCCTTGTGGAGAAACAGAGCTGGCGTCTGACCCCCTCATAGTTGGTTTCATGAGCTAAGGGAAGATCCTTCTCTGTGCCTTAGTTTCTCAGTTGTAAAATGAGGATAACGGTATTTTCCTTACAGAGGTATAAGGATTAAGTGTTTGGCACATGTATGCACTTGTAAATACCATGGAGCACTGTGACTTCCTCTCTGACTGCTGATGAGATGTCATTTCTGCTCCGCCCCCCCTTCCGCTTTCAGTGCCTGTTTATACGCTTGCCTTCCCTGAACACACTGCTTGGTGTCTCATAGCAGGCTTGGGTTGTCTTCATTTTACAGGTAAGAAAGCAAAAAGGTGGTGGACACAGAAGAAAAGGAAACAGAAGCAGATGGCTCACAAGGGCCCTGCAGGTAGTGTATGGACTGATCCAGTGGAAAAACGTACTTTGGTTTTTGCATTTCTTTATTAGTCATTTTTATCATACATGCTGGTATATTAAACTGAACAAGAGCATATGATATGAAAATTTTCTTTCCTACCTATGCCCATTCTCATCTCCCAAAGAAAACAAATTTCTATAGTAACTTATTTATAAAATATATGTATTCTATATTAAATATCTTAAATATATATCTTAAATATTATATATTAAATATCTTAAATACATGAATATATAACATGTGCACACATGTTAACTTATAAATCCATTAATGTGGATCTTCCTAATTTTTTAAAAATATATTTTTTAAAGATTTTATTTATTTAGAGAGCAAGCACAAGTTGGGGGAAGGGCAGAAGAAGAGGGAGAGACAGACTCACAGACTGAGTGCAGAGCCCCACACAGGGCTCAGTCCCATGCCCCTGAGATCGTGAACTGAGCTGAAATAAAGAGTCAGATGCTTAACCAACTGAGCCACCTACCCTTTTTCATTACTTTTAATGACCAGGTAATATTCCCTGTATGGGTGATTATTGTTAGTTTCCTAAGGAAGAGGGTTTTTGTTGATGTTGGTTCATTTTTCATCAAACTTCTTTTTTATTTTCATTTTTTAAAGATTTATTTAAGTATTTGAGAGGTTGCTGTGCATGCCAGCAGGCAGGGGGAGGCACAGAGTGGGGGTGAGGAAGAAAGCAATCTCAAGCAGACTCCTTGCTGAGCAGGGACACTCAGTCTTACTGCCTGTGAGCCGAAACTGCAAGTCAGACGATTAACTGGCCCATCCAGGCACAGCGGGGTCCACATTTTTAAATCATCTGCAAATTTGAGTCTTTTGCACTCCACTGGCTCCATTCAAATTAAGAGGGCCATCTTTTTTTCTTTCTTTCTTTTTTTTTTTTTTTTTTAAGATTTCATTTATTATTTGACAGATCACAAGTAGAAAGGCAGGGAGAGAGAGTGGGGGAAGCAGGCTCCCTGCTGAGCAGAGAGCCCCTGAGATCACCAGGACCCTGAGATCATGACCTGAGCCAAAGGCAGAAACTTAACCCCTGAGCCACTCAGGCACCCCTAAGAGGGTGGTCTTAAAGTGAATGTGGATTTGTGCAGGCAACAATGCTTAACTGCCTGGTTTGGAGTTGTTTTATGGATATTTCCTGGGTGCCACTTTTGTCGTTCATAGCAGCAGTTTCAGACTAACTGATTTCCTGGTCACCAAGATTTCATAAGTCCTGGGGCTGTAATCTCATCAGTATGCATAGTTCAGTGATTATAACTTTCTTCCTGGAACTTGAACTCACTGGAGGCCCTTGGGAGGATTGGACTATGTTAACTGAATCAAAGGTAAATTTTGTCACTGCTCCCCCCAGTCTTATTGATCAAAGTCATCTTTCTGTGCTGCAGAGTTTAGATGTTGTCTTTAGGAGAGAAGTTTTTGATTCCACTAGTCAGAGGCATGTGTCATCCACCCCCAGTTCTGAAGAAGAAAGAAATGAAAACCTCTGGCAGATGAGTCCCACATTTTTTTAAAGCCTAGGAACCTCAGAGAGACGGGGGTTCTCCACACCTTGTCTTTATTAAGGAGAGTCTGAGCTGGCTCGGGTGTAGGCTGCTCTTGCCTCTATGAGTCAGTCATTTGGTGGAGTATTTCCCAGCTCTGTCTTTATTGGCGAGTGAGTAGGCTCAACTGGAGTTAGGGGCCATCTCCTCCTGCAGAAACCATTGCCGGAGCCTGCAGCCTCCATGGGGAGCTCCAGACAAGCCATCAGCACATAGCAGCAGTGTGAGTGGTTCTTTTCTCCATGCCACAAACAGTTCTGCAATGTTATTGCTTATTAAGTGCGAGTAATCAAATAAGGATTTCTACCTTAGCAGTAGTTGTGGGGTCAATGTTCTCAGTGAAATTCACTGGTACTAGAAACAAAACCAGGCCTCCGGTATTTGGGCTGCTGGAGAGCCTTTAAGGAATATCAGCCTATTCCAAAGTTAGATCTTGATAATAGGAGAAAGTCAAGGAAAGCATGAAGGAAAAGGTCGCTTGGGAAAGGCCATCATGGTTTATCCCTCTGAACACTGTTTTGCTTAAGTATTATTATTTTTTTAGAGAAATGCAGAGTTTTGTTTTAAAGATTTGATTTATTTATTTAACAGAGACACAGTGAGAGAGGGAATACAAGCAGGGGGAGTGGGAGAGGGAGAGGCAGGCTTCCTGGTGAGCAGCCAGCCAGGGACGGGGCTCAGTCCCAGGACCCTGGGATCATGACCTGAGCAGAAGCAGCAGCCGCTTAATGACTGAGCCACACAGGCACCCTGCTGCACCTTTTAAAAAAGGATTTTATTTTTAAGTAATCCCACACCCAACCTGGGGCTTGAATTTACAACCTCAAGATCAGGAGTCTCACGCTCTACTGACTGAGCCAGACTTTTTGGAGCAGAAAAAGAGTCTGTTAAAGAGATTGAAAAGGACTGGCCACTGGGGCAGAGAGAAAAGCCAAAGAAGGGAAGCCAAGGATGTGCAGGAGAGAGTGGTCAACTATGTAGAATAAAATCTGAACAGCGAAGTGAGCCAGTGCTCTTCATGGAGAACACTGATGACCTTGACCATATCATGAGGCTCAGTCACATGGTGGGAATAGGAGTCCACGGTGGGTGTGTTCAAGAAAGAATGAGAAGTAAGTAAGGAAGTAGACCTGATAATGACAGATGACCCTGTTCAGCAGGTTGAATTACGAAAGGGAGCAGAGGATTGTGGGACAGGACAACCACTGAGTGATTCTGTTATCTTTAGAATATGCTAATGAGTGTGATTCAGGAGAGGGAACTGTTGAGGGTGGAGTGTCTTTGGATATACTGTGTTACGAGAAATATAACTTTTTTTTTTAAATAGAATTTCGTGGTCAAAGGGAGTGTGTCATTCTGATCACAATAAATTACCCTCTGGATGTTGGGTCAGTCTGCACTTGTCAACACTGTGTCCGTGTCTGTTTACCTGCTCTGTCGTAAACAGTTGTCACAGTCTGAAATACTTGCCAATCTGAACGTCTTGGAAGAAATAAAGCTGTGTCCTTCCTTTATATTTTCCCCCAGCTCCTTCTCACCTGGACGTTTGAAGAGTCTGGACTGGGGGAAATTTCGTCCCATTTCTCTTTGTATTATCTCTGAGGAAATCTAAATTGCTTTTCTGGGTGGGCTGCAGAAAACTTCTGTTGTGAATAAACGTTGTTTATTCTGGAAAGTTTTCTTTTCTTTCTTTTTTTTTTTTTTTAAGATTTTATTTATTTATCTGACAGAGATCACAAGTAGGCAGAGAGGCAGAGAGAGGGGGAAGCAGGCTCCCTGCTGAGCAGAGAGCCTGATGCGGGGCTGGATCCTAGGACCCTAAGACCATGATCTGAGCCGAAGCAGAGGCTTAACCCACTGAGCCACCCAGGTGCCCTTATTCTAGAACGTTTTCTTTTCTTTTTTTTTTTTTTAAGATTTTATTTATTTGATAGAGAGAAATCACAAGTAGACGGAGAGGCAGACAGAGAGAGAGAGGGGAAGCAGGCTCCCTGCTGAGCAGAGAGCCCGATGCGGGACTCGACCCCAGGACCCTGAGATCATGACCTGAGCCGAAGGCAGTGGCTCAACCCACTGAGCCACCCAGGTGCCCCTCTAGAACGTTTTCTATCATTCCTTCATGGGGAATGTGAAGGCATGGCTTTGGTCACCACAGCTGATACTAAGAGCCTGAACTCCGAGCCTTGGGCCCTGGCCTGCTCACCTGCAAATGGTTTAATTCACAACGTCACTGTGTCTTGGCTCAGTTCCAAGTTCCTCACCCCAGTTTCACCATGTAGCCTGGGGTGAATGATGTCAGTACACAGAAGGGTTTAATTATAGCTTCTGTGTAGCACAGGGTAGACTTAATTACTTAATCCGGAGAAAGCAGTTGTAGCCAAGCTTTGTGTTCTGAGTTCTTTCAGAAGCCACTTGGGCACCTGTAGGGGACTGTGTCTTGTTCTTACTGTTGACAGACAGGTTTTCACTCCAAAGATTTTTGTAGATGGGAGATTTTGTTAAAAATACAACTGCTCTAGGGGCACCTGGATGGCTCCATGGGTTAAAGCCTCTGCCTTCTGCTCGGGTCATGATCTCAGGGTCCTGGGATCGAGCCCCGCATCGGGATCCTTGCTCGGCGGGGAGTCGCTGCCTCTGCCTGCCTCTCTGCCTGCTTGTGTGTACTCTCTCTCTCTATCTCTGGCAAATAAATAAAATCTTTAAAAAAAAAAATTGCAGGGCCAAGAGGAAAATGGTGTTTATTCAATAATGTTTCTGTTGATTAAAACTATAATTCTTTTTT
Organism: Mustela nigripes; assembly: GCF_022355385.1. NCBI lineage: Eukaryota > Metazoa > Chordata > Mammalia > Carnivora > Mustelidae > Mustela > Mustela nigripes. The sequence goes on from NC_081568.1 coordinate 101,718,124, forward strand.
CAAATTTAATTAGGGAGGATTTGTACTCTTGCAGATGGTGTATTGTATAAGGAAGTGCTGTGTATCCATCACTCAGTCCTCACAAACATTAACTGTTGTTAAATTCTACCCCATTCACCTCCTCATCTCATTTATTCTGAAGCCAATCCTGGAAATTGTTTTATTTCACTTGTAAATGTTTCAGTACTCTAAAAGATACGGAATTTATTTTATTTACTTTAATTTTTTAAAAAATACTTCATTTATTTAGTTGACAGAGATAGATCACAAGTAGGCAGAGAGGCAGGCAGAAAGAGAGGAAGAAACAGGCTCCCTGCTGAGCAGAGAGCCCTATGCGGAGCTTGATCCCAGGACCCTGGGATCATGACCTGAGCTGAAGGGAGAGGCTTTAACCCACTGAGCTACCCAGGCACCCCTGAGATACGGAATTTAAAAATTATGCTTTAAAAAAGGCAATTTCTTAATATCAAGTATTCTGTCTGCATTCAAATTTTCAATGGTCTCAAATATTCTTAGTGGTTTCTTTTTTTCAGTTTTATTTTTATTTATTTTAAAGCTTTTATTTATTTGAGAGAGAAAGTGTGTGTGTGTGAGTATGAGAGAGAGCATGAGAGGGCAGAGGGTCAGAGGGAGAAGCAGACGCCCTGCTGAGCAGGGAGCCTGATGCAGGACTTGATCCCAGGACTCCAGGATCATGACCTGAGCTGAAGGCAGTCACTTAACCAACTGGGCCAACCAGGCGCCCTTTTTTTTTTTTTAGTTTTTAAAAAAGTCAGAACCCAATGAAAGCTCACACTGCAACAGATTAATGTCTTTTAAGTCTCTTAATTTATCTTTTATCCTCCCTTGCAATGCATTTGTTGAGAAAAACAGGTTGTAGCTTTTCCCTCTGGATTTTCCCAGTTGCCCTCCACTGACATACAGTATGGCCCTCCACATACAAAAAGCAAGCTACAGGATTAAAAGGTTCTGTTGACTAAGACCTCTGATCTGTTCATATTGCACTTATGGGAAGCAGTCAAGAATAGTAAAATTCATAGAGCTTTGCTGCCTCATGGTGGTGTTAATATGCTTCTAAGGATGGGGAAAAACAGAGACCAGGACCCCCACCCCCAACCGCACACCCACCCTCTGGATCTGGCTGGCTGTGCCTGAGAATTCCACTCTGACAGGATTTATCATTAACTGGCAATGAGGACATTGCACATGAGCCTTTTGCTCCTACATACTTGTTCTGATCTCCCGAGAATGCCCGTCATTCTCTAATTTTACCATTTGCATACTCTGAACTTTCCCTCCCTCCCTCCCTTCCCTCTTCCCTCCTTTCTTTCCTTTTTTGCTGTTTTAACTTAATTTACTGCAAAAGGAATAGAGAGATCTCACAGTTATGAAAGCAAAAATAAAGGAAACCAGGAGACATGAAAGAGGTCGTTATGAGGTAATAAATATTCCTAAAATCTTAGACGCTAAATGCTTTTGATTTTGGCTTGGTGCTGAATGATCTGGTTTGGTGTGATTATTGTAGTCAGATTCGGATAGTCCTCTTACGCCCTCAGATGTTGGGCTCTTGGGGCAAAATTTCAGTGGAAGGCAGAGAATCCGTGCCCTCCATAACGCCGTGGCTGGCTGCAGCCGTATCTGTGGCCTCCTCAGCTCAGGCCTCTGTAGTAGCTGCTATAATAGCTCGTGGTGTAAGGGGTGTTGAATTTGTTTAGTTATTCAAGGCAGGATCCTGAGTGAATGTTAGTATGTGCGGAGGGATGCTTGTATACCTCGGTCAGAGCATGTAATAAATCATGTATATACCTTTTGTGTCATTTTTTTTTCTTTTTTTAAAAGATTTTACTTATTGACACAGAGAGAACACAAGTAGGCAGAGAGGCAGGCAGGGGTGGGGGGGAAGCAGGCTCCCCACTGAGCAGAGAGCCCGATGTGGGGCTGGATCCCAGGACCCCAAGATCATGACCTGAGCCGAAGGCAGAGGCTTAACCTGCTGAGCCACCCAGGTGCCCCCATTTTCTAATTACTTGACACAACTCATTCATTCACTGCCCCCTGACACAGGATTGATCCTCTTAATTTTTGTTTTCAGGTGGGTTAGAAAAGTTATTTCAGGAAGAGAAATGTTCCAGTCTTCAGAACCTGTGCTGGAGTCTTTGTTTCAAGATAGTGTTGTGTGTATCGGACATCAATGCTGGACAAGCCCAGCATTGATGGTCTCCCCATTCCCAGTGCTAGCAGCTCTGAGGAGGGGTACACATGCCTGCCGGGTCTTCTTGGGAGTGGAATGAAACTGTCAAGTGGCATGACATGATATGTCTGGGAAGACATGAGATTAAGTAAAATGTCTTGAGGAGGTCTAGGTCCAGGGAGCCCCGGTTATATACTGAAGTTACTTCTGGATCCTTCTGCCTGGACAGGGACAGGAAACCCTGAAGTTTTCAAGGTGAGATGAGAGTCAAACAGGAGCCAGAATAGCCACAGGAGCCAGAAGGAAGCTAACCGTAGGGCAAGGGGCCTATCAGAACCCCAAGGCTCTGAGCCTCTATCAGGCTGCTTATTGCTTATGGGCTGTGTGGCTGTATGTGTGGCTGTGTGTGTGGGTGTGGGGGGGTGTGTTTCCTTTGTGGCCAAGGTAAGGGCACCTTTTAAAGAGGCTGTCCCATGGCACCTGCCTTCTGCCCTTGTTTGTGCTTGCCAACCCCTACTCTTTTGGCCCCAAGCCTTCCTCCCTCAAACTCCAGCTACTAGGTTTAGAAACAAGAACCTCCCCCGCCCCTTTTTTCCAGTTGCCTTCTGGGGAGATGAGGTAAGGCGAATGCTCTTATCTAAATTTCAGGGGTTGGAGTTTAGAGCAGTCATCCTCTGTCTCAGAGCTGTACTGAGGAGGCCTGGCTGGGAATCGCAGGGTTCTGAGGAAGCCTCTGTGGCTGCAAGAGTCCAGACTCAGGGCGTGGATGGCGTGTTCCTTATCACTAACGAAAGCAGGAATTGCTGTAATTTATGACTTAGAGCCCGTGGGTCTCTGAGGGAAAAGAGGAAGCCACCGAGTCTTGAGACAGATTTCCATCCCGCCAACCCTGCGTGCACGCCTCCCAGTGGTGAAGATGAAGTACTTCTGGAGCCAGATGCCAAGGGTTCAAATCCTCACTTCGCCATGGCGGTGACTTTGGCAAAGCTATGTAAGCCTTAGCTTAAAGGGTTGTAAACCTGGGCTAATTATTCCTGTTAAGATTTTTGAGGATGATCGGGCACCTGGCTGGCTCAGTTGGTGTGGAAGGGGACTCTTGATTTTGGCTTGTGAGTTCAAGCCCCACTTAGGGCATTGAGCTTACTTAAAAAAAAAAAAAAAGAAAGAAAGATTTCTGAGGATGAAGTGAGTACATTTAAAATGCTTAGGAGAGTGCTTGGCCAGGGTATTTGTTCATTAATGTTAGCTCCTATTATTATCCTCTAGTCTACTTCCTGTGCAGGGATAGAGGAAAGCCTGAGGCCATAGGGAGCTTTAGGAGGACTGGTTTACACAGTGCGGTGAGTGTGGGTATTGCTGTTGACAGCAAATCAAGGAGAGTCCTGTATGGACTAGAGGGGTGAGGATGCCATGGAGTACAAATGACACAGTCTCGTGCGACTTGTGGGGTGAGATACTGATGGCATATGGGGGGTGAGGGTGTCCTGCAGTCTATTTATATTCTGCTCTGCCCTAGGTAGGATTTCATATATATATATATATGAAATATATATATTTCATATATATATATATACACATATATATATATATGAAAGATTTTGGGTTTTTTAAAAGATTTTATTTATTTATTTGACAGAGAGATACAGAGAGAGAGCACAAGTAGGCAGAGTGGCAGGCAGAGGGAGAGAGAAGCAGACTCCCTGCTGAGCCTAGAACCTGATGTGGGGCTCGATCCCAAGACTCTAGAACCATGACCTGAGCAGAAGGCAGCCACTTAACTGGCTGAGCCACCCAGGTGCCCCCTACGAGGTAGGATTCAAAGTGATACATAAGAATACACAAAATAGAATAAGAAATTGGAAATTAAGTAGGAGAGAAGAAGAAACCGCAAGACTGAAACATAAAATGGGGCCGGTGGTGGAGTAAGATTAACAAGAGGAAGTCACAGCTGGCTGGGTTGAGCTGAATTCCTCCGTGGGAATTGGCCTGCAGCTTTGTCAGTTTATTTTCATTTGGGTGTGTTCTTTTGTTGTTTTGAATAATAGTTAAAATCCAGGCATTCTCAAAAATGAGGATTCCTGTTTTTTTCTAAAAAAGAGTGCACATTCTGGGAGCTCTGAGCCATATTGTAGTTTGGCGGTAATCATCAGAATCTGAGGAACAGTCCCTATTCCTAAGAGGCCTGTGCAATTTACCAGAGTCCCCTCACTGAGGCAACACTGAGGTAGTGTCATTCCCAACATTGAGGCAGAGTGTCATCCCCACTCATCATCATGGACTATTTCTCTGGACTCAGATCTCTATCAAATGTGAATAAAACAAAAATAAGCCAAGATTCTTTTTTTTTTTTTTTCTTATTCTCTCTTTTGCCTGTCTGCATTAGCTGCCTGGCCATGGATGCCAACTCATTGTTTATAATTGCTGTCAGTCCTGATTGATCCATGTGTGTTGTACTTGTTAAACAGTTCGAACATAACCCCTGCTGTAGGTATTTAAGTTTAAATAGGTGATAAAGTCATGTGTTTGGCTGACTCCAGTCCTTCTAACAACCAAAGAAAAAGAGGACACCTTATCGGCCAGGCAATTTAATGTCTGTAAGATAATTGCTTAGACAGATCAGGACTCTTCTCTACACAAAGACCACATGGGAATTTGTCCTGACAGTTTTCATAGAGAGGGGAGGATATGTTCAAACAATAGCCATCCCCCTAGTAGACTTGTAAAAGACTAATTCTAGCAGCTTCTCTCAACATAGTCAAGTGGCAGTCTCCCAAAACACCAAATTGCTTATGCAATTTTGGGGGAGTCCAGTCTGATACAGTTTAGAAACTTCTTTCTCTCCTGTGTTGACTGAATACAGGGATAATATTAGAAAATTTAGAAAGTCTGGAGACATGGATGGATTTCTCCAAATAATCCTACATAGCTATTCCAAAGAGACAATGCCTGGACTTCAGACAGCTACTTTGTGACCAGGGGACACATCAGGGATGAGAGCTAGAAGACAGACAGAAGATCTTGGGTCCTTGCTGACACTGTTGAAATACTGAAACAACTAACCTTTATTGTGTGAGACAGCAGGTGTCCTTATTAAGTTTGAAGCACTTGTATTCATTATTCTAGTACTTGATGACAAATGCATTCTAAGTAGTATAGCCTATATATATATAGCCAATTCAAGTCCGAAGAAAAGTAATGCAGGCGTGCCTGGGTGGCTCAGGGGGTTAAGCCTCTGCCTTCGGATCAGGTCAGACAATCCCGGGGTCCTGGGATCATGCCCTGTGTCGGGCTTTCTGTTCAGCAGGGAGCCTGCTTCTCCCTCTCTCTCTGCCTGCCTCTCTGCCTACTTGTGATCTCTCTTTCTCTCTGTCAAATAAATAAAATCTTTAAAAAAGAAAGAAAGAAAGAGTAATACAATTCATAACCTAATTTCTCCTCCTGGAAGTGTAAGTATAAAAAGGATAAGTCAGAGGCCAGCTTTTAGGCAAATAGGCTTGAGCAATGGAATGTAGAAGGCACAAGGTCCAGCAGGCAACCCACCTCAAAATAGCCTCAGGCCCTAACTGACCAATGGGCTACTTAAAACCAGGCATAGTTCCGAGAAAAGGGAAGATTCCATACATCACCTTACCTTCTCATCTCCTCCATTTAAAAACAGCCCCCACCCAATGCCTCATTCCAAACAGCTTCTCCTCAGCTGTCCTGCCTGCTGCTCCCTGAGGTATATTCAGTAAACTTCTGTCTCTTTTTTGTTCTGTCTCAGGTGGTTTCTCTCACCTCCTGTGGCTTTTACCAGATAGTCGCCCCACATCTGGGGCTCCCATCCAATTGAGAGATACCCCATTTAGGCACCAGAGTAGGCAGATAGGCTATGCAAAACACTAGTGTGACCTGAGAAGTTGTAGGTCTATACTCTAATTGAATGGAGTTAAAACAGTGCTGATATGATTCTCAGGGGTCTCAGGTCAGGGTTGAGGAAATTGATTTGGGAATTGGAATTTCATAGTTGGAAGGCACAACCATCACAGTAGATAAAATTGCCTGCGTTGACCACATACAGCTATGGCAGATATTGGATGTCAAGATTCCTGCACAGGAAAGAACATGGAGGAAGAAGAGTTAGAGGTTAGAGAGGAACCAGCATAGTACGAGATCATGGGAACAAAGAAAACAGAAGCTTTAGGAAGGCAGGGATGGGAAACAGTATCAAACACAGCCCACCTGTATAAGACTTAACATGTATCATGTGATATCTGGGCTTCCATATATTCATTCTCTCTCTGAGATGGATTCTGTAGATAAAAATTTTCCTGACCCATGCCATTCTTGTTTTTAATAATCAAACCTAGAATCTTCTGTAGCAACTTTCTTACCAAGATTTTTAGAAAAAATAAAAATTGTTTAAAATACAGTATAAGACCATGAGCTCCTAGGAACATCTTTAGTTAAATTCGCCTGCCATTTTCTTGCCAGTTTTTAAAGGGGCTCAGTGGAAGTTCTTATCTATTCAGAATTTGAAGCCATAAAGAGTTTTCTCCCTGAAAGATGAAACTGGGGGCATCTGGTGGCTCAGTCAGTTGAGCATCTGCCTTCGGGTCATGTCATGATCCCAGGGTCCTTGGATCGGGCCCCGCATTGGGCTCCCTGCTTGAACTTCTTACTTAGCAGGGAGCCCACTTCTCCTTTTCCCTCCGCCGCTCCCCTTGCTTGTGCTCTCTGTCAAATAAATAAGTAAAATCCTTAAAAAAAAAAAAAAAGTAAAAGATGGAACTGCCAGGACCAATTTCAATTTGTCAGTTACCTTTTGATAGGTGCAAAGAGGGTGGAGCCTCTCTTGAGGTGATCAAAATGAAGTTCCAGGAGTACGTGAAACTCAAGGGATTTCCCAGAGTTCTTCATTCCTTCTCAGCCTTCTGCCATCTTCTCTTGCCAGTCAAGTCTCAGCACAGACTGGTTCAGGGAACATCAGGCCAAGAGTGAGGTGAGGGGAAATGGCTGATCCATCCGACCATCCAGGGGCAATGAGAAGCAGGGTGGGGGCTAATCATTCTGATGTCTAAAAACAAATTCTTCAGAATTTCAGAGTTTTCAGAACAAATTCTTTCAGAATTCTCAACATTTATTCCAAAACTATAAATTGTGTGGGGCGCCTGGGTGGCTCAGTGGGTTAAAACCTCTGCCTTTAGCTCAGGTCATGATCCCAAGGTCTTGGGGTTGAGCCCCACATCGGGCTCTCTGCTCGGCAGGGAGCCTGCTTCCCTTCCTCTCTCTCTCTGCCTGCCTCTCTGCCTACTTGTGATTTCTGTCAAATAAATAAATAAAGTCTTTAAAAATAATAATAATAAATATGTTTATAAGTGAGTAAGTATAGGAGTTTTTCAACTCACTTTCCTTCACGGGGATGATACATAAGAAATAAACATATTGGTAAGGTTATAGACTCTAAAGAGAAATGTGTCAACTTGGTGGATACATACAATATTAAAAAAATCTAAAAGATTATTCAGTTGTAACCAAATAATTTGGTTTGGGTAAAGAAAAGTAAACATTGAAGGATATCGTGTCCATATAATTGGGAGCCAAATCAAGGTAGGAGGAGAAATAGATCATTATTATATGAACTTGGGAACTCAGAGTTGACTAAGATTAGGATATCTGAGCAACTTTTGCCACCACCCGTCTGTTTCTGAGCTCTTGGGAAAAGTAGGAGTGCACATCCTGAAAATGAGCAAATAACTTTTTTGGAATCCAGGTCGTTTGGAGGCATATGTATTAAAGCTCCAAAGAAAAACAAATGATGTAGGACCTTCACACCAAGGACCCCATTCCGCTCTGGTTGGAAGTGAAGAACCTTAGCAAACTCCAGGGAATCTAGTGGTCTGGAAAGATGCAACCATAATGAGGCTCTGCAGCCTTGCATAGGTTTGCTACTTAACCTGAAACTGGCAAATCCAGTCTATCAGGCCAGGTCTTTGTGGAGTCTGCTGCTTTCTGAACCAAGGGCAGGGTTTCTTGGAGTCTTGATCAACTTATCAGAAGTATTTTATTATTTTATTTTATGTGATTTTTTAAAAAGGATTTTATTTATCTATTTGACAGGGAGACACAGTGACAGAGGGAACACAAGCTGGGGTAGTGGGGGAGGGAGTAGTAGTCTCCCCACTGAGCCAGGAGCCCGATGCAAGGCTGATCTCAGGACCCTGGCATCATGACCTGAGCTAAAGGCAGATGGTTAATGACTAAGCCATCCAGGCACTTTTTTTTTTTTTTTTTTAAGTACTCTCTATACCCAGTGTGGAATTAGAACTCACAGCCCTGAGATCAAGAGTCTCAGGCTCTCCTGACTGAGCCAGCCAGGCGCCCCTATAGCAGAGTGTCTTGAATGGAGTGCCTCACTTAGGGCTCTTAATTGTGAGCAATGGAAGCTGAGTCTAGCTGCTGAAGCAGAAAGGAATTCACTGATGTAAACATGAGTGGCTCTCAAAACTCTTGTGAGAACTGTCAATAAACAGTGCTGGAGGCGAATCTTCTAAGAATGATGTCCAAAACCACACTGCAGAACTGGCTGGGGGAGAGAACTACCTCTGTGGCCCCAGGCCCTGGAGACAGTTCACTGCTCTGCTCGACTCTTCTGCAGCCATTGCCACCGCGGCCAGTATATGTGTGGTGTCTGTACCAGGAACTCCCACCTCCTCTGTGGTAGCCAACTGGTTGGAATGAGCCTGTGCTACAGGTCAGGTTTCAGAAGAAGAAAACTTTGGGGTTTGTCATTTATTGGAGGGGCTCCAAGGGAAGGAAGAGAAAACTTTGTCCCTGTAGACTCTGAGATGGGCACTCTTCTCTCCACTTCTCCCCGTGGGAAGCTGGGAAGGGGCTGGTGGAAGGCTTTTGGAGTTCTGGATTGTGTATCACAGAAACAGACAAATGAGAAATAAGTGCTAATGCATGGCAAAGAACTTTGGGAATAATCTAAAGAAGTTTTATTATAGGAGATGTTGTTTGGATGTTGCTGAGGAGTGATAAAGCAAAGCTACTGTGTGATCTGAGGTGATTTTTGGCTAAACTGCACATTTTTTGAAAAGCCCTGTATTAACTCTGTTAAGACATTCAAGGAAGTCACTGGCAGAAAACTTTACTTCCCCTAAATTTTCACTGCTGCTCTGTGGATAAAGATGCTGTAGAAAATAGGAAACAGTGCCCTCTACTGTAAGAGGTTGGCATGTTTCTCCATTCTGAAACCACATATGAGAATTTCCTCACGTTTTTATTCCCGAGAACCTTTAATAGAAAGAATCTAAAGAATCTATCTATTTACATGGCACCATTTTTCTGAAGAGTCATGTAAAAAAGACTATTAACTAATTAGCTACTCTAGATGTCTATGTTTCATAACAATTTACCCCAAATTTTGCTTAACAACATGTATTATCTCATATAATTTCAGGAATTTGGGAGCTGTATAGCTCTGGTTGAGACTTGGAGCTTCCCAAAAGGTCATACTGCGGTCATGTGAAGACTTGACTCTGGTTGGAGGACCCCCTTCTAAGGAGGATCCCACATGCCTGGTGGGTTGGTGCTGCTTGTTGGCTGGAGGCCTCTGTTGTTTGCCACATGGATCTCTCCATAGGGCTCCTTGGGTGTCCTCACAACATGTTGACTGACTTCCCCCAGAGCGCATGGTCCAAGAGGAAGCAAAGCAGAAGCTACAATGTTTTTTGTTTGTAGGTTTTTTGGTCTTTTTTGTTTTGTTTTGTTGTTTTTTTAAGATTTTATTTATTTATATGACAGAGAGCACACAAGTAGGGGGAGCAGCATGTAGAGCTAGAGGGAGAAGCAGGTTCCCCACTGGGCAGGGAGCCTGACGCAGGATTCAATCTCGGGAACCTGGGATCATGACCTGAGCCGAAGGCAGCAGCTTAACCAACTGAGCCACCCGGGTGCCCCTTGATTGTGTGAGTTTTTAAAAAGATTTGTATTTGTTTATTTAACAGAGAGAGAGCACAAGCAGGGGGAGCAGCAGCAGAAGTAGAGAGAGAAGCAGGCTCCCTGCTGAGCAGGGATTCCTAGCACAGGGCTGATCCCAGGACTCTGGGGTTATGACTTGGGCTGAAGGCAAACGCTTAACCAACTGAGCCATCCAGGCATCCCTTTCTTTTTAAGATTTTATTTTTAAGTAATCTCCATGCCCAACATGGGACTTGAGCACACAATCCCCTGAGCCAGTCAGGCATCCCTATAATTCCTTTTCTTTTCGACTCTCAGCTTTAGTTTTCAGGTAGAGAGCAAGATGAAAAATACTTTTCTTTCAGCAGGAAACTCAGGGTTGTCGGAAACATCACTTAAGGGGGAGGGAACGGAAGTCTCCCTTCTGCAATTCCTGGAGCAGAGGCAGACTTTCCTGACAGGAATGTGTGGCCAGTCCCCTAAGTCTGTGTTTTTTTGTTTTGTTTTGTTTGTTTGTTTGTTTGTTTTTGAACTGCAAGAGTGAGGACAAGTGTGTAGTCTTGGCCTCCTTGGAATTCTTCCTCTGCCCTTCACGTCATTGTCCTAATTGTTTTCTGAAGGATGGGGGGTGCCTGGGTGGCTCAGTGGGTTAAAGCCTCTGCCTTCAGCTCAGGTCATGATCCCAGGGTCCTGGGATGGAGCCCCGCGTCAGGCTCTCTGCTCGGAGGGGAGCCTGCTTCCCCCTTTCTCTCTGCCTGCTTGGGATCTCTCTCTCTGTGTCAAATAAGTAAATAAAATCTTTAAAAAAAAAAAAAAAAAAGGATGGGAAACACACAGGGCAGCCCACTTACACCTGTGAATGCGCAAGCTGATCCTTAAACTGATTTTTAAAGATTTTTTTTGGAGAGAGAGAGCGAGCGCCCAAGCAGGAGGTTGGGCAGAGGGAGAGTCAGAGGGAGAAGCAGACTCCTGGTTGAAAAGGGAGCCCAATGGGGGCTCAATCCCAGGACCCCAAGATCATGACCTGAGCTGAAGGTGGATACTTAATGGACTGAGCCACCCAGGTGCCCCTTTAAACTGATTTTGGAATAGAAAAATCTATAAAGGTAAAAGGAACTTCAAAAGCATTAACTTGAGGTTGTCCTTTTTCTCTGGTGAAAAAGGAGGTCCAATTATATATGTATCTTATGGTTGATTTAGTATTTAATAATAACCTTTAATGTATTTTTTGGTAATATTTGAGCATTTGCCTGAATTATATAATTTCCCACAGACTGTGTCCAGCACTAGGCAAATATGTGTTACTTACTAGTGTGCACAAGAAGGGCTTTGCAAACTGGAAGGTGCCCAAGGAAAGTCTGGGAATATTACAGCCAAAAATCTATGTTCAAGTGGTTCAAATGCTTTGTCAGCTGTATGATTTTTTTAAAAAAGATTTTATTTATTTATTTGACAGACAGAGATCACAAGTAGGCAGAGAGGCAGGCACAGAGAGAGGAGGAAGCAGGCTCCCTGCAGAGCAGAGAGCCCGATGTGGGGCTCGATCCCAGGACCCTGGGATCACGACCCGAGCCAAAGGCAGAGGCTTTAACCCACTGAGCCACCCAGGTGCCCCAGCTGTATGATTTTTTAAAAAAGGTTTTATTTATTTATTTGAGAGCGAGAGAGTGAGAGAGAGCATGAGAGGGGAGAAGGTCAGAGGGAGAAGCAGACTCCCTGATGAGCAGAGAGCCAGATGGGGGGCTCAAGGACCCTGGGATCATGACCCGAGCCAAAGAAAGACGCTTAATGGGCTGAGCCATCCAGGCTCCCCAATTCTATGATTTTTAAAACACTTTGCTTCATTTTTTTGGGTTATAAAGTGAATTATAGCTATTACTGAAGATTTAAAATTACCAAAACCAAGAATAACACAAGCAGAAAAAAGAAAATCACCCTATAAAAACGCCTATGAACTTTTTGCATTATTTCCTTTGTCTTTTCTCTTGCATATATAAAAACATAACAGGATCATTTTAAATCTAGAATTTTATATGTGAAGTTTTAAAATTAACATTATACCTTAAAAGACATTTGCCTAAGGGACATCTGTGTGGCTCTGTGGGTTAAGCCTCTGCCTTCGGTTTGGGTCATGATCTCCAGGTCCTGGGATCGAGCCCTGTATCAGTCTCTCTGCTCGGCAGGGAGCCTGCTTCTCCCTCTCTCTCTGCCTGCCTCTCTGCCTACTTGTGATAAATAAATAAATAAATTTAAATAAATAAATAAATAAATAAATAAAATCTTTTTAAAAAAAGGACATTGCCTAATATGGAGATAGATTACAATTTTAAATACTGTACAATTACAGTTGATGTTTAACTGAAAATACTTTTTTTTTTGTGGGGAGGGAGAGGCAGATGGAGAGAATCTTAAGGATGCCCTACGCCCACCCTGAAGCCTGATGCGAGGCTTGATCTCACAATCCTGAGATCACAACCTGAGTCACAATCATGGGTCAGACACTTAACTAACTGACTGAGCCATCCAGGCGTCTCTGAAAGTACTTTTTTTTTTCCCTAAAGATTTTATTTATTTATTTGACAGAGAGAGACAGCAAGAGAGGGCACACAATCAGGGGAGTGAGAGAGGGATAATAAGTAGGCTTCCTGCCAAGCAGGGAGCCTGATGCAGGGTTCAGTCCCAGGACCCTGGGATCATAACCTGCGCCGAAGGCAGAGGCTTAACCCACTGAGCCACCCACGTACCCCAATAAATAAAATCTTTAAAAAAATTAAAAAGAGGGGCGCCTGGGTGGCTCAGTGGGTTTAAGCCTCAGCCTTCGGCTCAGGTCATGATTACAGGATCCTGGGATCCAGTCCCGCATTGGGCTCTCTGCTCAGCAGGGAGCCTGCTTCCCTTCCTCTCTCTCTGCCTGCCTCTCTGCCTACTTGTGATCTCTGTCAAATTAAAAAAAAAAATTAAAAAGAAGAAAAGTAAAGCTCTAAGAATTAATAGAACATGTAGAGTGCTACCACACACCCCTTCTGTGCTATAAACAGATGTGTGTTCCCTGCCCACCCTGGGATTTCGTGTCACTTGTACATTTGTCTTCCGAGCCTGACAGGGTCTTATTAAGGCTTTTGACTTTATCTTGGTTTCTGAGAGACCCCTGGAGGGCAGAGGCCGGGGCTGGCTTATATCACAGATAAGCTCCTGAAAGGCCTGGAGTCTTTACACAGTTTCCAGCGCTTTCTGGAATTAGAGGGCTTCCAGCTGCAGTGATGTGGCTGGACACTAAGGGGCAGCAGTTACCAGAAGAAACATCTAGCTCTGTTGAAGCCAAGCACAAACCAAGTGGAAACCTTGTTTCTAAACCCCAAGAGCAAAGAATATAGAGAGCACATTCTCATCTCTTGATTCAGATTATAACGTTACAGTTTTAAATATCTATTCTATTAAGAGTTTTGCTTGCCAACTGAATTCTCCAAATAAATTAATTTGTGATCAAATATGATTTAAGGGGCGCCTGGGTGGCTTATTGGGTTAAAGCCTCTGCCTTTGGCTTAGGTCATGATCCCAGGGTCATGGGATAGAGCCCCACATCTGGCTCTCTGCTTCGCAGGGAGCCTGCTTCCCTTCCTCTCTCTCTGTCTGCCTCTCTGCCTACTTGTGATCTCTGTCTGTCAAATAAAAACAAAAAAACAACAAAAAAATATGATTTAAATATACTGCTGAGACATATACCACCTGCAAGAGTTACCCATTTGGCTGCATTTATAACTTCAGCAGCTTAATCTGAAAATATTTAATTCCAAATTCAAATTCCTTGTATTCTCTGAAAGGACTGTTGTCTGTCGTCTCTTTCTCCCTTTGATGAAACAAATTTTTTGTGTGTGAAATAAAGGCAATTAAATAATTCTTTAGACAGTTAAACTCAGCAAGGCTAAAGTCTTTGGAGATCTTACAGTTTCCTTTCTGGGTCATTTGCTCATTAAACCATCTACCAGCAAAGATTTCTGAGCATTTCCCTCATATTGTTGGATCTTGCTCTTAAGTGCTATAGAATGGAAAGATGGACCGGATACCAAATCCGCCATCAAGGGCCTCATTCAAAGTCTGGAGAGCAGGGAGTATATGGGCAGACAAAAACAGAACAAAACAAAACAACAACAACAAGCCTGATTATAGGACTGTGTGCTAAATGAAATGATCAAAACAATAAAGAGATGCTCCAGTGATAAGAGAGGACAGAGGAGGGAGGTTGGAGGTAGGGAAAGTGCTAGAAAACTTTCAAGAGGAGATACTTGAACCGAGCTTCAAGGAGTGGCCAGAAGGAGCATTCTCAGAATGTGCCAAGGCAAGGGAAGAGTAAGAGAGTGCAGTCTTCTGGTCAGTTTGTAGGCAGGGTCAGACTTGTGAATGCCCTGGGGTGAAGGCATTGATTTGTGTTTTTGATAAACAACTCTGACAACAAAATGGAAATGGGAATGGAAAACAGAAAGCAGAGAGAGCAGTAAGGGAGTTACCTCTGTTTTGCTAATAGAAACCAAAATTACAAAGCCTGAGGTAGGGAAGAATTGAAAGAAATGGGTGAGTTCCACAGACTTTTAAAATGCAGAGGTACCTGGGTGGCTCAGTTGTTGAGCGTCTGCCTTCAGCTCAGGTCATGATTCCAGAGTCCTGGGATTGAGCCCTGCATCGGTTTCCCTGCTCTGCTGGAAAGCCTACTTCTCCTTCCCCCACTTACCCTGCTTGTGTCCCCTCTCAGTTTCTCACTGTCAAATAAATAAATAAATAAAATCTTTAAAAAAAGAATAAAATAATATGATGAGGGTAGCTGGGTGGGGGGGGGGGGTAGGGCCGTAGGTAGGGCAGTGGGTAGGGATATTGGCCTGAATGGCTGATGCAGCAGGAGCAGGTTTGGGTGGGGAGGACATGGGTTTTACTCTGGTCTTAATTGAATTTGAGATGCTTATGGTACATTGAGGTAGGAATTGAGACTAGCAGGCTATTGGATAGATGGTTCTGGAGCTTAGCAGAGAGATATAGGCCAGAAGATATAATTTGGGGAGTGATTGAAATTACAGGAGTAGCTGGAATCATGGTGGGGTGGTGGTGGGGTCAATGATAAGCTTTGGAAAGAGTTCATTTAGAAACGAGGAGACCCAGAAAAGTATGGTCACAAGGCCATAGGTGTGTTCTTGTGTGGGAAGACCCAACATAAAATAGGTGCCAGTGTTCCCTGCATTCTATATGTTTAACACAATTCCAACAAAAACAAGGGGGCGCCTGGGTGGCTTGGTTGGTTAAGCTCCCAATTCTTGAGTTCAGCTCAGGTCTTGATCTCAGCGTTCTGAATTCAAACCTCGCATGGGGCTCCATGCTGGGCCTGCAGCCTACTTCAAAAAATAATAAATTACAACAAATTTGCTCCAAAGGCAAAGTTCTTCTGTCTTCTCTACACAGGACCTGGTGTAACAGCAATGCCTGGTAAACATTTCTTGCCTGCTTGTAGGTACATTCATCCAGCAGAATAATATGCACTTTAGGGAAGAATGGACTAGGTTTATGTGCTGACATAAAAAGATTTCTAAGGTATGTTAAGTGAAAAAAACAAGGTGTACCACACGTTGATACTATTATGTATGTATATGTTTAAGGACACATATGTAATATTGCATATCTTACCTAAATTACATATTTTTTTTTCTGTAAGATAATGATAGCTGACACATACATAGTATTTACTATGTTGCAGGCACATATTTTAACTCGTTTAATGCTTTCTGTTAGGGAGGTACTACTGCTATCCCATTTATACTGGCTGGGAAACAGCGTGGTAAGTGACGAGCCCAGGATCGCCCAGCAAGTTCACGGCAGAGGTGAGAGCTGAAGCCAGGGAGTCCCAGCATCTCGGCAGCACAATCCTGCCTCTCACCCGGGCAAGTGTTAATGGAGAGGGACTAGGATGGGGAAGGGTGGAGCAAGAATTTTACTTTTATACTCTTGAGTATTGAAAACATTATTTTAGCACATGCGTTATTCCGTTAATAATAAAACACCAATTTAAAAATATTTTTGAGAATTGGACTTTAGGTATCTAGTGAGAACATCCCCCAGGGACCTCAAGGGAGGTTTCAGGGGGAATGTGGGAGTGGTAAGGGGGAGGGGAATTGGCTGAGAATCCATCCCAACAGGCTTATTGCAAGGAAATATAAATATTGCTTTTTATATAATTGAATTTCAGCCCTGAGAGAACAGGCAGCATTTAAAAGCACAGTGGCCAAGGGGCGCATGGGTGGCACAGTTGGTTAAGTGCCCCTGACTCTTGGGTTCTGCTCAGGTTGTGATCTTTGGGTCTGAGTCCGAGCCCCACCTCTGGCTCTTTGCTCAGTGCTCAGTGCAGGGTCTACAGAGGACTCTCTCCCTCTCCCCCTGCCCCTCCCTGCTGCCGCCGGCCTCTCTCTCTCTCTATCTCAGATAAATAAACCTCTAAAAAATGTAAAGTAAAAGTGAAAACTAAAACTAAAATAAAAGCACAGTGGGCAATTTCTGGATTTAGTTTTTCTTTTTCTTTTAAGATTTTATTTATTTATTTGAGAGAGAGCCTGAAAGTGAGAGCACACAAGCAGGGGGAGCAGCAGAGGGAGAAGGAGAAGCAGGCTTTCCACTGAACAGGGAGCCAGATGAGGGGCTCAATCCCAGGACCCCCATGTCATGACCTGAGTCAAAGGCAGATTCTTAACCTCCTGAGCCACCCAGGAGCCCTTTTTATCTTTTTCTTTGTTAACTTTGTTTTTGTTTTTCTTTTTTTTAAAGATTTAATTTATTTATTTGTCAGAGAGAGTGAGCACAGGCAGACAGAGTGGCAGGCAGAGGCAGAGGGAGAAGCAGGCTCCCTGCTAAGCAAGGAGCCCGATGTGGGACTCGATCCCAGAACACTGGGATCATGACCTGAGCCTAAGGCAGCCGCTTAACCAACTGAGCCACCCAGGAGTCCCAATTTTGTTTTTCTTTTTCTTTGTTCACTTTGTCTCACTTAGAACCCTACCTGGTGTGGTAGCCAGCATACACAGTTGCTCTAGGCTTTTTTTCTATTTCCACTTTGGGGCCAGGTAATACATTCCTTTAACTGAAAAAATTAAAATAAGTTGAAAATATATAAATGAGTAACTTACTCCCAGCCACTCTGTTCCATCCTCTATGCCTCTAGCTCCTTAGAGCCACACTTCTACTTCGAGAGCATCCTTTTAGTGACTCCTTGGGCAAATGCAAGTATGTATGCATATGTGTTTGTGGGATTTTTTTCTTGGTACACAGCGGGGTTCACTTTGTTCATTTCTGACTTGCCATGGAGAGCTTTCACATTCTTTTTCTTTCTTTCTTTTTTGACAGTGGCACAACCGTTCACCGGATTAGTATAACTAGTTTGCTTTGTTTACTCCCTTGACCTTGCTATTGGCCTGGCTAAGAAGTCTCCAGGTTTGAACCAGTGTCTCTTCTCTTCTGCTCTGTTTTCAGAGTTCTTCCCAGCCATCGCCTCCCTGGCATCTGGCTGCAATGTCCACTCATATTCTCCACCGTGAGAGTGCGGAAGAATTCCTCCTTGCCTCTCCTTGCCTTCTCCTTTAATGCTCACAGTGGGTGCCAGAGCTAACTTGAGGGCCCCGGGGGCAGCAGGGCACACCTGTTCCTTCTGATGATTAAAAACAGACACACAGGCACTTCCAGTTGAATCTCTTGTCGCTGGTAATTTTGGTCTTCTTGGGAACAGGTGTGCGTAGGTGAAACCCCGCGTATGAATGAGTAGAGTTTAATTATAAACACCTGTTGACAGAGCAGTGACCTGGCTGAACAGGTAGGAGGTTGGGTACTTTCTTCATCTTCTATTAGTTTTTCATTGATTTTTATCTAATTTTATTTTGTTTATTATTATTATTTTAACCTATGTTTTGAAATGACCCTGTACTGGTGTCTGATCGCTTACTTGCGAACATGTGGGGCCTGCTAGATTTGGGGGGAGCGGGGATTGGGAGGAGAACACTCCCCTGTGAAAGTTCTATGCTGCCCGTCTGAGACAGGCAGAAGGCTTCCACTGAAGGGCATCAGGGTCGAAAGACCACCACCTGTGGTGTGAGGAGGGGGAACTCCCGGAGGCAGTATTCTCTTTTAATGCAAGTGTTGATGCTTCCCTGTCTGCTTGTTTTGAAATAAGTGTTTTTTCCCTGAATTAGGACCCGTGCCTGGAGTGGTCCGTCTATCATGCCCACTCAGCTGGAGGTGGCCATGAACGTCATGATTACGACCTTCCACCAGTACACTTGCAAGGAAGGGGACAGATTCAAGCTCAGCAAGGGGGAACTGAAAATGCTCCTGCAGTGAGAGCTCATGGAGTTCCTCTCAATGAGTTGCAGCTTCTCGCCTCCCAGGGGGGTCAAGTATGGGTGGGGTACGTGTCCAAGGAGAGCCTCCGTGCAAAGCCTCCTATAACCCTGCCACCAACAGTGCGGTTGGTACTGAGGTTCAAAGCCAGGGGCAAGCAAACCCTGGAGGCCTTTGTTTTCTGTGTGCCCTTGATCCTTGACCAATCCAGGTCTGTGCTGCATGGGTCCTCCTATTGTGGATCTCTTCCAGTCCAGGGCTGTATGTGTATTTTCTTTCTTTCTTTCTTTTTCTTTTTAAAGATTTTATTTATTTACTTGACAGACAAAGATTACAAGTAGGCAGAGAGGCAGGCGGGGGCAGGGGTGGGCAGGAAGCAGGCTCCCCACTGAGCAGGAGCTGGGCTCGGGGCTCCATCCCAGAACCCTGAGATCATGACCCGAGCCGAAGGCTTTAACCACTGAGCCACACAGGTGTCCCTGTACATGTATTTTCTCTTGGGATTTTCTTCATAGGGTTCCCTTTTCTCCAGCTTCCTTTATTAAAAGAAGATAGTATATAATACATAAAGACACAAAACGTGTGTTAATCTACTGTTTATGTTACTGGTTAGGCTTCCTGTCCACATCGGGCTCTTAGGAGCTGAGGATTTGGGAAGTCAGAAAGTCACAAATTGTAGGTAGGTTTTTGTCTGTGTGTGTTGGAGTGGAGGGGTCCAACACCCCAACCCCGTGTCGCCAGAGGGTCATCTCTACATAGTCATGTAGCCTTCTCCATGTTGCCTGTGGCTAGGGTTTCCAAGGGTTGCAAATGGCATTCAGGCTTTCTCAATTGTGCAACATTGCGGTGCAGGGGTTAGAGTTAATATCTAGTGGCACTAGTTAGAGCTAGAGCTTCACATATCTGTCTATAAAATTAATATGTATTGGGCCAGAAGTGAAACCTGGGGTACTTTTTGCTGCAGAGGCAGGTTTTCTAGTAAATGAAAAATACTTACCTTCGTCAGACCAGCACAGGCTGATTTTGAGGGTCAGAGAGGGTATGTCTGGCCAGTGACCGGTCAGGTAGCAAAGAGGTTCACATCTCAAAATAGCCAGGAGTTCATTAAAGTCTACACAGGAAATCTTCAGGTGGAGTGTTTGGGTTCTGAGGAAAACCCTTCACTCCAATGTTTATGCAGACACCTTGAATTGCCTTTAGCACAATGTTTTATCCTTGCATGGTGTTATTTGTCCAAACCCCGTGTTAAGACTCCAGTATTTGTAACTTCGACACTCTTTTCTTCTTTTCCCTCTATAGGAAAACTTTAAAGAAAAAAAAATTTTTTTAAGTCCTCTCCATGCCCAATGCAGGGTTTGAACTCACGACTCTGAAATCAAGAGTCGCACGCTGTGCCGACCTAGCCAGTCAGGTGCCCCTAAAGTAAAAAATGTTTAACATAGCAATTCTTCCCAGTGCCTTTTCAGTTTGGCTACTGGTTAATAAAACATTTAGAATAAAAGTCTCAGCAGGTCAAATTTGTCACATTGATTTATTCAAATGAAGTTTATTGTTGTTGGGATGCCTGGGTGGCTCAGTTGGTTAAGGGCTGCCTTCAGCTCATGTCATGATCCCAGCATCCTGGGATTAAGTCCCTCATCGGGCTTCTTGCTCAGCGGGGAGCCTGCTTCTCCCACTGCCTCTCTGCCTGCCACTCTGTCTGCCTCTGCTCACTCTGAGAAATAAATACATAAAATCTTAAAAAAAAAAATCACATGAAGTTTATTTTTGTTTTGATCAAGTTGATTTTGATTCATTAAAGTTTCCAACCTTTTAATGATTGGCACCTACTGACAGGGCAATGGGAATCCTTGGAGAGAATGATCTACTTTTAGAACTACTTCTCAGTAACCACCCATCACAGGAGAGGTGAAGGCTTCAATGCCCACCCATTCTAAAGCCTGACCTCTTCTATGGACTTCTGCTTTACTTTCCACCCCTATAATGCAGTCATCCTTCTAAGACCTACCCTTCATCAGGTGCCTTTTAGTGTATCAGATGCTGTGCCAAGTAAGGCTGCAGATAAAATATTGTATGTCCCATGCAATATTAGGTACATAAGTTTTTTTGTTGTTGTTTCCATTGTTCTGAAATTTGCATTTAACTGAATGTCCTGTATTTTTATTGACTAAATCTAGCAACCTGTCTCCCCCAACTTTGTGGGGAGATAATCTTCCCATTTTAGAAATAAGGAAATTCAAAAATGTTAAATGATTTGCTCCAAGCCTCATTGTTGGTAAATGGTAGAGCCCCCTACTATCCCCTTTTGGCTGTAAAGCCTGCTTTGTTCTGGTTTGGAGTCCTGGCACCCCCACCCCCACCTTTGAAGTAGTGTAAATGCATTTTCAGGTGCAGCAGCTCACTTAGCTGAGATGCTGTTCGCTCTTCTTGGTGTTTAGATCCGAGCCAGAATTCCGTGGCCCTGGGGCAGAAGGCCAGACTCCTTTAGAATTGGATTTAAAACCAATTCTACCTGCACATGGGCTCTTGGGAATTGTCCTTAGATGCCAAAATGGAAATAAAAACTTGAATGTAAATAGAAGGAAAATGCAATTTTGGTTGTCGTGAACCTCAAAGCCTGGGAGTTAGAAATTTTCTTTTTCCTTTTAGTGCCAAAGGATGGTTGATAAGTTGGTTGGTTGATAAGATAATGCAGGACCTGGATGCCAATAAGGACAACAAAGTGGATTTTAATGAATTCGTGGTCATGGTGGCAGCTCTGACAGTGGCTTGTGATGATTACTTTGTAGAACAATTGAAGAGGAAAGGAAAATAAAGATAAGTATAGTAAGCTTATCTAAGGGCAGAAGTATATCCAATAGTTATTTACTTCCTGTTCATCTATAGTCTTTTGAGACCTATAGTTATAATAAATGCCATTTATAGATATAATATACATATAAGATACATACATCATATTATTAAATGATGTGTACCTTAATAGTTTTATATTTATTTATTTATTGAAAGATTTTGTTTATTTATTTGAGAGAGAGAGATCACAAGTAGGCAGAGAGTCAGGCAGAGAGAGGGGGAAGCAGGCTCCCTGCCGAGCAGAGCAGAGAGCCCCTGAGATCATGACCTGAGCCAAAGTCAGAGGCTTAACTCACTGAGCCACCCAGGCGCCCCAATAAATAGATTTAAATATTCCAGATCTTATATGCCCTAGTTGAAATTTTCCTATACTACTAAGGGTGCTTATGCATTTTTTTTTAATCTGTCAAAGAACAAGCATCACAAAATTTAGCTACTTTCACATGAGACTAAAGCTTAGCCAACTTCCAAGAGACATTATCACCCTTAAATTGTATTTGAAGCTTCTAATCCTATTAATGAAATTAAGTGGCTCTCCCACCCTCTTGTGATTCTGCTTCAAATGGAAGAAGTTGTGCAGATCTATAAGCAGAAAGGCTGATACATAGAAGAAAGTGCTAGCTTTGTCAGTGAGCTAGGTCAGGAGGAGAGGTGCATTCAGGGCTAGGAATCTAAGCCAGGAGAGCTGAAGCCAGCCACTCTTAAAGGCTGGTGTATAAATACCTTCCCTTGCCTCTTGGGTCCCCTAATTCCAGGGCAAGTGTTTCACATCACTTCCCAGTGCTTCCCCTGGGGTTAAGCTTCAGTGGCCTGCCCTGCCCAGGGAGGCGGGCTTGCTGTCATACCTTCTCTGAGCTCCCTCCCTTTCTTTGTCTCACTCCATACCCCCACCCTGTGTGTCTGCACTCTCAAATAAACAACTTGCATGCAAATTCTTGTCTTACAGTCAGCTGGGGGGAGACCAGACTATGACAGATCTCTTGGAGAATTTAAGAAAGAAAATGGTTAATGAGATTTATACTTTTTCTTTTTATAAATTTATATGTGTTATTATTTTTAAGATATTATTTTAAATCTCTACACCCGCTATGGGGCTCAAACTCATAGCTCCAAGATCGAGAGTCACATGTTCTACCCACTGAGCAGAGAGGCACCCCTGTATTTATACTTTTTGGCTACTGTGTGAAGAAAGGACTATGGAGAGGGCCAATGCAGAAGAGGGAGATTAGTTAGGAAGCCGTTCTTGTGTTCTGAGCAAGAGAGGGTGGTTTCTCAGCTCACGTTTCAAGCAATGGAGATCAGTTTGTTAAGTGCTTTGGCTGTAGGAGTTATAGGATATGCCAGTGGACTGGTGAGGAAGTGTCAGAAAGGCGGGCAGAAATTAGAAGCCTAATTTGTGCAGGGTAGCAGCGTGCCCAGCTAAAAAGCTCTATTTCCCAGCCTCCCTTACAGCTGAGGTGGAGTTTGTAACACAGTTCTGGACCCCGAGATAGAAGCAGAAGTCTCTTGGGAATTTCTGGGAATGTTTTGTTATTTCCATATCAGTTCTGTGCCTTCCACCGTGTTCATTCCTTGCTTACTGGAATGTAAATGTGAGGCTGGAGGTGAGGCTGCCCCCTTGCCACCATGAGGATAGAGAAGAAAAGGAGAGAAGGAGCTGGGACATTGTTGTCCCTGAGGAGGCACTGCCCAGCCCTGGTCTGCCTGTTTCTGGTCTTATTATGTGAAGAAAGAATGAGCGCTCTCTGGTTAAATTGGATTCTATTACATGCAGCCAAACACAGTCTCTAATGTTTAGATTTTTGGTCAAGCAAATTTAGTAAGTGGGAAAGGCTGGGAGACGAGCAGCTTCGGGGTGGGGACGTTAGGGGGATTAACTCTATTTAAAATGCCCGTTGGACATCCAAGTGGACATAATACATGGGCAGTTGGATAGATGACCTAGTCTAGGGCTCAGGTTAAAGAGAGGAATTAGAGACACAGGTTTGGAAGTCATTAACATCAAGATGATATTAAGCCACAGGACAAGAGGAGATCACTTAGGATGAGAGTATAGAGAGGGGAGAGGAAAGGTCCAACAGTTTGCTGTCAGGAAAAAAAGAGGAACCAGTAGGTCATACAGCAAAGTCATGACTAGGAAGATAGTAGGAAAACCAGGAGAATGTGGTGCCTCAGAAGCCTAGAGAAGAAGGTATTTGAGGAAGGAAAGAAGGTAAAATCTATAATCCTCTGAGAGAAGGAGTAAGAGAATGGAGAACTGACCATTACATTTGCCAAGGTAGAAATCCCCAGAAATGGCAATGACCCTGATGAGAATTATTTCCCTTGCAGAGGTATCTATCCCTTGGGCTGATAGATGGTAGGTGCTCAATAAATACTTGTTAAATGAACAAATGAAAGAACCTGCTGGGTGTTGATTTTCTTGTGCTAAGACCTGTCATTTTTCTCTTTAAGTAGTTTTTTGTCTCTCTCAACCCAGTTCTGAGCAGACAGGACAGAAAGAATTTAGATGTCAGAGCATTCAAGAGCAGAAATGTATACTCTTGGTGTTTACTCCTGTTGCTCAAAAGGTTGGGGAAAAATTAGAAGAAAAAAGTGGACCACATATTTCAGAGATGTTCAGACTTTTTTCTTGCAAGATGGCACACTACTTGTGTGCCAGAGAAGGTTTAAACATTTCTCTGGGGCTTTTAAACATTTCCTTGTAATTTGGGCCAAAGTTTCCATATTCTACAATGAGTCACCAAAACATGAAAAGTAAATTCAAAATTTTCCTCATGTCCAAGTCAAGGAAGGACAATCTCAATATAAAGAAATAAATGAAAAAACAATGTTCATTTCATGCTGTTTCTAAAAATCAATCAAAAGGGAGGAAAAGCAATTTATGTGTGAAATTAGGTATCAAATGAGTAAGGATTACATGATGCACCAAAAGCTCTTTCCTAGTGAAGGAGGGGTGAGGGTGGGCTTTCTTTTGTGTGTGTGTTAGGTATGCACAAATTTGTAGGAGACAAAACTGATTACTTCTTATGCCCACAGACTCTGGCCTGTGCATTTTCTGCCGTTTAAATCAACTTGAAACAATATTCAAGGGTCGTCCCTGCATTAGCATGTTCTAATGTTTAACATTTCCCCAATGTTCTTTTTTAAAAAGATTTTATTTATTTATTTGACAGAGAGCACAAGCAGGGGTAGCATCAGGCAGGGGAGAGGGAGAAGCAGGCTCCCCGCAGAGCAGGGAGCCAAATGTAGGGCTCAATCCCAGGACTCTGGGATCATGACCCCAGCCGAAGGCAGATGCTTAAGGGATTAAGCCACCCAGAGGTCCCTTCCAGTGTTACTGGAAGATAAGACTTAAGGGAGACAGTAGCCTAGGTCTGATTAGGGCCCCATCCTTGAGATGTGGCTGGCAATCCAAATAGCTAAAGGCCTTCCAGAGGCACAAGCCTGGAGTTGAGGGTTTGATAAGGGAAAAGGGAAAATTAATTAAAGAGAATTTGGATAAAGCGGTGGAAATATGAAGCAAAAGGACTTTTGGGGGGCAAAGCACATGGTTTGGCGCCCCCTAGCGTGTAAGGATGGGTGAGCAGGAGATGGACTGGAGAGGCCTACAGGACTCATAAATCAGAAAGGGCCTTTGGTGCCAACGTGAGACATTTGAGATTTATCTGAATGTTATGAGAAACCGTTCTGCAGTTTTATGCATGTTTACTTTTAACTGAAATCACTTTTATTTGTTTCTAAACAGTCCCATAAATTTTTCAATCTATAAAGCAGTGACTTTGGGGGTGCCTGAGTGGCTCAGTTGTTGGGTATCTGCCTTCAGCTCAGATCATGACCCCAGCATTCTGGGATTGAGCCCCTGCTCTGCAGGGAGCGTGCTTCTCCCTCTCCAGTTTCCCTGTGCTTGTGTTCCCACTCTTGCTAGCTCTGTCACAAATAAATAAATGAATAAATCTTTAAAGCAGTGATTTTGTTTTTGGATTTTTTTTAATTTGACAGAGATCACAAGTAGGCAGAGAGGCAGGCAGAGAGAGAGGGGAAGCAGACTCCCTGCTGAGCAGAGAGCCTGTTACGGGGCTCAATCCCAGAACCCTGAGATCATGACCTGAGCCAAAGGCAGGGGCTTAACCTACTGAGCCACCCAGGTGCCCTTTAAAGAGTGATTTTGTATCCTAATTTGACATCACACTCACATGACATGTTATTAAAAATATATATGTATAAGCTTCACTTTCGACAAAGATTCTGATTGGTTTTGTCTGGGGACAGGTCCTAGGCATTAGCATTTTTAGAAGAGTGATTGTTGATTCTAAATGAAACCGGGGTTGAAAATCACTGCTTTTGTGGTGATTCATTTAATCAAACAATCAGATCAACATCTGGCTGAGAAATGTCTAGGACAGCAGCTGTTGCGACTTTCATTAAGTGGGTGTGAATCACCTAGGCATCTGATTCAGTTGCAGTAGGTCTGAGCCAGGGGCTTGAAATTCTGCAGGTCCAGCAAACTCCCTGGTGATGCTTCTGGTGCTGTTGGAAACGGTCTCGACTCTTGGGTGAAGAGGAAAGAGTGCAAGTGTCATTTTGGAAGCAGGCATCTGTAAAATAGTTCCTGCTGGGGCATATTCCCCTTGGAAGAATTTAAGACAACACAGACATTAGGCTCAGAGAGGGTTGGGGAAGAGGCGAGAGAGAGAAACGGGAGAAACCAGGGCAGGATATTCCCTAGGGCCTTGGGGGAGGGAGGCTCCAGACTACCTCAGGTCAAAGGTCTTGGGCAAGTCTTAGAACTTCTTGAAACCTCATTTTTCTGGCAAAGCCTCAACTCTAGTGGCTCATCTGTGTCAGAATCAACTAGGGACTTTTTGAACCTTGGGATTCCTGGGGCCTCACCCCTGTCCTGATGAATCAAAGGGGGGAGAGGGTAGGGTAGCTTCTGTGCAGACTTTAGTGGCAGACCTAGAGCTCCCGGTATTAAAACAAGAAAGCAGGTGCCCAGGACATAGTGAGTGCTCAGGAAGTGATAGCATGAAGATGAAAATAGTGGAAATGGTGACAGGGCAGACCTCTCTGGAGAGGAGCCTGGAGTCTGGGGTTTATCTAGCCTGCCTCTCAAGTTGGTGCCCCCAGGAATATCTGCCAGATACCTGCTGTGGGAAAAGGCTCTTTCCTCCTTGACTTCTCTAGCTTTCTCAGAGAGTCTCTTCTCAAGAGATGAACTGCAGGGCGCTTGGGTGGCTGTCAGTTAAGCGTCCAACTCATGATTTGGGCTCAGGTCAGGATCTCAGGGTTGTGAGATCCAGCCCCCATACCCTGCACTCAGCGGGGTGTCTGCTTGAGATCTTCTCTCTTCCTCTCCCCCTCCCTCCCCCCTCACATAAGTGCGCGCGCTCTCTCTCTCTCTCTCTAAAGCATATAAATCTTAAAAAAAAAGGGGTGGGGGAGAGAGATGGACTACTCTGCAGTCATTATGTTTTTTTTTTTTTAAAGATTTTATTTATTTATTTGACAGAGAGAGATCAGAAGCAGGCAAAGAGGCAGGCAGAGAGAGAGAGAAGGAAGCAGGCTCCCAGCTGAGCAGAGAGCCCGATGCGGGGCTCGATCCCAGGACCCTGGGATCATGACCTGAGCCGAAGGCAGCGGCTTAACCCACTGAGCCACCCAGGCGCCCCTGCAGTCATTATGTTTTGAAAGAATATCTACTCTGATGGGAAATGTTGACCATATTTAATATTTGCTTTAATATTTGCTATGGTCCCAAATGGGTTGCTAAAAAGTGCTTCAGCATGCATTTTTCAGTTTTAAAGTCTTTGTATCTATAGTCAAGGGGCAGAAAGAGAGAATTATCCCAGAGGATGGGATTTCCTCTGAGACTAAGAGACTTCCTGAGTTTTGGAGGAAAGAGAAGTTTGTGGTTTGCAGAGGAGTACTGATCTCATAGTGTTCAGGTGACCTCTCCCTGGAATTTTCTTCTAACAGCTAAGCATCCGAATCTCTGACGTTTATCACTGTTGGAGGTGAGAGAGGCAGCAGCACTCTAGGCTTTCTCCCAACTCTTACAAGTCTTGCTGTGTGTTCTCCAACTTCCCTTCAGAATATAACACCTATTGTTTTGAGCCCTCAACCAAACTTCTAATTCTAATACATATCCCTTGGAAAAAGATTAGAAGGAAGCCCACCAAGGTATTCGCCATGATGGTGGCTTCATAAGCAATGTTAATATTTTCTTTGTATTTTTACCTAATTTCTGATTTTTTTTAGTGAATACTGATCAGAAAATAGTGCTGTTATATATATATTTTTTAATTAGGGAGTTCCTGCTACTCTAGCTCTACACATTTTTGTTCCTCCCTTACTGCCGGCCTACTAGAATGTCTTTTTCTCTGAGACCACTTCCTCAGCTCTGTAATGCCTTCCTTTTCTTTCTAAACTGGACACCTGTCATGGTACCAAAAAAATCAGAGAAGTTGAGAAGTTATGCATATGCTTTTTTAAGTGAAGTAAATGAAGTTGTCTTTTCTTTCTTTTTTCAATTTTATTTATTTATTTGACAGAAAGAGAGAACACAAGCAGGGGGAACTATAGGCAGAAGGAGGGAGAGAAGAAGACTCCGCAGTGAGCAAGGAGCCCAACATGGGTCTCGATCCCAGGACCCTGGGATCATGACCTGAGCTGAAGGCAGATGCTTAAGGACTGAACCACCCAGGTACCCCCTTTAAAGAGATTATTGGCAAAAATTTCCCTCAACAGTTCCCAAGTGATAGTAATTTGATCATTACATATTATCAAGTACCATCAAAGACCAATGAAAAGTTTAAGGCCCAAGAACATTTTAAAACCCCTGCTGTCAGGGCCCCTGGGTGGCTGAGTGTGTTAAATCTCTGCCTTCGGCTCAGGTCGTGGTCTCAGGGTCCTGGGATCCAGCTCCATATCAGGCTCTCTGCTTGATGGGGAGCCTGCTTCCTCCTCTCTTTCTCTACCTGCCTCTCTGCCTGCTTGTGATCTCTCTCTCTGTTAAATAAATAAAATCTTAAAAAACAAACAAACAAACAAAAAAACCCTGCTGTCCACCTAAGCAGTTTCACTTTTAGTGAAACTGAATGTTTCCTACATGAAGGTATGCTTATGACTTCGGGAAATGAATAGGTCTTGTCAATTAGGTGAGTGCTTTGGCATTGTCCACAGGTGCATCTGATGGTCCATTTATAGATAATTCAAAAACAAACAAGAAACATCCCATCTAGAGGATGAGCTCCCTAGGCACTCCTTGAGATTTTTTAAAAATTATTTTTATTAACATATAATATATTATTTGCCCCAGGGGTATAGGTCTGTGAATCACCAGGTTTACACACTTCACAGCACTTACCTTAGCACATACCCTCCCCAACGTCCATAACCCAACCACTCTCTCCCAGCCCTCACACGCCCCCAGCAACCTTCAGTTTGTTTTGTGAGATTGTTTCTTATGGTTTGTGTCCCTCCTGATCCCATCTTGTTTCATTTTTCCTTTCCCTACCCTCTTCAATCCCCCATCCTACCTCAAATTCCTCATATCAGAGAGATCATATGATAATTGTCTTTCTCTGATTGACTTATTTCGCTAGCATAATACCCTCTAGTTCTATTCACGTCATTGCAAATGGCAAGATTTAATTTCTTTTGATGGCTGCACAGTATCCCATTGTATATATATACTACATCTTCTTTATCCATTCATCTGCTGTTGGGCATCTAGGTTCTTTCCATAGTTTGGCTACTGTGGACATTGCTGCTATAAACATTCGGGTGCATGTGCCCCTTCAGATCACTACATTTGTATCTTTAGGGTAAATACCCAGTAGTGTGATTGCTGGGTCACAAGGTAGCTCTATTTTCAACTTTTTGAGGAACTTGCATGCTGTTTTCCAGAGTGGCTGCACCAGCTTGCGTTCCCACCAACAGCATAGGAGAGTTCCCCTTTCTCCGCATTCTCACCAATGTCCATTGTTTCCTGATTTGTTAATTTTAGCCATTCTGACTGGTGTGAAGTGATATCTCAGTGTGGTTTTGATTTGTATTTCCCTAATGCTGAGTGATGTGGAGCACTTTTTTGTGTGACTGTTGTTGCCATCTGGATGTCTTCTTCGCAGAAATGTCTATTCATGTCCTCTGCCCATTTCTTGATTGGATTATTTTTTCTTTGGGAGTAGAGTTGGATAAGTTCTTTATAGATTTTGGATACTAGCCCTTTATCTGATATGTCGTTTGTGAATATCTTCTCCCATTCTGTCGGTTGTCTTTTGGTTTAGTTAACTGTTTCCTTTGCTGTACAGAAGCTTTTGGTCTTGATGAAATCCCAATAGTTCATTTTTGCCCTTGCTTCCCTTGCCTTTGTCAATGTTCCTAGGAAGAGGTTGCTGCCTGTGTTCTCCTCAAGGATTTTGATGGATTCCTTTCTCACATTGAGATCCTTCATCCATTTTGAGTCTATTTTTGTGTGTGGTGTAAGGGAATGGTCTAGTTTCATTCTTCTGCATGTGGCTGTCCAGTTTTCCCAACACCATTTGTTGAAGAGACTGTCTTTTTTTTGTTGTTGGACATTCTTTCCTGCTTTGTCAAAGATTAGTTGACCATAGAGTTGAGACTCTATTTCTGGGCTCTCTATTCTGTTCCATTGACCTATGTGTCTGTTTTTGTGCCAGTACCTTACTGTCTTGATGATGACAGCTTTGTAACAGTGCTTGAAGTCTGGAATTGTGATGCCACCAACTTTGGCTTTCCTTTTCAATATTCCTCTGGCTATTTGAAGTCTTTTCTAGTTCCATATAAATTTTAGGATTATTTGTTCCATTTCTTTGAAAAAAATTGATAGGGATTTTGATAGGGATTGCATTAAACACGTAGATTGCTTTAGGTAGCATAGACATTTTCACAATATTTGTTCTTCCAATCCATGAGCATGGAACATTTTTTCCATTTCTTTGTGTCTTCCTCAATTTCTTTCATGGGTGCTTTATAGTTTTCTGAGTAAAGATTCTTTGCCTCTCTGGTTAGGTTTATTCCTAGGTATCTTATGGTTTTGGATGCAATTGTAAATGGGATCAACTCCTTAATTTCTCTTTCTTCTGTCTTGCTGTTGGTATATAGAAATGCAACTGATTTCTGCACAGTGATTTTATATCCTGAGACTTTAATGAATTCCTATATGAGTTCTAGTAGTTTTGGAGTGGAGTCTTTTGGGTTTTCCACATAAAGTATCAAAGAGTGAGAATTTGACTTCTTCTTTGCTGATTCAGAAGCCTTTTATTTCTTTTTGTGGTCTGATTGCTGAGGCTAGGACTTCTAGTACTATGTTGAATAGCAGTGGTGATAGTGGACATCCATGCCATGTTCCTGACCTTAGAGGAAAAGCTCTCAGTTTTTCCGCATTGAGAATTATATTTGCAGTGGGTTTTTCTTAGATGGCTTTGATGTTATTGAGGTATGTACCCTCTATCCCTACACTTTAAAGAGTCTTGATCAAGAAAGGATGCTGAACTTTGTCAAATGCTTTTTCAGTCTCTATTGAGAATATCATATGGTTCTTATTCTTTCTTTTATTAACGTATTATATATCATTGATAGATTTGCGAATGTCGAACCAACCTTGCAGCCAAGGAATAAATCCCACTTGTTTGTGGTGAATAATACTTTTTATGTACTGTTGGATCCTATTGGCTAGTATTTTGATGAGAATTTTTGCATGCGTGTTCATCAAGGATGTCAAGGATATTGGTCTGTAATTCTCCTTTTTGGTGGGGTCTTTGTCTGGTTTGGGGATCAAGGTAATGCTGGCCTCATAAAATGAGTTTGGAAGTTTTCCTTCCATTTCTATTTTTTGGAACAGTTTCAGGAGACTAGGTATTGATTCTTCTTTAAATGTTTGGTAGAATTCCCCTGGGAAGCTGACTGGCCCTGAGCTCTTGTTTGTTGGGAGATTTTTTTTTTTAAAGATTTTATTTATTTATTTTATTTATTTATTTTATTTATTAATTTGACAGAGATCACAAGTAGGCAGAGAGGCAGGCAGAGAGAGAGAGAGAGGAGGAAGCAGGCTCCCCGCTGAGCAGAGAGACTGATGCAGGGCTTGATCCCAGGACCCTGGGATCATGACCTGAGCCGAAGGCAGAGGCTTTAATCCACTGAGCCACCCAGGCACCCCTGTTGGGAGATTTTTGATGACTGCTTCAATGTCTTTACTGGTTATGGGTCTGTTTGGGTTTTCTATTTCTTCCTGGGTCAGTTTTGGTAGTTTATACGTCTCTAGGAATGTATTCATTTCTTCCAGATTGTCAAATTTGCTGGCATATATTTGCTCATAATATGTTCTTATAATTGTTTGTATTTCTTTGGTGTTGGTTGTGATCTCTCCTCTTTCATTCATGATTTTATTAACTTGGGTCCTTTCTCTTTTCTTTTTGATATGTCTGACCAGGGGTTTATCAATCTTATTAATTCTTTCAAAGAACCAGCTCCTAGTTCCGTTGGTTTGTTCTACTGTTCTTTTGGTTTCAATTTCATTGATTTCTGCTCTAATCTTTATGATTTCTCTTCTTCTGCTGGGTTTGGACTTTCTTTGCTGTTCTTTCTCTAGCTCCTTTAGGTGTAGGGTTAGGTTGTGTACTTGAGACCTTTCTTGTTTCTTGAGAAAGGCCTGTATCACTATATACTTTCCTCTCAGGACTGCCTTTGCTCTGTCCTATAGATTTTGAATAGTTGTGTTTTCATTTTCATTTGTTTCCATGAATTTTTTCAATTTTTCTTTAATTTTCTGGTTGACCCATTAATTCCTTAGTAGAATGCTCTTTATCCTCCATATATTCGAGTTCTTTCCAACTTTCCTCTTGGAATTGAGTTCTAGCTTCAGAGCATTGTGGTCTGAAAATATTCAGGGAATGATCCCAGTCCTTTGGTACCAGTTTAGATTTGATTTGTGACTCAGGATGTGATCTATGCTGGAGAATGTTGCATGTGCATGAGAAAAACATGTGTATTCTGTTGCTTTGGAATGGAATGTTCTGAATATATCTGTGATGTCTGTCTGGTCCAGTGTGTCATTTAAAGCCTTTATTTCCTTGCTGATCTTTTGATTAGATGATCTGTCCATTTCAGTGAGGGGGGGTTAAAGTCCCCTACTATTATTGCATTATTATTGATGTGTTTCTTTGGTTTTGTTATTAATTGGTTTATAAATTTGGCTGCTTCCATGTTAGAGGCATAGATATTTAAACTTGTTAGAACTTCTTGTTGGACAGGCCCTTTAAGTATGATATAATGTCCTTCCTCATCTCTTATTATAGTCTGGCTTAAAATCTAATTGATCTGATATAAGGATAGCCACCCCAGCTTTCTTTTGATGTCCATTAGCATGGTCAATTGTCCGCCCCCCTCCACTTTATTTATTTTTTAAAAGATTTTTTAAAAAATTTATTTGACATACAGAGATCACAAGTAGGCAGAGAGACAGGCGAGTGGGGGGTGGTGGTGGGAAGCAGGCTCCCTGCTGAGCAGAGAGCCTGATGTGGGGCTCAATTCCAGGACCCTGAGATCATGACCTGAGCTGAAGGCAGAGGCTAAACCCACTGAGCCACCCAAGCGCCCCATCCACCCCCTCACTTTAAATCTGGAGGTGTCTTTGGGTCTAAAATGAGTTTCTTGTATGTAGCATATCAGTGGGGCTTGGATTTTTATCCATTCTGATAACCTGTGTCTTTTGATTGGGGCATTTAGCCTAGTTACATTCAGGGTAACTATTGAAAGATATGAATTTAGTGCCATTATATTGCCTGTAAGGTGACGGTTACTATATATTTTCTCTGTTCCTTTCTGGTCTATTACTTTTAGGCTCTTTCTTTGCTTAGAGGACCCCTTTCAATATTTCCTGTAGGGCTGGTTTGGTGTTTGCAAATTCTTTTAATTTTTGTTTGTCCTGGAAGCTTTTTATCTTTCCTTCTATTTTCAGTGACAGCCTAGCTGGATATAGTATTCTTGGCTGCATATTTTTCTCGTTTAATGCTCTGAATATATCATGCCAGTCCTTTCTGGCCTGCCACATCTCTGTAGATAAGGCTGCTGCCAATCTAATATTTCTACCATTGTATGTTACAGACCTTTTGTCCTGAGCTGCTTTCAGGATTTTCTCTTTGTCACTAAGACTTGTAAGTTGTACTATTAGATGACAGGGTGTGGACCTATTTTTACTGATTTTGAGGGGGATTCTCTGTGCCTCCTGGATTTTGAAGATTGTTCCCTTTGCCATATTAAGGAAATGCTCTACTACAATTTGCTCCAATATTCCTTCTGCCCCTCTCTCTCTCCTCCTTCTTTTGGGATCCCAATTATTCTAATATTGTTTTGTTTTATGATATCACTTATATCTCGAATTCTCCCCTCATGATCCTGTAGTTGTCTGTCTCTCTTTTGCTCAGCTTCTTTATTCTCCGTCATTTGGTCTTCTATACCACTAATTCTTCCTTCTGCCTCATATATCCTAGCAGTAAAAGCCTCCGTTTTTTATTGTACCTCTTTAATAGCTTTTTAAATTTCAACTTGGTTAGATTTTCATTCTTTTATTTCTCCAGAAAGAGCTTATATTTATCCAGCTAGCACGTTGATAATCATCATTCTGAACTCTAGTTCTCACATATTACCAATGTCCATATTGATTAGGTCCCTAGTTGTTGGTACTGCCTCTTGTTCTTTGTGTGTGTGTGTGTGTGGTAAGTTTTTCCTCCTTGTCATTTTATCCAGATAAGAATATATGAATGAGGGCGCCTGGGTGGCTCAGTGGTTAAGCCTCTGCCTTCGGCTCAGGTCATGATCCCAGGGTCCTGGGATCGAGACCCTCATTGGGCTCTCTGCTCAGCAGGGAAGCCTGCTCCCCCCTCTCTCTCTGCCTGCCTCTCTGCCTACTTGTGATCTCTGTCTGTCAAATAAATAAATAAATAAAATCTTAAAAAAAAAAGAATATATGAATGAGAGAATAAAATACTAAAAGGGTGACAAAGACCCCAGAAAAATATACACCAATCAAATCAGAAAAGACCTGAAACTGGGGGGAGAGAAAGGGAGAAAAAAATAAAAAATAAAATATATATATATATATATTAGACTGGTGAATAGAACAGAGCCACCTTCTTTATTTTGGGTGTATTCTTGTCCCTTAGAAGAAGCTACCTCCTAAAATTTTAAAGAAAGAAAAACTTATATATATATATATATATATATATATATATATATACAAAAATAAGCATAAACATGATGAAGGGATGGAATATGACTGTAAAGATAAAAATTTAGAAAGATTCTAAAAAAGGAATTGATAAGATAAG
Organism: Mustela nigripes; assembly: GCF_022355385.1. Taxonomy (NCBI): domain Eukaryota; kingdom Metazoa; phylum Chordata; class Mammalia; order Carnivora; family Mustelidae; genus Mustela; species Mustela nigripes. Next base: position 101,752,825 of record NC_081568.1, read on the forward strand.
TTGGTTGGAAAAAGAAAAAAAAAAAGAGGAGAAAATGTGATCAGGCTGAAGACTAGAACAAAGCCATATGCTAGATTTAGGGTATATTTTGATAGATTAGAAGAAATTGTATCCCAAAATTTTAAAGAAAAAAACCACATTATTTGTATACAAATAATAAGGTTAAATACAATGAAGAGATAAAATATGACTATAACAGTGAAAATTTAAGAAGTTTTTTTTTTAAAGTTATTAAGATGAAATAGTTAAAAACATTAAAAGAGGAAGAGGAAAAGTTAAAAAAACTAGAATAAGAAAAAAATTAAATTAAAAAAATTTAACTTTGCAAGACTAAAGGATCATGGGAAAAAATCCATGAGTTCTATGTGTTGCTTTCCCCTAGCTCTGGAATTTTGCAGTTCTCCTCAATCAGTGAACTTGGTCTTGGCTGGATGTTCTTGCTGATCTTCTGGGGGAGGGCCTGTTGCAGTGATTCTCAAATGTGTTTGCCCAAGGCAGAATTGTACCACCCTTGCCAGGGGCCAGGATAAGTAATCTGCTCAGTTCTCTTTGCTCTGGAGAGCTTTTGTTCTGTGAATGCTTTCCATAGAGCTCTGGAGGATGGGAATGAAAATGGCGGCCTCCCAATCTCTGGCCCAGAGGAGCTGAGAGCTCGGCGCCCCACTCCTCAGTGCACCCTTGGAGAAAAGCAGTCAATTGCTCCCATGTCCCTGGTCTCTGGCAATGCTCCGTGCTCACCCAGCCTGTGACCGAGCATTTCTGTCTCTGGCCCACGGCCCTGCCCAGAGTCTCCAAACCCAGCAGATTCCTGCCATGATGTCCCTCCTGGAGGGAGAAAGTAAGTGTCCCCAAATCTGCCACTTGTGGGGTCCCTGCTCAAAGAGCAGTGGTCTGACTGTGCCACAGATCACAGTTTAAGGTAACCCCAAGCTGAGAGCTCACTCCTTGGCTCTGTCTCTGTAGCCGGCTTCCCTGCTCTGATACCTGGCAGCTTTGACACACTCAGACACCCCTGGTCTTTCTGTGACCCCACACTTCCTGAGATCACACTGTCCCCACAAGGGCTCCACCCCTCCTTAGCCTCTGGAGCGATGTCCCTCAGTGGAGCAGACTTCTAAAAGTTCTGATTTTGTGCTCCACTGCTCCACCACTTGCCAGGAGCTGGCCCCTCCCCCTGTGGTCTATCTTTCCGTGGCTTCAGATTCACTACTCTGCACATCCTGCCTTCCAGAAAGTGGTCGATTTTCTGTTTCTAGAATTGCTGCTCTTCTCCTCTATCTCCTGTTGAGTTTGTAGAAGTTCAGAATGGTTTGATAACTATCTAGCTGATCTCCTGAGATATTTCAGTCTCTTACTCCTCCACCGTCTTGCTCTTAAGATTTTATTTTTAAATAATCTCTATACCCAATGTGGGGCTTGAACTCATAACTCCAAGATTAAGAGTCATTCACTCCACCCACTGAGCCAGCCAGTCACCCCTGGTATTATAGACTTTTAAGTTTTAACCTTTCTAATAGGTGTGAAGTGGTGTTTCACTATGGTTTTAATTTGCATCTTCCTAATGACTAATGATGTCAAACACTTTTTTATATATGTTTGCCATCTATATGTCTTGTTGGTGAGGTATCTGTTCAGATCTTCAGCCCATTCAAAAAGTTGGTGGTTTATCTTTTTATTCTTGAGTATTAGGAATTCTTTATATAATCTATGTTATAAGCCCTTTGTAAAAAATGTGTTCTGTGAATATTTTCTTCCTTTCCATTCTCTCTTTTATTTTTAAATCTTTTTATTTTTCTCTCTCTTTTATTTTTTAAAAAAGATTTTATTTATTTATTTGTCAAAGAGAAAGAACACAAGCAGGGAAAGAAAAGGCAGAGGGAGAAGCAAGCTTCTCTCTGAGCAGGGAGCCTGATGTGGGGCTCGATCCCAGGACCCTGGGGTCATGACCTGAGCCAAAGCAGACACTTAACTGACTGAGCCACCCAGGCGTCCCCCTTCCCATTCTCTTAACATTGTCTTCCACAGAGCAGAAATTTTCAATTTTAAAGAAGTCAAGTGTATCACTTTTAAAAAAATTTATTTATTTGAGAAAGAGAGAGATGAGTCGGGGAAGAAGGGCAGAAGGAGAGGAAAAAGCAGACTCCCCACTGAGCAGGGAGCCCCATGTTGGGCTCCATCCCAGGACCCTGGGATTATGACCCGAGCCAAAGGCAGATGCTTAACCGACTGAGCCCCCCGAAGCCCCTCAAGTTTATCATTTTTAAAAAATGGATCATACTTTTGATATTTTATCAGAGAGGTCTTTGCCTAACTCAGTAGTTTTCAAATGGAAGACAACTCTCTTACCCCAAACATTTGGCTGTGTCTGAACATATCTTTTACTGTTAGACTGAAGATCTAAAGCCCATTGTGAAGCCCCATCTCCTAATACACTCACATCAGGGATTAGGGCTTCAACATACAAATTTTGAGGGAACAAAATTCAATAGCAGAGTCTATTATTTTAGGTTGATTCCTAAAAATGAAATTTTTTTTTTAATGTCAAAGATATTTATGTTTAAATTTCTTATTTATGATTTCAAGTTTCCATCCAAAACCTTCACACCAGCTTATACTCCCAGAATTTTCATGTGAATCTTTCTTCTGTATCTTCACTAACATTGCATATTATCCAACTTTATTTTTGGCCAATAGGTTTTTTTTTAACTTGTGTTTTAAATTTTGTGAATGCTTTAGAGTATCTTTTATTTTTTTTCCCCTTGAAATGCACATTTTCCTTCAACCAGCATTAGAAGTTGGATCCACTGCTAAGACTTCTTTCCAACTGCATGCACAGCATAATGAGGTACACAGTGCTTTTCTTTGTTGGAATTTGCCTAACGGAATGTGCCTGCCCACCTTCTGTTAAAGGCTGTGCATCTGAGTATAATGGAGGGCTACTGACTCTCTGCAACACAGAGCAGAAATAGTCACCAGAGCAGTATGTACACTACAGTCAGTGTGCCCAATTTCAATGCTACAGTAATCAGCACGACACATACTCCATAGCCATTGGCTGACTTTCAAGCGACTGTGTGGGCCTGTGATGTCAGGAAGTTCCTGAGTGCTTATCAAGGGCTAAAGAGAGTGGAAAGGATCTTTGAAAAGCATCATTCTCAGGAGGGGGTCTGCCTGGAATAGTACTGGCTTGTCTCAGGCAGTGTCTAGCACTTGGGGGCTTTGGAGGAAACTGCTCAAGCTGATAAATCAGGGAGGGGGCAGTGAGGGAGTGTCTAGGTAGCATGTCAGCACAGTGGCATGAAGGAGCAGTGGGCTGTGGATTCCCTGATTTTACCCTGAAATTCATAATGGCCACAATGAAACGTTTTATCATTTCTCCTTATAGAAGTAATAACAGTTTGTTGTAGGGGGAAATGTGGTCTTTTTTTTTTTTTTTTTTTTTAAATAACCTTTGGTGGCTCAGTGGGTTAAGTGACTGCCTTTGGCTCAGGTCATGATCATGATCCCAGGGTCCTAGGATCGAGCCCCAGGTCGGGCTCCCTGGTCAGTAGGGAGTCTGCTTGGGATTTTGCTTCTCTGTCTTCTTTTTCCCTCCCCCAACTCATGCCCACTCTCTCCCAAATAAATTAAAAATATTTTTTGAAAAAAGATTTTATTTATTTATTTGACAGAGAGAGACACAGTGAGAGAGGGAACATAAGCAGGGAGAGTGGGAGAGGGAGAAGCAGGCTTCCTGATGAACAAGGAGCCTGAGGCAGGACTCGATCCCCAAACCCTGGGATCATGACCTGAGCTGAAGGCAGATGCCTAATGACTGAGCTACCCAGGTGCCCCAATAAATTAAAAACCTTTTAAAAAATCCTTAAGTTTACTTATTTATTTTTAGTAAGCTCTACAACAAGTGTGGGGCTTGAACTCAAGACTCAAGATGAAGAGTTGCATGGTCTTCTGACTGAGCCAGCCAGGTGCCCCTCAGAACACTCATATTTAACAAGATTCTCCAGGTGACTAGCATGCATTTTAAAATGTAAGAAGTGCTGGTCTCTAGGACCCCAGATAAGTTCTGACGTGAGGGATGATAAATGCCAGATAGTTACCTGCTGTTACATAACTAACTACACTAACACTCAGTAGCCTAAAACAGCCATTTGCGATCTCATGTCTTTCCTGAGGGTCAGAAATCAGGAGTGGTTTCTTCACTTGTCTGGGTGGTCCTGGCTCACAGCTCCCTGAGGCTGCTGTCAGGCTTAGACCAGAGCTGCAGTCTCTGAAGACTTGACTGGAGCCAGAGGACCCTATTGGAAGCTCACCCGTGTGGCTGTTGGCAGGAAACTTCAGTTCATTGCCACAGGGGCCTCTCCTTAGGGGTGCTTATGAAATGGGGGTTTATTTTATTTTATTTTTTTAAAGAATATTTATTTGAGAGAAAGAGAGAACATGAGTGGAGAGAGGGGTAGAGGGAGAAGCAGACTCCCCACTGAGCAGGGAGCCTGATGTGGGACTTGATCCCAGGACCCAGGGATCATGACCTGAGCCAAAGGCAGATGCTTAAGTGACTGAGCCACCCAGCCGTCCTGACATGAGTGTTGTTCATGGTTGAAGGAAAGAAGAGAGAGAGAGGTCACTATGTTTTTCATTATCTCATCTCAGAAGTTATATACCATCACTTTTCCATATTATTGCAGTCCCACACACTGACCCTGGCACTGGGGGGCGGGCATTAGACAAGTGTGTGAACCCCAGGAGGTGGGGGAGGATTACGGACCATCTTGTAGCTCGCCGCTGCAGCAGCAACCATCACCAGGGCTTCTGCCTTGTTGAGAGGAGGGTGGGAAACTTGCCACCGCAAACAGGGGAGACCTGACACTCATCCATCGTACTTCAAGAGAGCAGGCTTGGTTTCCTGTGTTCCAGCTCTTTGCTCATTCTCCCTCGGCCTGACTCTGTCTCACTTTTGCTTCTGTTGCATTTGCACGATTTGCTCTCAACTTCCCATTTCCTACAAGTGCTTTTTTTTTTTTTAAGTTATAGGTTTCCTTTTCATTAACTCACTTAGATGGATGTTGCTTGTCATAGAAGAACTTAATGGCTAACAGTAAGAAATTTCCTAATATAAAATTATATAAAAACATACAGGTACCGGGATGCCTGGGTGGCTCAGTGGGTTAAATTAAAGCCTCTGCCTTCAGCTCAGGTCATGGTTTCAGAGTCCTGAGATTGAGCCCCTCATCGGGCTCTCTGCTTGGCAGGGAGCCTGCTTCCTCCTCTCTCTTTGCCTGCCTCTCTGCCTACTTGTGATCTCCGTCTGTCAAATAAATAAATAAATTCTTTAAAAAAAACAATCATACAGGTACCATACTTTGGACATTCTGCACACCATTTCGTTCAGAATGTGTAATTGTGACATCCAGTCTATGGAGGGGATCCTGGAGGTAAAGGTCACTGGGAGTAGCAGGAGATGATTTGGATACGTGACCATGGAGAATCTTGTTCTTTCTGTAAAGAACTCACCTGGTGTCCTTCTCTGTTACAGAATGATCCACCCACCAAGCCTGGTGGATGACCAAAAAAGAAAAAAAGGAAAAAGAAAATACAAACCAAGTTCAGTTTCCCCCAACATTCAAACAATGGGTTTGGAGGGAAAGATGAAAGTGGGGTAGCCCACCAGGCAGAGCTGAGGGAATGAGTGGAAGTGACATTTAGCCTCCACTCCCCTGAGGAGCTGCTGCAAGACCTACAGGAAAGTGCCCCAGCTCCCCATCAGGAGACATGGGGCTGGGGAGAGAGGCTCCAGAGAAAACTCAGTATAAAGCTTAATATCCAGGTATGCGGCTACTTGAAGAACAGGCTACATGGCCGAGATGGAGAAAGGACACATGGGTCCTAGAACAAGAGAGGGGTGCAGAAGAAGGGAACAGGCTGATGGGACCAGACTGAAATTGTCTTCTCCGCACAGTAACAGTTTTCAGATCAAGGCAGGAGAGTCAGCCTTTCAGAATAGGGAGGGAAAAGTTTCCCCCTGAAGGGTTGCAAAGCTCTCTGGTTTATGATTTTGTTTTCTTAGGAATTTCCACAGTGAACACAAGGACTGGATATTCTCTCTCCCAGCTTCCTGTTTCCTTCTTGTTCCTCTGAGTGTTCTGTTACTGACTTCACTGTGAGTTAGGACAGTGTCATAACACTCGAAGTTTGGGCCAACTGTCCTCGTTCAGTCTGTTTGTGATTCTCTGAGGGATGTGCAGATTTAAGGCATTTTTGCTGCTTGCTTCTTTCACTAATAGTAGTAGGAGCAAGACATCAGGACCCACAGCAAAGATGCTGACCCCCAAGAAGTGAAATGTGCAGACACAGTCTTTGTCCAAAGCAAGTGGTGTTTGAATCTCGGAGGTCCTTTGATGTGGGTGAGATGATTCTGAAGCTTTTACTCCTTATGCCGGTTTATAAAGCCCTTGCGATCTGCCTTTCTGCACTTATCTCACATCGTTTTCCTCTGAGCTCCAATCCCCTGGCCCCTCTTCAGGGGCGAGTGTGTGGTCGGGGATACCAAGCTGTGCTCTCCCTCTGCCCGGGTCCTTGTGGGGTTGGCTCCTTCTCATCTTTCTCATCCCTGTTCAGATGTTACCTCCTCAGTGAGGCTGTTCTGATCTCTTCTCCAAAGGACCCTCTACCAATCACTCTTGCTTTCTTTGTTTATCTTTATTGCACTTCTAATATCGGAAGTTATCTGGTTTATGTGGTTGATCATTAAGTGTCTGTTATGGATGAAGTGTGTGCCCCCTCCCATTCATATGTTGAAGCCCTACTTCCCAATGTGATCGTATTTACAAGTGAGACCCTTGGGGGGCAGTTAAGGTCATGAAGGTGGAGCCCTCATGATGGAATTAGTGCTCTTACAAGAAGAGACAGGAGAGAAATGACCTCTCTCTCTTTCTGTCTCTCTCTCTTTCTCTCTTTCTCTCTCTGCTGAGGACACAGCATGATAGTAACTGTCTATGAACCAGAAAAAGGGCTCTCACCAAAACCCAGCCCTGCTGCGAGCCTGATCTCAGTCTTCCAGCTTCTAGAATTAAAAAATAAATGTCTGTTGTTTAAGCCCCTCTGTCTACGGTATTGATCACTGCAGTCTGTCTAAGAGAGTCTGTCCTCACCAGACAGAGGTCCAGGAGAGCTGATCTGAGTTGGCCTTGTTTAACTGCTCTTTTCCTCAGCATCTAGAATGATTCCTAGTAGATATTGCGTGCTCAAAATGGTTTACTAAATGCATTGTGAATGCTGAAGAGTTTCAAGACTCAAAGGTTGGCTGCCCCATCCTTCCCTTTACATTTTTTAAAAAAGATTTTGTTTATTTGCCAGAGAGAGAACACAAGCAGGGGAGCAGCAGGCTGAGGGAGAAGCAGACTCCCTGCTGAGCAGGGAGCCAGGTGGGGGACTCAGTCCCAGGATCCTGGGATCACGACCTACGCCAAAGGCAGACATTAAACTGACTAAGCCACCCAGGTGTCCCTTCCCTTTACATTTAAATCTCTTCCTGGTAACCAGCAAGGCCTTTGCAGACACTCTCAGACGACCAGTCTGTATCAGCAGATCGTCACCTCAAGGGCTGGGGCACATTAATGACCTTTCTGGTGGTGGCTCAGTCTCTTAAACAATACTGTCGAAAAATCATTCAAGGAAACCCATAGAGTATTTGGAGACAGAAGAAATGAGATGGGGATTTGAACTTCCACGTATGACATGGCAGGTGTACAAAGGGGGATTCAGGGAGATGAGGACTGACATTTGTTACGGTCGGGCCTTGTCCTGTGTTGTTCCCATGTTGTGACACTGAACCTTCTCAACAAGCCTGCAAAGTGAGGATTAGTACTATCGTCCAGATGAGCGAACAGAGGCTTGGAACAGTAGAGCAGATTTCTTAGGATCCTCTATGGCCCATGTGGGGAGACCAGGACTCAGGCTGAGGTTGGCTGACTGCAAGCCTGTGTGTGTGTGTGTTCCCACACTCTTGCCCTCTCTGGTCTGAGGATAGGGCGGAGAAGGTGGGGTGCTGACATTGCGGAGGTGTTAAAACATGCCTGGCTAAACAGATGGAAGAACATTCCTTGGGCTCCCCATCTCAATCGATTTTCAAGAACCCTTTAGAGGCCCTTGAGTCAGAACTACCTCCTCTGTTTTGAAACAAAGGGTCTGATTCACTGTCATTTTTACACAATAGAGACCTCTATAAATTACAGCTTCTGGGTCTTTCGGTTGCAAAGGAAACAAGGACTGTACTGGGGCCATCAGTAATCGCCCCCGTGCAGAAGGGGTGGGCACAGAAGCCACAAAGGATGCCTCAAATTTCAGAGCTCAGTTGCTTCCAGAGTCATCTTTACATAGCAGAATTCAGGGTTAGTGGTGGTGTGCCTGTGGCTTCAGAGCCCATTTTGAAAATGAGATAATGCATCTTCAGGGCGGGAGAGAAGATCCTTTGTCCCACCCCTGCTGTATTTTACAGGATAACGACAGAGGCTCTACGGAGAAGGGGCGAGGCAGGAAGGGGAAGCCACTTAGACTTGCTGCTTGCTTTCTGAATTCCGGTGCAGAGGAGAGCAAACTGTCAAAGCCACACAGAGCTGCCCGTTCCCCTTCCAAAATGATAGGGGATGAGTTAAAAACAAGAGCTCTTTTCATGTCCACGTGGGGCTCTGTGATCGGCAACCTCCCAGCCTCCCCTACTGGGTTAGACGCTATTTCTCTTGTTCTTGTTTTACCTTCACTATTAGAGTCTGAGCCACTGTGGGAGGAGCCTCCCTGTCACCCTGGTTGATGGATACCCTATAGAGAAAATTGCAGGGCCACGAATGTGGAATGAAAGCTTCTAGCGAGACAAGAGCTCCCAACACGTGCAAACACACAGGGAAGGTTGGGCTTTGAATTATATATTCATCCCAGCTTTTTACATGGCAGAGAGAAAATAGAGGCACAGAGCACTTTTTTGCTGAAGAAACTTATTGAGTGAGGGGTGTGTGTGTGTGTGTGTGTGAGAGAGAGAGAGAGAGAGGCGGGGGTGTGGGAAGCCCTCCACCTGGAAACTTCATTAAGAATTCAGGGAAAAAGATGCCAACCCCCTTCTACTGAAGGAAGGAGGTGTAGTTAATAGAAGGTCCCAGAAACAGATGAAAGGGAAGGAGGGAGGCACGTGCACACCTTTATGTGAAGAGGCGAATGGTGATAAAAGCATCCTGAGTACCAGCATCCTAAGATGTTGCTGACACCTGCCACCTGCCTGCTCTTTCTGGAACATGGCAAGGCACTTGGGGTAAAGATACCTTCTATTTCTTTCTTTCTTTTTTTTTTTTTTTTTAAGATTTTTAAGATTTATTTATTTGACAGAGAACACAGAGAGAGAGGAGGAAGCAGGCTCACTGATGAGCAGGGAGCCCGATGCAGGGCTCAATCCCAGGACCCCGGGATCATGACCCGAGCCAAAGGCAGAGGCTTAACCCACTGAGCCACCCAGGCACCACAGATACCTTCTGTTTCTTCATTTGAAAATCGGAGAAATCCGAGAGCTAGAGAAGACCCAGCAAGCTCCTAAATTCTCCCGTAGAGCAGAGTCATCCATGAGGTCCACCCCGGTCTCTGCCACATATCTGGAGCAGAGCCTGGCCTCTCTCTGTTGAACAAGCTCCTTTCTAAGTCCTCAGCTCCAGCAGGTCTGGTGAGTGTGTGAGCACAAGTCTGCAATTTACAGAGGAGGGGGCTGAGGCCCACATATGTGACACACACAAGGGCACAGCAGAGTTGGGGCTGAACTCAGCTCCGAAGGGTGTTAGATCCTAATCTCACCTGATTTCCATGGGGAGCAGGCACAGATCTCACCGTGTGGGGTTCGGGCCTGCAGAATCAAAAATTCGGTTGTATAGCACAGGAGGCCATCTGGATGAACCCACTGTTTAGTCTACAGCAGGAAGTTCTTCACCAAGCTCGTGACAGAAAACTGCTCCAAGAGTTCCTGACGAGATCATCAGCTGAGGCTACTTTATCTTCAGATCATAACTCTGTCAAATACAACAGATCTCTGTTCTCTTGGTCACTCGGTCTGACTCATCACTGATATTCTTGAGCAATTGTCTGAAATCTGTTTCAAGTGAAGTGGGGGCAGATCTAGGGTGAAGGAGAGTGTTTGCGGTCCTACAATTTCTGGGTATGGTTTAGGAGTCTACTAGAGGAGACTTAAAAAAAAAATTGCAGCATGACAAGCTTTTTGTGGAAACATACCCAGGTTAACTCAGGAGCAGCCTAGAGAGTTAGGAAGGGGTCTGCAAAGTTCAGAGCTTCCTTGCTAGAAGTTGTGGAGACAGCGGGATGCTGAGGTCTGCATGCTTCTAGAAACTGCAGAAAAGCAAAGGAAGTCAGATCTGTCTTTAAAAGGGGCCCCTTGGGTCCTTTCAACGATGATTTGTGATCTGTGATGGAGAAACAGTTGTGGATTCAATTATATTAGTGTGTTTTCTGCCTCAGTTGTTAATTTAAGATAAGGATATGCATGCCTTTTTTTTTTTTAATAAACCTTTTGTTTCTGCATTTATCCTAAGTAGAGTCATAAAAGAATCCCCAAACTTGGGGTGCCTAGGTGGCTCAGTAGGTTAAGCCTCTGCCTTCAGCTCAGGTCATAATCTTAGGGTCCTGGGATTGAGCCCCGCATCAGGCTCTCTGCTCTGCAGGGAGACTGCTTCCTCCTCTCTCTCTCTCTGCCTGCCTCTCTGCTTACTTGTGATCTCTCTCTGCCAAATAAATAAATAAAATCTTTAAAAAAAAAAAAAAGAATTCCCAAACTTAGAAAACTTAATTGATATTAACTTGTATTTTTGCACAAACATAATATGCCATTTGTGGCTTTGAGGTGGGGTCAAGAGGCTGTTTTGAAGTCAGCAGGAGTTAGATTTGAAACCTATGAACCCACTGGTAGCAAGTAAGGAATAATACAAGAGATAAGCAAATCCTCAATTTATTGGGTATTTCTGCTTTTTGCAGGGACAATGACATTTCAGGAGGAGTGATTTGTGCAGGGCTGAAAGCCCTCTGAACACACACTGATGCCTTAAACTCAAAGTGATTTATTCTCTTTCTGGTTAAGGACTCTGAGCCCCTCCGTGGCAATTCAAAGAACTCCTAGGAGAGGTGCACAGCCTTTAGCTACATGGAGTCTGTTTCTCAGGCCAAGATAGAGTGGAGATGGGACTCCTCATTTGTTGGATTCTGTTTTGTACCTGGGAGAGCTGGAAAGCTTCCAGCGTGTATCTTTAGTTGGTCTCTCAACAGCTCAGAGAAGGAGGTGGGACTATCTCCTTGTTATAGATTAGCCCCAGGCACAGGGAGGGCACTAAATGCCCTGAGTTGCACAGCTTGAACATGGTGGTGTTTCAATCAGCTCAGGCTGCTGTAACAAATTCCATAGGCTGGATGGCTGAAACAACACACATGTAGTTCTCACTGTTCTGGAGTTTGGGAAGTCCAAAATCAAGGTGGCAGCAGACCTGGTTCCTGAAGCAGGCCTCCATCCTTGCTCATAGACAGCTGTCCTTTACCCGTGTCCTCAGAGGTCCAGGGGACAGAAAACACACTCTGGGCTCTCTTCCTCCTCTTATAAGGGCTCTAATCCCATCATACAGACCCCATTCTCATGACCTCGTGTAACCTAATCACCACCCACTGACCTACCTGCAAATACCGTCACATTGGGGGGTTAGGACTTCAAGGCATGAATTCGGGGAGATAAAAATGTTTAATTCATAGCAGGTGCCCTCACTTCTAGCCCATTTGTGTGGTTGAACTGTGACATGGATGGAGAAGTGTTATAGAAAGAACCAGGTGGGTAGGGAATCTGAGAGCACTTGTTTTGGGATTAGGAAGCCACTGATGGGGAGTCTGGTACCCAGAGGCAAGGAGCAGTCTTGAGAATAAGATGAGGTCACTTACAGGGAAGAAAGTTTCCTTCCTTTCCTTTTTTTTCTTTGTTTGTACACCCAAGACAGTGTATAAAATTTGACACAAGTACGTGTACACACTCAGATGCACACAACCACACACGCAGGGAGACACAGAGAACTAGGGTTAGAGTCTGTAATGGTGGTTTTCTGGGAAAACACATTTACCTATTTCTAGGTGGGGAAATTATGAGTTATTTTTTTCCATTCATTTGTGATATATGTGTGTGTGTGTGTGTGTGTGTGTGTGTGTATAAAATTTACATCCAAAATTTTCCCAATATCTTTTCATAAGATGTCCGTTGTCTTTCAAAGTCACTTGTACTGTGTCCGCGTATCTCAAAACAGAATGTTGTAAATTCAGGCATTTAATGTTGATTCTTTTTGTTGGTTTTCTTCCCTCAAATGGATATGAGATTTGTTGTTCTAGTTCATTTTTTTTGTACAAGACTGACTAGTTCTTTTGATACCCTATAGGTACAACCTACATAAAATAATTCAGTGAAGTTGGAGAATAAGCTTCTGAGAGAATAAGCTTCTGAGCTTCCCCCAGGCTTTAAACAATATGAGATTTTTATGCCTTTATAGTGACCAGACAGGAGTGAAGGTCATTTATGAAACTCTCATTCAAAAAATAAAACCCCACTGAGCTTCCTACTATCCCCATTCCACAGAAAAATGCTTCATTATTACCCTTTTCAAAGAAAAGCCATTTATTTATTCATCAGCAGTCTTAAAAACGAAATGAAGCTAGATTTTTTTTTTTTTATTGGAAGGGTTTGGGAAATAAGAGTTTAAAAATCAGGAAAAGAAAAGCTTTTAATGATTCTTTGTAATATTTAAGACTTAAACAAAGCAGCTCCGTACCAGTGGGAGCTAAAACTAATTAGAAATCAAAATTATATTTGCTTCATCAATATTAAATCCAAGAGAAAACAAAGAGGTGTTTTTGCAATCAAATTTAATTTTGTGTAATAATCTTTATTCCTGCT
>NC_081568.1:101765795-101864365 GCF_022355385.1 Mustela nigripes
GTTTGCAACTGTGGGAGTTTTCTTTAAAAGAATGTTTAAAGATGTATTTAATAAAGAATTGATGATTGCTAGTTTTGTGTAGAATTGAGATGGTTCAAAGGAGGGGAATAGAGTTCAAAATTTAATTTTGTGTAATAATCTTTATTCCTGCCGTTTGCAACTGTGGGAGTTTTCTTTAAAAGAATGTTTAAAGATGTATTTAATAAAGAATTGATGATTGATAGTTTTGTGTAGAATTGAGATGGTTCAAAGGAGGGGAATAGAGTCAGAAGAGACAGATGAGGTGAGATCCAAGCAGTTGTTCAAGCCCTGTGTTGCTGGTGGGATGCCTCAGAGAAGCCAGGCAAGAAGCCTAAGGTCAGCTGGGTCCCCAGGGTGTGGCCACCGCCACCATCTTCCTCTCAGCTGTGTTGCTGGGCAGAGTTTTGCCTCTCTCAAGGACCACAGGGGACAAGAACATTATCCTTGTGGTGTGTTTCCCCCCATGGGAGCAGCAGCACAGGGAGAATCTTCTGGAGTGCCTCCCACAAGGTGTGGGAGGGTGTTCACCTGGACAGTTCTCAGAGCACTGCCAAGTCGCTGACCTGATCAAGGCTGGGCTGCATGAGCATTGGTGTGTAGCCACTCACCCTCAGCATACCCCGGGGCAGTGTTGCTGTGGACAGGAAGGAGCATTGCCTCCGGAGGTACTACCATCTACTGAACTATGACCTCACGCCAGACCCTCTGTTAAGCACTTTTCAAATATTATCTTGCTCCAGATTCACAACAACCTTAGGGAACAGGGACTGTTACCTCCATTTTTAAATAATACCTCTCCTCAATTGTCATTTCTTTATGGCCATATCTTTCTTTTCATTGTGGTAGAATACACATGAAATGAAATATACCATTTTTAACCATTTTTAAGTGCATGATTCAGTGGTATTACAAACATTCACGTTGCTGTGCAACCATCACCACCATCCATTTCCAGAATTTTTTCATCATCCCAAACAGAAACTTTATACCCATTAAAGAAAAACTTCCTTCCCTCCCCTCAACCCCAGTTAACCACTGTTCTACTTTCTATCTCTAGGAATTTGCCTATTCTAGGTCCCTCATTGAAGTGGAATCATACAATGCTTGTCTTATGTCTGGCTTATTTCACTTAGCATAGTGTTTTCAGGAGTCCTCTATGTTGTAGTATCCCCCTTTTGTTTTGTTATTTTTTTATATTCCCCCACGCCCATCCTAGTAACTGATGATCTTTGCATTTTTAACAAGCCCTTGGGTTTGTTTTTGTTTTTGTTTTTAAGATTTTACTTATTTGTTTGACACAGAGAGAGAGCACAAATAGGCAGAGCAGGCTCTCTCTACTGAGCAGGGAGCCTGCTTCAGGACTCAATCCCAGGACCCCAGGATCACCACCTGAGTGGAAGGCAGATGCTTAATGACTGAGCCATCCAGGCACCCCCTGAGTTGATTCTTATGGAAAGCTAAAGTTTGAGTATTACTTTATGTTTCTTTATTGAAAGTGCAGCTGCAAAGTGATGGTAGCTGAGAAAACGGATGCCCGGTAACACACTCGGGGCCGGGTGGTCTCACTAACAGGAAGAAGTGAGTAAAAAGGTTCCAGGAATTCTTAGAGCCTGTGTGTGCAGGTGGGCTCTCCCGGGATGCTTTCTATTGTGTCCACCCCGATCTCCTTTCCGGCCCCATGACTTACCCTTTTATGAACTGAAAATGTAAATCTTTTTATAGTTATGCTGCATTTTTCACTCTCATTTTTATGGAGCATGTCAACTTACATTATGTATGAAAAACAAACTAGCTTATTGTTCATAGCTGTGAAAATACAGCATCAGATGTGTGGCATCAAAAAGGGAAAATACCAGCGCAGAGTTGAGATGCCGGCAGACCAAGGCACAGTGTAACCAGGGGACATGCCACATTTAGTATGGGACGGAAAACTCACCTTCAGGAAGACTTTCACCTTGAAATCTGATGATATGTGGAGCAGATGTTTTAATTTACCTATGATAATTTGCATAATCAATTTAACATGTGGTTTATCAAACCTGCCAAAGAGCAGGTGACAATATGGAATTAATATGATCACTAATTTGACACATCATTGAGATTAATTCGACCCTTCTTGCTCTCAGAATACCCAGAGGTCTTCGCAGACAGACATGTTTTGCTAGGAGGTGCCGTATGTGGCAATCTAAAATCCACCATTCAGCCTCATAAATAAAACAACCCCTTTGTCAGTGTGCCTCCTGCTTTTCCACTTTTCCTTTCAAGCTCTTGTGAATGGAAAAGAAGGGAATGGGTGAATACGGGGGGAGGCATCCAATTCCAAGTGTTCATGACTTTAGGAAAAGTAACGGATTTATTTCTCCACCAATACTATAAATGGTCTTACCTTCTCCCTGCTGTTGGTTTATTCTTGATCCCAGACTCAAAGAGATATCACCTTTATGAATCCATGGTGAGGGGGTTGCCTGGGTGGCTCCGTTGGTCAAACATCTACCTTGGGATCAAGCCCATAGGACAGTAAGGGATAATCACTTGGTCCCTGTAACAGAGAATAAGGGGGTTCCAACTTGAATAGACCCCAGTCATGTTCTGTTTCTTTTTTTTTTTTTTTTAAGATTTTATTTATTTATTTGACAGAGAGAAATCACAAGTAGATGGAGAGGCAGGCAGAGAGAGAGAGAGAGGGAAGCAGGCTCTCTGCTGAGCAGAGAGCCTGATGCGGGACTCGATCCAAGGACTCTGAGATCATGACCTGAGCCGAAGGCAGCGGCTTAACCCACTGAGCCACCCAGGTGCCCCCATGTTCTGTTTCTTAAACCCAGTGGTAAGAATATGGATGGTAATACATCTCAAAATTATTCTCATTTAAACTATATATGTGCACTTTATACACTCATTCTCTATGCCCTACATATTTTACAATTCAAAAAATGTTGGTGCCATCTGAGAAGATAGCACGGGGATAGGACTATGAGAGGCACGCCAAGACCTCTTTCTTCCCTCTCTCTTTCTCCCGGTCAACTTTTCATTCCCGTTCTGTATCCTCTGCTCTCTCATTCCCTCCTCCTTTTTTTAATTTCTCTTACTTTTACTTTAGAGCTTAGTTACTCCTCAATAGCCTTCCTCAGGGAACAAAAGTGTTGGCATCTCTCATGAAGCTTTTAGAAGGTATCACACAGTTTTTTCACCATGATTTTGATCCCCCAGTATTTTTAATGGAGGTATGATTGATGTATGATAAAATACACGATCTTAACTGTAGAATTCTGTGAGTTTTGACAAACATATGTACCATGGGACCACCATCCCAGTCAAGATCTAGAACATTTTCTTCCTCCCAAGAAGTTTCCTTGTGCCCAATCAGTCACCAACCCCAGAGGCAAACACTGTTCTGATTTCTATCATCAAAAAGTGGTTTTGCCAAGTCTAAACTCCAGAACATTGCAAACATGAAGCATGTACTTTCTTTGTCCAACTTCTTTTCCCCTCTCGGTGTAACTTTTTGGGATTCATCCATGTTGACACATGGATCAGTAGTTCTTTCATTTTATTGCTGAGTACTTTTCCATTACATAAGTACACTACATTTCGTTTGCCTTTACATTTTTCTAAATGTCAGGTTTTTTTTTTAAGTTAATGTTTTCTTTTTAAGTTAGAAATGAGTAGGTCTTTATGTCATCCTTGTATTTACCTAGCTGTAGGACTTGAATAATACCTGGGAAATGAGACATAGCCCAGGTCTTCTTTTTTCATTTTTCTGACACTGGTGCAGTTGTAGTCTTCCAGATGTTTGCGTATTTGGCACAATGACATGGCTGGGGCGCACTGCTCTGCCTCTACTTTAGGCCATAAATCTTAGTGGCCTGGCTAGAGCCCAGAGACACTGGTTCTAAGACTTTTGAATTAGTTTCTTTGCACATGAGCTTTGATGTCTTCACACTGCATTTCGTGAATGGTGAGTTTTAGATTACTGGTTTACGATGAAAGGATGTAACTCAAAGCCAGAAGAGATGCATAGGGCAAGCTATGGGGAAAGAACGTGGAGCTTCCATGCTCCAGGGCCTCGACTCTCCTCAAATCTCACCCGTCATCAGAGGTTTTTTTTTTTTAGTTTTAATTCAGCTCTTCAGTGGATGTGAAGTGGTGTTTCATTGTGGTTTTATTTGGCATTTCCTGCTGACTAGTGGTGGTGAGCACCTTCCCATGCCCTTACCGGCAATTTATATACCTTCCTTTATGAGGTAGCTCTTTGGGGCATTTGTCCATTCTATTTATTTTATTTTTTTACAGATTTTGTTTGAGTAAGAAAGGGAGAGAATGCACACACACACACACACACGCACACACATACACACACACACACACACACACACACACACACTAGTTGGGGAGGGGGCAGAAGGGGAAGGACAAGCAGACTCCCCACTGAGCAGGGAACCTCATGTGGGGCTCTATCCTAGGACTCCCGAGATCATGACTTGAGCTGGTCAGATGCATAACTGACCGAGCCACTCAGTCACTCCGGCAGTTGCCCATTTCAAAAATAGAATTGTTTTCTTTATATGATTGGTTTGTCAGATATATGAATTCATAGTATTTTCTTCCATTCTGTGGCATGTCTTTTCATTTTCTTAATGGTGTTTTTTGATGAGCAGAGATGTTTAATTTTGATAAAGTTCAATTTATCAGGTTTTTCTCTTATGGTTTGTGTTTCTGTAACCTAAGAAATATTTGCCTCTCCCAGGATTGCAAAGATATTCTCCTATCTTTTCTTCTGTATGCTTTATAGTTTTAGCTTTTATGTCAATGTCTGTGATCCCTCTCAAATTAATTTTTGTATTTGGTGTAAGGTTGGGATCAAGTTGTATGTTTTCCATACAGATAGCCTGTTGTACCAGCACCTCATGCCTTTAAGCTGACTGAATGTGCCTTCATCCCTTTGCCCATCACACAAAAAAGTATTGAGGTTTTTTTTTTTAAAGGTTTATTTATTTAATTTCAGAGAGAGAGAGAGAACACCCCAGCCAGGGGAAGATGCAGAGGGAGAGAAATAGACTTCCTGCTGAGCATGGAGCCTGACTTACTCAACCTTGGTCTCATGACCCTAAGCTCATGACCTGAGCCAAAATTAAGAGTCAGACACTTAACTGACATACCCACCCAGTGGCCCCCCAAAAAGTGTTCTAAACCTAAACCTGAAATCTCAGGATTTGTAGCTTTGTCTTCCGCATCCTGTTGCCTCCCTAAAGCATAGCCAATAACTTTAAGTGCAAATTCTCATATCCCCCAATTACAAATGATTTGCTTCTTTACAATCATATATTTCAAATTGAGAGAGAGAAATGATTTTGTAAGGAAAAAACTTTTTCATTTTTCCTTGATTCTGCCCTTCCAATGTTTAAGATGCAAAGACAAAATCAGCTGTTGAATTTTGTGCCACAATTTTGTGTGTGTGAGTGTGTATACAATAATATGAAATTAGCATTTAAATCATTTTTTGGTGTTTTCAGAGTTAGTATTTGTCTGACTTTTTTAGAAAATCAACTTTACCTAAAATCCAAGGAATAAGAGTTCCAAAAAAAGAAAACAGGAAAGTGTTGAAAAATGCAAAGAGGGCAGGGAATAATGGAAGCGATCAGCCGATATAAAATTGGGAATGCCCTAAGTGAGGGAAGTTTCTGTGGCCTGGTAGAGCTGGAAGCCAGAGTGAAGGAGGCTAAGGAAAAAGCAAGTCATAACCAGGTATGAACAGAATGAAGAGCTAATTTTTTAAGCGATTACACTTAGTTGTCATCTCTCCTTAGGGTCCTATTGTCTATGATGGTTTCTCAGACTTTCCTTGTTTTTGATGACCTTGTCAGTTATGAGGAATACAGGTCAGGTGTATTGTAGGATGCCTGTCTACTGGAATTTGTCTGATGTTTTACTCATGATTAGACTGGGTTATGGGTTTATGAGACAAAGCTCACAGAGGTAAAGGACTTTTTTTTTTTTTTAATTAATCACATTGTATCAGGAGCATCAGAGGATTTCAGACAAATTTTAAAGCCATCATAGGACCTTAGGAACCCTCTGACCTCTGAGGCTAGACGTCTTCCCCTGACCCCTTCTTTCCACTTTCACCTACCTGTGGCCTCCAAGGCTGGGCGACAGTTCCTCTCAGTCCTGAAATACTGTCCCCTCCCTTGTGGATGCCCTGCCCTCCGCCCCCCACCTTTTTATAGTCCTTTTATTAACCCCCCCCCCCCAAATTACCCATTTGAGAGTGCCATCTGTTCCTTGCTATGATCCTGGCTGTTACACCCACCTCCTCATCTTAGAGATGAAGTGAACAACTTGTCAGTCAGTGATCTGGGACTTGGGACACTGAATCTAAAGCCCTTTTGTTTCCATTCCATAGCTGACACACATGGGAACCAGAATGAAAGCCCTACAGTTCTTGATCACTCCTGTGAGTTGTTGTCTCCACAGTGCTGTGTGTGGCCAGAATGGAATCTGAGGCAAAAGGAAATATCCCTAGGACCAAGGGTGTCTTTATCTAAAGCTTTGATATTTTGTTCATCATGGCTTTAATTTTTATTTTATTATGTATTACACTGTAAAATTATTTGTCATGATGACTGAGTCTTTGTGCCCCAGCCCTGTCCCTCCTGCTCCCCTCTACCTTCTCACTACCACACCACACAGCCAGCTGCGGTCCTTGAGAGCCAACTCTGAGACCGGCTACAACCCTCCTCTCTTCCCTTTTCCTGGGCTTTACCTTTTGACTCTCATTACGTGGCTGCGGCCATATCTTTGGATGTGGTCAGCCCATATTGTAGTGGGGACAGTTCTTTAATTTATAACTTGGTAGGAAGAGCGGAAGCCCCTCCCCTCAATTTGCTCTTAGGTACCATCCGTGAATTCCAGGTGTGTGTGTGCTGAGGACGGAGAGGGAGGAGCCATAGGGCCAGACTTCCAGGAGTTTATATTTAGAGTCAAAGACAGCTATATTACAAGTTAGAATAAAATATGATCAAGGGTTGTCGGGTTGTATATAAAATACTATGGATGTAGAGCAGCTCAGTCTGTTGCTCAGAGTTTGTGGAAGGAACAGAGGGTGGGAAGAAGGAGGGAAGAAGAGGGAAGGAAGAAGGAAAGAGGGAGGGAGGAAAGGGCGGAGGGGAGGAAGGGAGGGAAAGGGGAAAAGGAAAGGCTGTCGGAGGGGGGAGGCAAGCTGGCCCCTGGCAGGGCTCTCACAAAAGTGTGCTCAGAGGGCACCACACACACCTCTCTGGTGCCTAGCTTGCAGCTATCCCTACTGATTTCCTTATTTAGAACATCTCCTGTCACTCCACATAACAGGCAGACGTTTCTCCTTTAGGTTTATTTTAAGGCACCAAGAAATGAGACTCTTTCCATGTCGTTTCTCTTCCGTCAGAGAAGAGGCTGAGGCGACGTGCCTGTGCGCGTCACCGCCACCTAATGACAAACACACCAACGGTTCTGGACCCGGCTGTACTTTTCCCTTTGATGCAGGCAGAGAGGGATTATTAAATTGCATTTCATTATGATCTATCAGCTAGATGTTAGTCATGGCATATTTCGGAGTAAGCCGAAAGGAGGTTGAGATAACAATGTCACTCCAAAGTCGAGGAAGCCAACGTGCAAACGCCAACAATCCCCAGTCTCCTTTGTATTTATTGATCTGCCAGTATCTTGCTTTGCGCTGTGCCATCTCACTCTTTGCTGCTAGCATAGTCATTTTTATTTATTTATTTTTTTTATTATTTTTTTTAAAGATTTTATTTATTGATTTGACAGAGAGAGATCACAAGTAGGCAGAGAGGCAGAGAGAGAGAGAGAGGAGGAAGCAGGCTCCCTGCTGAGCAGAGAGCCTGATGCGGGACTCGATCCCAGGACCCTGAGATCATGACCTGAGCCGAAGGCAGCGGCTTAATCCACTGAGCCACCCAGGCGCCCCTAGCATAGTCATTTTTAAAACCCAAAATAAAATTTGGGGGGTTAAGTTCCAGGGCTCTTGCCTTTGAAGGAGGATCAATTACCTGGCTGGTGATAGAGAGATCTTTTGCGTCTAGACTTTGTTTCTGACTCATGGTGATAATCTGGGCTGATCATTTAATCTCTCATTTTCTCCTATCTTCACTGCTTGGCAGCGTTCCTTTGTGTGGGACATATACTATTGAATTCCTAAAATAATACTCATTGTAGATCATCATATTATAGGTGAGAGGACATATGATCAAAGAGGTCATTAAATCATGGTTTTTTGTTTTGTTTTGTTTTTCCGTCTTTTGAAGATCCCTATTATTTTGTGAAGTCAGCATCCCTTCTGAAAACTGCTTTTCCCTTCTCTGTCCACACGGCTGTCATGAGACCAGTCATGTTATGACAGGATCTTATCCCCTGGGTTCTGAGCCTTTTCCTACAAAGTTGTATGGACTGGGAATGATGAGAACATTGATTCAGGGTATTTTTTTATTTGTCAAATGGTGACATGTAAAGCTTAGGAGTGGTTGGTGGCCACTTTCCTGCCACAGACACGGCAGGTAGGAGGGGAAGGCAGCCTGAGGCAGAGAGACTGGAAAGTAGGCATTCAAATCCTTGTCTCCAGTGTTCTGCCCATGCAGTGTGCAAGATGTCTGTGTCCTGATGGTTCCCCTTTTTGTTTAAGTTCAAGCCTGGTGTTAGTCCCTTGCAGCCCCCCAAATTCCTAATCTTTACTCACTGCTGGTCATCTTTTTTTTTTTTTTTAATTTAAATTCAATTAACATATAATGTATTATTGGTTTCAGAGGTAGAGGTCAGTGATTCATCAGTTGCATGTAAGACACAGTGCTCATTACATCAGGTGCTCTCCTTCATGTCCATCCCCCAGTTACCCCATCCCTCCCATCCCACTCCTCTCAAAGCAACCCTCAGTTTGTTGCCTATGATTAAGAGTCTCTTGGGGTTTACCTCCCTCTCTGATTTTGTCTTGTTTTATTTTTTTTCTCTCTTCCCCTCTGATTCTCTATTTTGTTTCTTAAATTCCACATATCACTGTTGGTCATCTTAAGTAGAACAAAAGAAGATAATGGATTTGGAATGGAAATTACTGACACAGGAGGGTTTCATTCAAGGGTTGGTTTTTACTAGTTCCCTAAGGGTATTTGTTTAGTTTCTTCCTTCCTGATCTCAAAAACATCTGAAAAACAAGTCTTATCTATTAAAAATGGTTGCATTAAAAAACAGCCAGAGTCATTCAAATAGCAAGTCATCCTGAATGCAACTGAAAATTAGTTTTTTGTTGTTGTTGTTGGCTAACAGTGAGTTTTATTCAGTCATTTTTATCTCTCTCTCTTTTTTTTTTAAAGATTTTAGTTATGTATTAGAAAGAGAGAGAGAAAGAACAAGCAGGGGGAGAGGCAAGGGTGGGGGAGTCCAACATGAGGCTCAATCCCAGGACCCTGAGATCATGACCTGAGCTGAAGGCAGATGCTTGACCAACTGAGCCACCCAGGTGCCCCATGTCATCTTTATTTCTTAAAGAACTCAATTGTATGTACCATTTCCCAACTTTTCAACATATCAGTCAGGAAAGGGAAAAGGAAGGTCTTCGGAAGCATGAATCAGTGGTGTTCCTATTGAAGTAATTAACAAAAGAAAAAGTTCACTACTACAAGCAGGGAATACTTAAGGAGGTCTTGGGATTGACCCTAGAATAAGAAGAGATTTGGGATTATGTAATCCTCTGCTTTTCATGATACCTCAGTGTTTAAAATATTGCAGAAGCTTACACTTGGCTGTTGCAATCACGTCACCAACCACGTGGGTGACTACAAAGTCCCCTCTGCATACTTAGCAATTGTCTCAGTGAGCCTCTTCAGCCTGAGCACAATTTGAAATCCTGCCCCATGACCCATGTTCATGAATTGAATATGAATCTATATTGTGTGGCCACCTTGACCCTCAGACTTGACACAAGTGACAGTTTCCTCTGGGGGTTTGTGAAAGAAAAAGTGTCTTAATCCTACCTAACAAAAAGAATGTCTTAACATCACCCAACAGTAGTTTAAGACCTTAAAAGCATTGATCAGGGACTGTATCAACATCGACATCAAAGTCTCAAAAAATATGGAGAGAAAAAAAGACGTGTGCAGAGAATGGAGGTGAATATGCAGATAGTTTCCAACCAGAATGCCTAGGGACTCTGGGTTTACTAAGAATGTATTTCAAAATAACCAGTGAAATTGGCTGAACAAATGGCTTTGAAATATTAAGTTAGTTGTTTGAATGACTAAATCAATCCATGAAATAATTTATCTTTTGTCTGCGGATATAGACCTACTTATTTTCCAGAAACTTTTCTTCTGTCTCATCCAAATTACTCTCCCATTGCTTTCATCCATTTTTATACTTTTGCTCATAGAGAATGGCTATCTGGCTTCTCTTTGTCCTCCTGTTCAGTCTTCTTAGTTTTCCACAATAAGTTCTAGATTTTATACTTACTCTTTTTTTTTTTTTTAGTAGCCAAACGTTACATTAGTTTCAGGTATACAATTTAGTGATTTGGCAAATTTATACATTATGCTTTGCTCACCACAAGTATAGCTACCATCTGTCCTATTAAATCACTATTACAATATCATTGATTGCATTCCTTATGCTATGCTTTTTATTCTCATGACTTACTCATTCCATAACTGGAATCCCCTTTACCCATTTCACCCAACCCTGCCCCCGCTCCCAGGAACCATCAGTCTATTCTCTATATTTTACAGTTCTGAATCTGTTTTTTGTTTGTTGATTGATGGCTTGATTGACTGATTGATTGATGGAATCATATGGTATCTGTCCTTCTCAGGCTGACTTATTTCACATAGCATAATACCCTCTAAGTCTACCCATGTCACCTTAAATGGCACCATCTCATTCTTTTTTTTATGGCTATGCAATAGTCCATTGTGTATATATACCACATTTCCTTATCTATTCACCTGTTGGTGGACACTTTGGTTGCTTCCATGTCTTGGCTAGTACATTTAATACTTCAATAAATAGGGGGTGCATATATCTTTTCAAGTTAATGTTTTCATTTTCTTCAGGTAAATACCCAATAGTAGAATTACTGGATCAAGTGATATTTCTATTTTTAAATTTTTAAAGAACTTCCATTCTGTTTTCCACAGTTGCTATGCCAGTTTACATTCCCACCAATGGTGCATGAGGGTTCCTTTTTCTTCATATCCTCTCCACTTGTTGTTTCTTGTATTTTTTATTTTAACCATTCCAACAAATATGAGGTGCTACCTCATTGTGATTTTGATTTCCACTTCCTTGATGAAGTGTGAAGGGGCGGATTGGAGAAGGCCATCTCTGTGGTGATGCTACCAAAGCCAGACCTCCAAAATAGGATAAACAAGAGTCTCCAAGCTGAGTGATGGGCATATTCCTGGGAGCAGGCCAAGAACACAGCTAGGTTGACAGAAGAGGCAAAAGGGCCCATGGCATGTGGGATGAGTGCTGCCTGAGGAACACTGAGGGACAGTGAGGGAAGGAGACTTGAAGATGACCTGGCATGTTTGAGGCCAAGGAAGCTGGTCTTAAGCCATTTATTTGTCTGTGTTATTCCTCTAAGATTTCTTTATACCGTCTCTGAAATTTAGACATCTAAACAGTCCCAAGATGGGGAAAAGAACATGGTTCCCAGGTTTCATGACCTTTGGGTATCTTTCCCCTTCAGGCTTTCTGCGGTCTTGAGGACTGTTTCCAAAATTGGAGTATAGTAGGAAGGCCTCCTGGTTACACAACAAAGAGGCAGCCCCTTTAGAGCACAGACAGTCTTAAATATGAAAACATCAAGTTCCAACACCACTAGGTAAACTGCTTAATTTTGAGTATTTACAAACTAAAAATAAACCATTTCCTTGAGTGAAAACTTGTATTATGTTCCCATTATTTGTACTAATTTTAATGACAACAAAAGCTAAGGGTAGTATTTTCTACCAGGCAGAGAGAGGTAAAACAACATGATGTTTTTAGAATTTGTAGTTGTCTTGCTTAGCATATAAACAGGAAAACCAAAATTTTAGCCTCCCCAATATTTCCCACAAAATTTGACATAAACGGGAAGCAATGTCTTCTGTCCAATCACCAAAGATACTTACTTCTGGATCTCTAAGTCATTTGTTTAGCCCTATACATTTGCTGATTAGCAATTATAATAAAGCTTCTGGGCAGTTCTTTCTACCAGAGTATTAAAATTATCTAAGTATTTGAAGGTGTGAAATAGAATGACTTCATCCCTCACTGGTTCAGATGGATGCCGAGGTCATGGCCACCGTTAGCCAGCCCAGGAGTGTGTCCTACCATGTATACATTTGGGCTAAACGATAAAACTTGGCTAAAATCCAGAGGTTTATAGATGCCTGAGTTACCTTTCCATTAGGGAAATGCTTACAAGGAACTGGACCAGCATAAAAGACAAAGGGACAGAAAGAAAGCTTGAGCTGCATTATTGCCATCTTCTGCAAAATCAGACTTCAGCTTCTGTTTGGAACTAAAAACACCTCATGTTACTTCCTGAGAGAAATGAACAATTGCATGAATACTATATTCTCTGGTAGTTTCCAACATGATTCCATCCAAGGTTCTGTGACAAGCCCGCATGATAAAGTGATAAGTGTTTGGTATTTTATGCATGTGTTTAACTTTGTCACTTTGGTTTGCAACACCGAGAATTCCCTAAATATCCACAGAAAGAGATAATTCAGCATTTGGCAGATCTAGCAAAATGCTCTCCTTTATTCTGTAGCCTTACCTCATTCTCGCTCCCACAGTTTAGTTCAATAAGTTGTAAGTGCCTGAAATCATTCTTGGTGAATAATGCTGGACCACTCTGAAAATTTGTGGCTGAGAGGGGGGCCCTCGTCATCAGTACGCACTTTGTCACTGAGACAGGGTAACCCATGGTTACTGAGCTCAGATCAGTTAAGGGGCAGAGAGCCCCCCCTCCTCACTGCTCTATAAAAGAGACCCGCAAAGGGACCCTACCAGCTTCTAGCTCTCAGCCTGGGCGAAGGTGTGGGAAGCAAAGCCTGAGACCTTCAGAGCCAAGCAGACCAGCTGCAGAAGCCAGGCCAGCATGTCTCCTTCTTTCAAACTTCAGTATCACTTCGTTCTGATCTTCCTGATGGCTCTAAGAGGGGAGAACCGGTACCTAGAGGTGATATATCTCCAGACTGACCCCATCACATCTTGCGCGCGCGCGCTTGTGTGTGTGTGTGTGTGTGTGTGTGTCTGTCTGTCCAGCCTTGGGGGGTGGATAAGCTGCGTTTGTTGGGATTAGCTTTCTTCCCTGTCTTTTGCCCCTTCCTTCTCCTGGTTTCCCCTTGGCTGGTCTTCCTCCCTGCCTCTTGGCCCCTGAGGATGCCCTGGTCCTTCCCTTGGCCCCTGCAGATGCCCGGGTCTGATGGAAAGGATCTAAGACCTTTTCTTCTTTGGACGCGGGAGACGTTGATCCCGCCACTTTATTCTCTTTGCTGCGGGGCAGACCGAGGGCCCCGCTGCCAGTGCCCTTCCCCACCTCTTGAACTTCTCCCGACTGACTCCTTTTCTTTGCCAGCTGCGGGAAGCGACGGACCACGACCCTTTCCTGCTCTTCGGCGCCAACCTGAAGCGGGAGCTGGCGGGGGAGCCTCTGTACCGCCGCGCTCTGCGTGAGTCGGGGCTGCGGTGCGCGTCCGCGGGCAGCGGGGAGGTGGCGAGCTTGGGTTCTGCGCGGGGTGAGGAGGCTCCGGGCATCGCTGGGGCTGGGGTGGAGTGCGAGTCCCATCTCGGGGTCCCGCTGGAGCTGGAGGCGCGCCCGCGGGGGTCGGGGAGTCCGGCGCTGGGCGCTGCAGACCCGGGAACCGGGCACGTGAGACGGGCATCCGGGGGCCGGCGCCTCGGGGGCTGCAGCGCCCGCCCCCCTGACGCCCTCCCGCAGGGTGCCTGGACATGCTGAGCCTCCCGGGCCAGTTCACCTTCACGGCCGACCGGCCGCAGCTGCACTGCGCCGCCTTCCTCATCGCCGAGCCCGAGGAGTTCATCACCATCCACTACGACCTGGTCTCCATCGACTGCCAGGGCGGCGACTTCCTGAAGGTGAGGCCACCCGCCAGCGCCCGCCGCGGGAGCTCCGAGGGGGCACCGGTCGGGGTGCGGTGCCCAGGACGGGGAGCTCGTTCCGCAGTGGCAGAGGCCTCTCCCGGACGGCGGCGCGGAGCGAACTTCGCCCCGCACCTGAGGGTCTCCCGCCTTGCCAGCCGCAGGGCTTTAGATTTCCCTCGGTGCGCTCCCGGGAGCCCGCGCTTCCAAAGACTTGAACTCGCGGCATGCCGCCCTGTGTGAGAGGACAACTGATACAAACTGCCCGCCCCGCAGCTTGGGGCCACCTGGAGGGCCAGCCCAGCTTAGAAGGCCAGCCCGCGTCTGTGCGGGGCATTCCAGGCTTACGGAGGTCGTCCTCAATGCCGGGGTGACCCGGTTTGGAAGCAGGAGGGCCCTGGAGGCTGGGACTGAGGCTGAGAGGGGGGTCTGAGGCCGTTGGGAGGCGAGGACGAGTCCCCCAACCTCACCCCATCCCCAGTCCTCATTGGTCTCCGTGAGTCTGACCCGTCAGCTACTCAGTCCCATTTCGATGGTCATGATTAGAACCTCCCAGGTGGAATTATTTTGGAATCTGGCAAACTCCTTAGAAGACGTCTGGGTCATGAAGCCATTTGTAGCCAGTGATTTTGCTAATGTGAGCTCGGTTGGACTCTTTCAGTTGGAGGAGACCTGTGGTGATCTGGGGGAGTACTGTCAGTAGACCTTTTATCTAATCGCAAACTTTAACCAAAGTGAAGGAAAAGAAGTCATTGCTGTCTGAGTGTTGAAGTAGTTCTTGATAGTTTAATATGAAATAAGTGTTACAAAATGAGGGAAATGGGCACATTACAGCCTTTGACAAGTAGGTAATGTTTTTTTGCTTGTTTGTTTGCTTTTTTTTTTTTTTTTTTTTTTTTTTTTGCTAGTTTTGAGATATTTTGTTAATATATTGATGTGGAGAAGGCAGAGACTAACTGAAATCCAAATTATGCATGTGTGGAATTTTTCTGGAAATGGGATGTGTGGGAAATGTGACCAAAATAAAAATGTATATTGTCTATAGTTTTATTTACCAAGGAGGCCGAAATTATAGAGTATGGTAAAGTTTACTTACTTTGGATTCTTTAAGGTTTATGAAGAAAAAACTCATTATTAGTAATACTTGCAGACCACCTTCATGGTAAGAATATATAGATATAGATATAGATATAGATATAGATATAGATATAGATGGAAAGCAAGGGGGCAGGGGAGTGCAGGCTGTCAGTCACTCACTTATACCGGAAGACTCCTTGCTAGGGAACTTCCCCCTCTTTTTAACACAGCTGTGACTTCAGGAGTTGATGGAAAAGATCACCAATGTCTGTGTTTTTTGTCGGAAGGTATTTGATGGTTGGATTCTCAAGGGGGAGAAGTTCCCCAGTTCCCAGGATCATCCTCTCCCCACAACTGAGCGGTACATAGATTTCTGTGACAGTGGTCTAAGCCGAAGGAGCATCAGATCTTCCCAGAATGTGGCCATGATCTTCTTCCGGATTCATGAACCAGGAAACGGATTCACCTTCAGCATAAAGACAGATCCCAATCTCTTTCGTAAGTGGATTCCCTCTCTTCCAGGTGGGAAGGCAGGACTTGGACGGAGTGTCAGGTCTGCTTTTCAAAGGTAGTGTGACTGCACCGGCCTTAAGAAATTTGAAGTGAAGAATGATTTGAATGGAAATTCTTTTGCCATTAGAAATGACCTAAAGGATATTTCCTGTTCATTACTCTGAAAATCAATTAACAGTTTTTAGGATATTGGCAGGTAGGTAGGACATTGGTTTTTAGGAAGTAAAATTTTATTTTTTCTTTAGTCTTTTTTTGATCTTCAGAGGCACTACAATGGATTCAGTGACCAACTCTGAGTCATTCCATTAATCTGGGATTAGCTTGAGGAATCAGATCTGAAGTTACCATCTTAGAAATACTTAGGCAAAGGCTTTATCTGGGATGTGATAGACAGATTTCATGTCCTAAGCAGAGGGTTAGGCTGAAGGACTTCTACATTGCTTTCTAATTCTGAGCCCACCACTCTAACTTATTTCATTTCTGTTGGATACCTACATAGATGCTATAAAGCTGAACAGCCCAGGCCTAAAACACGTTATTCTAATCAAAATGAATTTGTTCATCTGCTTATATTTTTTTAAATTGGGAAAAGAAAAAAATTGCTCATTTTTTGCTACATACGATTGTATTAACACTTCAAATGGTGGAAGAAAAGGGTCTAATCTGCCAAAGAATAAGGTATTGACTTACCTTCCAATTTTTATTTTTTAAAAAAGCAGCCTCCAAAAGTCCATTTTTGAGGACTGGAGAAGAATAACCCTAGGAAGCAACATGAAATGTTTCTCCTATATTTTTATGGTTAGAAATCAGAAATCTTCTAGAATCACCAAGGGATTTCAGTTCCTTTTGGAATTAAGTATAATTTAAATTTAATTTAATTTAAATTTAAAATTAAGTGTAAATTAAACATAGGAAGGAAGAATTCTGACCTATCTGATCAATTAGAAATCTTTGGCCCAGGATCAGCAAAACTCTGATACTTCCAGTTTCATAGTTAAGAGAATAAATGTATTATAAGTGTATATTTGAGATACAAAACAAATTAGAAAGTCTTATGATAAAGTTAAACATTAATATTTCACCTTTAAAAATATTTTACCTTTTAGTCAATTTATCACTTAACACCCAGGAAATATTTATTCAGACATAAACTTGCTTTCTATTTTTCTCAGCCTATTTTGTAGCTATTTTTTTATTTATTGACTTCATTATTTTAAAAATATCACCACGGTTCCAAGTTCAGTGAACGTAGGTTTCAGACAGGCAGGGTTTGACTTCTGGCCTCACCTTTGAGTTTTTATTCTTTCAGATTTACAGCTCAAATTTGGACACTAGTTAATGAAGTGTTTCTAGAACTTCTACTAGCTAGTGTCGTTTGACTGATTATTAATTTATGTCTGGTTATTAATTTATTGTTGTAAACAAGGTAACTCCTTGAGACTGGGATCAGAAGCCCCCTTGCCACCTAGGACCTTCCAACAATGTCCATACCTCCCTGGTGACTTTTATCCCTTCTACTCCTTCCCGACTCCAAACTGCCCTTGTGATATCTATTCTTGTCCAGCCCACAAGGGCCCTAGACTGTGAATAGGAGCCTAGAATAAGGATAGGATAAACTTCTATGAACACCCAGCATACCAAATAATGAAAATGTGACTTTGTTTTTCCACAAAGCCTGCAATGCGATCTCCCAAACCCCTAGTGGAAGGTTTACTCTGGTCGTCCCACATTTGCGTCAAAACTGCAGCTTCTCCATAATTTATCCCGTGGTCATCAAAATATCAGATCTCACCCTGGGACACTTACATGGTCTGCAGTTCAAGGTAGGTTGCTTTCTTACTTGTCAGTCATTTACTAAGGCCACAGCTTTATCAGAGGAGGAAGCATTCAGAGCAAACATAGACATTAGCGAAGTGCAAGAACATATCCTTCTGTTGACTCTCAGGCCCTCATGCACTTTGCCCTCGCTGCTTTGATGAGAGCCCCCTTCTATTTCCCTTACGCTGCATGTTAAGTGCTCAGGTGCCCCTTCCGATTACTTGACTGCTTCTCTTGTGATGTAAGAAATGTTTTCAGTTAGGAGTTGTGGCATATAATTACAATTGAACTCTCTTGTACTTGCCTCTTTTACAAAAATTCTCTCCTAGCAGAACCTAGTGTGAGTCATCTACACAGCTGTTTTTCTGATTATTGGAATTTTTTATCACATGAAGGAAGTATCTCAGTGACAGAACTGTGTGATGAAGGAATGCTAAGTGTAGCATAAAATACAAAATTGGATTTTTTATATTACAAAATACAGTAAAGTTTTGAAGATTTTTTAAAACTTTTTTTTACATTTTTTAAAAAAGATTTTATTTATTTGTTAGGGTGGTGAGGGGGAGAAAGAGAGTGAGCACAAGCAGGGGAAGAGCAGGCAGAGGGAGAAGGAGGCTCCCCACTGAGTAAGGAGCCCCAGCAGACCTGGATCCCAGGATCCCAGGATCATGACCTAAGCCAAAAAGGCAGTCGTTTAACCAACTGAGCCACCCAGGTGCCCCCTTTTTTAAATCACATTTAATTAAATATATTTTGTATGAAAATATTAGTTGAGAATCTTCATCAATCTGTATTTCCATGAACTTCTCTATGGACTTTATAATTAATGCTGAGCTTGACCACATTTTTGGGTCAGGGGAGAGCATTGCTGGCTTCTTTGCTCTGAGTCATTCTCACTTCCTTTCACTTTCCCATATTCCTAGGTTAAGATAGCTCATATATTTGCTGACATCAAAGACAGTCATTGTTCCTAATCAGGCAGATTTCAGTGAAAACCAAACAGGACCAGCACTGAAAAAAGGTGTATATCTAATTTCCAATAAGCCCTAATTTCATGGGCCAGTGCCTATTTTTTTTTTTTTTTTTTTTTTGGTTGGGCCTTAGTAGAAGAAAATAATCCTTTAATAAAGACCAGAATAAGGGCACCTGGGTGGCTCAGTGGGTTAAGCCGCTGCCTTCGGCTTGGGTCATGATCTCAGGGTCCTGGGATGGAGTCCCACATCCGGCTCTCTGCTCAGCAGGGGGCCTGCTTCCCTTCTTCTCTATCTGCCTGCCTCTGTCTACTTGTGTTCTCTGTCTGTCAAATAAATAAATAAAATCTTTAAAAAAAAAAAAAAAAGACCAGAATAAGCAGATGTCTTTGGCATAGCACCCCCCTTTTTGTTTTTAAGATTTTATTTATTTATTTATTTGATGGAGAGAGAGAGATCACAAGTAGGCAGAGAGGCAGGCAGAGAGAGAGAGGAAGGGAAGCAGGCTCCTGCTGAGCAGAGAGCCCGATGCAGGGCTCCGTTCCAGGACCCTGAGATCATGACGTGAGCCGAAGGCAGAGGCTTAATCCACTGAGCCACCCAGGCACCCCAGCATAGCCCTCTTGGCCTGAGATTTTATGCCTGATGTATACCTCAGAAGATGGCAAGCACAATCCCAAGTTGGGAGATCTGCACTTCAGTTGTTCTTGGCTGTGAAGAGTAATCTCGGTGTTTCCGCTTGAAAACCTGTTGAAGTCTGCAGTGCTGTAGGCATCTATTCTTTTACAAAATAGTTTTTGAGGTCTTCCTATGTTCAAGGCACTATTCTAGATGCTGGAAATGAACAGGGAACAGCACACTCCTGCTCACACAGAACCTGCATTCCTGTGGGTTGAGATAAGCAGAAGTGTAATGCATTCAGAGTAGTGATGAGTGCCCAACAGAAAATGAGGCAGAGCGCTGCCATCCACAAGGGAGTTGAGAGAGGGGCGGGGAGCTCCTCAAGGTAAGGTGGTCAGGGAAGAAAACCTCTGAGAAGGAGACATTTAGGGTAAAATGTGAGTGATAGGTAGGAAGGACCCAGCAGCCACCGGAAAAGCCTGGAACACAGGGGGCAGTAACGCAAAGACTCAGAGGGAGGAATGGGCTTGCTGGGTCCTAGAAATAGAAAGGTGGAGCGGGGAGATATTGGACAGCATCAAGGAGAAGGGCAGAGCCAGGGTGTGGAGAGCCCAGCAGGGCGTATGAAGGAGTCTGGGTTTATTCTAAGTGCAGTGGGAAACCACTGAAGGTGTGTAGGCAGGAAAGTGACATAATCCATTTGATTATGCTCAGGTCCAGTGAAGGTGGTTGGGAATTGCTGATCTTGTGACCACATTAATTAATGAAGTCCATGGAGGGAGGGAGAGGATTACCTAAAGGCCATCTGGCTGGCGAATGGGCTATGGGGGCCAGAGGGGTGCAGGGAGGGCCATTGTCACAGTTTAGGCAAGAGAAGGTAATGGCTTAGTCCAGGTAGCCAGAACCTCAACAGAGAACTCTAGGGGCTCACTACTGAGGAACTGAACACAGCAGGGTAGGGTAGTACTTCTCATTCCTAAGACTAGCTGAGAGGTTTGGGAAGAGCAGAGTAAAGTCACTGAATGTCAAGGAACAGGTGTGTCCAACTTCTTTGCTTCTGCTTGGTTCCCCTCATTTTAGCTCCTACTTTTCCCAACTTCCTTACTTCTCATTTTTCCCTCTAGGGTCTGCCTTTCCCCTTTACCACCTCATACTAAAATTTAGAACCTGAAGAACCTAGTGGAAAGTTTAGTCTTAAGGGATGTTCCCCCTGGATATCCTCTCCTGAAGGGAAAGACAACTAAGATTTTTTTCCCTTCATCTCTCATTCAACTCTTCATACAAGAACATAAGCCCTGTACACAGGAGGGCTAATTAAGCCTCTGTTTCATTATTGAATGAAATTATGTGTAGAGCATCTAAGCATAGGAACAAGGATATATTAGGCACTTAAAAAATGTATGTCCCCACCTCCTTCCTTGTATTATCCAAACAGCTGGTATTATATTACCTCCTAATTTGTTGTCCTGTTCTAGTTGCATTTCAGTGTCTTCTAGATGTTTGAATGTGTGTGTTTATGCATGTGTGTGTGTTTAACATTTTCTATTTTATTTTTTAAATATTTTGTTTATTTGAGAGAGAGAGCAAGAGAGAGCACAAGCAGGGGTGGGGGGCAGAGGGAAAGGGAGGAGCAGCCTCCCTGTTGAGCAGGGAGCCTGACTTGGGGATTGATTCCAGAACCCTGTGCCAAAGGCAGAAGCTTACTGGGCTGAGCCATCCAGGCGTCCCTAACATTTTCTATTTTACTTTTTAAAAGATTTTATTTATTTATTTGATAGAGAGAGAATGAGAGAGAGCAAGCATGAGAGGGGAAAGGTCAGCGGGAGAAGCAGACCCCCTGCCGCGCAGGGAACCCGATGCAGGACTTAATATGGGACTCTATCCTGGGACTCCAGGATCATGAACTGAGCCGAAGGCAGACGCTCAAGCAACTGAGCCACCCAGGAGCCCCACATTTTCTCTTTTTAGATGTTGTGCCCTATGTGGCAGGGTCTGCCTGGTTCACCTCTGTGCACCTTGCCACTCTGCACTAGATCTCTCAATAGTATGTCTCAGCGAAGAAGAGGATCGCAGGCAAAACCGACTGTAATTTTGCGGGACAGTGCAAGAGGAAAACGAGCGGGCCTTTATTTTAGAGTTATTAGGAACTTCAGGTGACAGCAGAGCCTTAAGCCTAGCATAGGGCCCTTGTAAGTGTGGGCCCTGTGGGCACAGGGGACCATGCCGACGAGGCCAGCAGACCTGATCACAGGAGATGGGTGACCCAAGGGGCAACCTCTGAGAGTGGCTGCTTTATTTGTGTGGGGAAGTGAAGTGCAGGAATTGCCACGGACAAGGTAATGTGGAAAGGATGAAGGGAAGTGGAAAACAGTTACAGTGGATTGCATCCTGGAATACATTCCCATTTGGAGGAGCTTGAAGTAAATTTGTTTTAGTTGGGAGGAGAAGGACACTGGTAGTTCGAACTACCTTGACCTCCAAAGGAGGGTTCTTTTCCTTCTTTAATATTCTTAGAATGAATCTAAATGCCCATGAGGAGAAATGATAAGGATTGTCCCAAGAGCAGGAAAGGTCCTTTCTAAAGAAGAGGAAAAGAGGGGCGCCTGGGTGGCTCAGTGGGTTAAGCCTCTGCCTTCGGCTCAGGTCATGATCTCAGGGTCCTGGGATCGAGCCCCACATCTGGCTCTCTGCTCAGCAGTGAGCCTGCTTCTCCCTCTCTCTGCCTGCCTCTCTGCCTACTTGTGATCTCTCTCTCTCTCTCTGTCAAATAAATAAATAAAATTAAAAAAAAAAAAAAAGAAGAGGAAAAGAGGTGAGTTGAAGGAAGAACTGGTATGAAAGCCCTGTTTATAAATATGGACTGCATATATTAAGAAATGCAAATAATTCCATATGTATGTGCAGATGATTTAAAAAGTAAAGCATTTTCAGATTCAATTTTCACTCATTTTATGTGGAGTTTACAGATTCCCATTTCATCATTCCGGTCCTTGAGATTATATATTTTTTATATGCATGCACATTTAAAGAAAATGATTACTCAACTCATTTAGAAGAGCAGTTCTTACGATTTTGTTCCTCAGAGCCGTCTTTTCATTTCCGGAGTCCCGGATGTTCAATGAAACGGCACTGCCAACGTGGCAGTGGCTGATTGAGGGAATTCATCAACGTGTGGTGGTCAAATGGTTTGACTTCTGTAATTGGTTGAAATATATCTTTCTCTGTTGCTTTATTCTCTTAGAACCCCTCAGCAGGTTGTGGGGGAATAGGAGATTTTGTGGAGCTGCTGGGAGGACCCGGGCTGGACCCTTCCAAGATGATGCCTTTGGCTGACCTCTGCTATTCCTTTCATGGCCCTGGTGAGCTATTTCTTTGATTATTATTTATGAGTCTATCAAGATTCCTTTAATAAAACTTGATGCTCCCTCAAATAGAACACCTCAGATTTTTTATACATGGGAAGGCAAGTTCGACCCAAAAACCTTGCATTTTGCACCTTGAGCCAATGTAAGGATTTTTATATTTGAGTATATGTATGGTATCAAGAAGGCATTAGCAAAACACCTGACACTGGTGGAGGAAACTCTAAAGAGAGATGGGTGCATGTTTAAAGTTGACCCTAAGAAAATCATGAAAATGACAAATTTTATGTTCTATGCTCTTTCTACCTTCTTAAAGGTGCCTGCTTTCATCCTCTAGAGACTAACAAGTTTGCTAACTGAAAACTATGCTTCAAATAGATGTATCACCAATTAGTAAGAGTATAATAATAAAGCAATATCTTTTTAAAATAATGGAGCAATAGATAACTAAATAACTTTTCCATATATGTATATGTGTATATTATTCATAGTACATACATTCAAAAGTGTTATGCTTTATTAGACATTCTCAGAACTGCTGAATGTCCCCAATGTCTAAGGGCAAAGCTGGCCTATGAAAGACCACTATAAAAACAGAAATACCTTCTGAAACTGAAAAATGGTCACTGGTAATGAAAGACCAGTTTAATACACAGCATGCCAAGCAGACCCTGATATTCTTTGTGGGGGATCAGTGAAGGTTTTCCATTGGTTCATGGTCAAGAGGGGTGAGGGGGGGCTGGGAATTGCTGGTTTAAACTGT
Organism: Mustela nigripes; assembly: GCF_022355385.1. Classification (NCBI taxonomy): domain Eukaryota; kingdom Metazoa; phylum Chordata; class Mammalia; order Carnivora; family Mustelidae; genus Mustela; species Mustela nigripes. The sequence continues at coordinate 101,789,072 of NC_081568.1, forward strand.
GAGTACATGTGGCTTGGCTTGCCTCTTACTGTGTTCTCTGAAGCACTGGATCCTTCCATGCTGGAGGGTACCTGTGAGAAGATGTGTTTGCTCTGGGTAAGAAGAGTAGATTAAGGTCTGAAGAATGCTCTTGCCTTAAAATTTAGGTAACTGAAGGCAGAGGAATTTTGGTGCAGTTATGTCACATAATAAGTAAATCAGGTGCACAGTAACAAAGGAAATGGAGCATGTTACATATGTTGAGGTTTAGAGTGAGAACAGAAAAAGAGTAACCTTCCAAATCATTTAAAGAAAATTAAATTTGGACCTGCTCATAGAAGCTTAAACTAGACTCCCAGGTTCTTATATAAAAGTAATTATAGGGTTTATATTTATAATGTCTCTGAATTGACTTTTTACCTCAGGTAAGTATCTGGCTGTTTTGCTTCCTCTGAACCCAGGCGCAGGTTTGTGAAGTACCTGTTATGCAATAGTAATGCTAGTGTTCCTTGGGATGCAGGTCTGACAGAGACAAGGGGCCGGGGAGCGGAAGACAGACAAAATTAAAACAGCAGAAAAAAATATTGTTGGGCAGATAAATCTTAAGTCTGGAACCAGCTTGAGGGGCACCTGGGTAGCTCAGTTGTTAAGTAGCTGGTTTTGGCTCAGATCATGATCCCAGGGTCCTGGGATTGAGCCCCGTCCTGGGATAGAGTCCTCTGCTCAGCGGGAAGCCTGCTTCTCCCTCTCCTACTCCGCCTGCTTCTGTCTCCTCTCTTGCTGTGTCTCTTTCTGTCAAGTAACAATAGAACAAAAATAAGTATTTTAGTGTATATCTAAACTATGCAAATGATTTTTTGGTTACATGTAAATAAGGTTATTATCTAGGCTCAGAAAATGATAAACAGGTGATATTTCTTTAGTCAACACAAAATCCAGCAGTATACTCCATCCTCTGTCCCTGCCCACTAAATGCCACTTGCATCCTCAGATAATGACAACCAAAAATTGCCCCTGCAAATTTCCAACCTGTCCCTAGAGGGAGGTACTGTTCCTGCTGAGAACCCGGAACTATAGCAGAGGTGCAGAGTAGTAGACAGCTGGCTTCTCTTCACTGCCTTTACTGTGGAAGCCTTGCTGGTAGGAAGGAGAACATGAAAAGTGCAGAGACATCTTATTGTCTCTGTTGAATAACAAAAATTCAACTGAATAGATTTTAAAGATCTCACTGGCTTTATTAAACAATTCATGAATCGGGCAGCATTCCTTCTAGCAGGCAGAGGGGACTCCAAGGCATTGTACCAAATGGAAGGTTTTTATGGGGCGACGGGGGGGGGGGGGGCATGTGCAAGAAATTTGGCAAAAGAAGAAGATTGTTCCAGACAAGACCACTTTCCCTTAGGGGGAAAAGCAAGATGTCTTGTCATGCGGATTGCCTCATCGTCCTTTTGTGGGATACAGAGGGCCCCTGTAGCTGACTCATTAACAGGATAGAAAAATTGATTGACTGATTAAGGCTACCTTTGGGGGTGGGAGGAATGTTGAAATTACAACTAGAATAGGTATGAAGCCCCAGTTTCATACCCTGGTCTAAAGGACACCATTTGGGGCTTATGATTTTCTGTTTTTCCCCACCCTGTGATTTTCTTTTTTTTTTTTTTTTTAATTTTTTTAAATTATTATTATTATTTTTTTTAAAGATTTATTTATTTATTTGACAGAGAGAGATTACAAGTAGGCAGAGAGGCAGGCAGAGAGAGAGAGAGGAGGAAGCAGGCTCCCTGCTGAGCAGAGAGCCCGATGCGGGACTCGATCCCAGGACCCTGAGATCATGACCTGAGCCGAAGGCAGCGGCTTAACCCACTGAGCCACCCAGGCGCCCCCCCCTGTGATTTTCTTAACTCCTCTTTCTAGCCAGTTTTATTTGGCTAACAAATGTTTTTGCACATGAGGAAACCTGACTTCACTTTCGGTATTCTACAATTAATTATATATTATAATAAAAATGAAAACAGAACGTTTCACCTGATGGCAGGCGCATGGCTTGAGTATGTGAGAGGAAGCTACATCCCCTTGCTTTCCTTGTGTTTAAATGATCTTTCCATAGAATGGTTTGTATGGTTTCTAACCTGCAGGGAACCTTTTACTTTTTTCATGAACTGTAGCCCAAATGAAAATCGGCTGTGACAACACGGTGGTGCGCATGGTGTCCAGCGGAAAGCACATAAATCGTGTGACTTTTGAGTACCGCCAGCTGGAACCATATGAACTGGAAAACCCAAGTGGGAACAGTATCCAAGAAATCTGTTTGTCTAGTCTTTGAGTAACCAACCCCAGTGATTTACATGCTGCTAATTAAAGTGAGTTCTTAATGGCTATTGTATATGATTTTGATGACTAGCTAGTTAAAAGCCTTTCATACCAGTCAGTATTCCCAGGCTTGAGCACACATTAGACACATACACACACCACACGCACACACACACACACACACACACATACGCACACACGCAGACACCCTCTGTGTGCACAACGTGCAATAATTTTTGTACCTTGCTTCTTTTTCATTGTAATATATAGATGACCACATGGCGGCAACTAGCCCCCCTTTGGTAGAAAAACAGTTTTCTGTAATTCTTTGGTATGTTACAAACCGGAACTGGTAAGAGAAGCACAAAGCAATAGCCAATAAGAAATTGTATCTCAAAAGAAAAAAAAAATGTATCTCTAGGGAAAATGCCAGAAATGAATTAAAATGGTGGTGTTCATATCAGTCTTAGAGCGGAAAACCATTGAATGTCTGTGTATACCAAAGTAGTTGCATTGGTTTATTTTCTGTTTGTTACTCTGTTTATAATAGGCAATAACTCTAGCTATTCTTTATTGATTTGTAGCATCTTGTTTTTAATAAAACTTTGTAGCATGGAAAAAGTTTCCATCCACAGATACAAATATGAATAAATATGTAAGAATGTTGGTATCGTGCTTTGTTTTCCTGAGTAGTCCCCTCATTTACTACCATTAGAAAATAATGATCTTATGTGCTGCAGAAGCAAATACTGAGCTAAATCACTTTAGACTTCTTACAGCCAGTAGAACTCAGGCTACTGGAATAGAATTATTTAGAGCACAGGGCAGACTTGTAGTGTTTGCATAAAAAACACTAACTGGTCTAGGCAGCAGGATGCAGAAATCCTCTTCCCACTGTCCTCCAAGAGAACTGACAATACATGTTTTTGCACCAGTGGGGTGTACTTCTCAACAAGGACAGGAAGGGACTTACCACTCTCATAGACATTTGCAGAAATTGGAAGACTTCTTTACTTCCAATTTACTGTTGACTAAGACTTGTCCACGTCTGGCTGGACACTAAGCACATGGTCTATAAAAGACAGCTTGGGGCCAAAAATGAGGTCCTGAGCAAAAAAAGGAAACACCCCTCATGAACTCTTTTCTTTGGATTAATGGGTAGAAGCTGCAAACTCTACCACAATTAGTGGCCTGATTATGATTCCTGAAACATATGTAATGGTCCTTTTATAATGAAACGTACTGCAGTCCCCTACACTGGGCTTGTTCACACAATTTGAAAACCAGGCAGAAAGAAAACTCCTGATTGAGGGTGCTAAAAATACCCAGGATTTAATACAATCAGTATTGTATTACTGGCTCAGTAGATATTTTGGAATGAGTGAATGATTGCCTGAATGGATAAATGGTTGGATGGATGAATACATGGTAGGATAAAGGCTGGGACGAATGAATACATTTCTGGATGGATAGAATTCCTGGTTAGTTATATAAGACACTGGATTTCTCCTTTCATAGCAAATAAATTCTGTGAAGTTGAACCCTTTTCTTTTTCACAGTCCCTTTAGCAACCTAAGAATGAATGCAATCACATCAGTGTCAGCAGTTTCTGGCTTTTAACCCTCATGATCCTGCATGCTGATACAGAAAATGGTCTGAGGTTAAGGAGGCGAGTCTTTTGCCGTGGGCCTTAGGACAAGCTGCTGCTTCTGTTCCTAAGGGACATGATGTAAGCTACTCAACCTCACTGCGCTAAAGTGGGGAGGACAGTGGCCCTTCTAATGCAGACAATCCGCAGTCATTCATTTGTGAGGGACATGTTTTTCTTCGAAGCGTATTCCTGCACCAGAACACACATTCTGTAAAAGGACAACCACTCCAGTGATCTGTCCAAGAACATTGTTTGGATATCCACGTCTTAGTCTTCATTCCAAAAGGGTGGGGCACTTCTCTGGAAACCAAATGGTGGATCTCTGAAGAGTGTTCCTTGGTGTGTCCTCACTGGCACCTTCACTAAGGGAGTAAAATGTTATCTGGAATTCTGGCCAAATTAGACTTTCTAAGAGAAAGAGGAAGTAGAGTGTTCAGGGTCATTGAGTCTGGAACCGGACCTCTGCCACTCACTTAAACAAGTTAATATAAGCCTCACTGCTCAGCTTTTAATCTATAAAACTGAGGTGATGAAGGTATAGCCTTCAAATAGACATTTTGGTCAAACTTGTGGTGAAATACATGTGAAAGCCCAAGAATTATGTCTTGTATGTGTCGGACTGGATCCCAGGACCCTGGGATCATGACCTCACCCAGGTGTCCTATAAAGAGTTTTAAAAACTTATTTATTTAACATATATAATAGGCCACCTCATACTGAGTAGGCTACCTCATACTGTTAGTAAGGCATTTGCTCTGTTGTCTGAAGGGTTTGTGCTGATTCATTGGCCTCTTTCAGGATGTTTGTGAGGAAGCCAGGGTTAGTTAGGGATGTTGTCCGTGCGCGGGAAGCAGAGTCTGTAGTTACTGGTAACATCTGAGGGTGGGTCATGTCAGGCCCGAACAGGTTCCCGTGTGCTCTTCCTGCTAGTTGACCCTGTCTGTAGGCTCTACACATCTCTGCGGCCATTCCAGACCTTGGGCAGGAGGAATTTAGATAGCTCTTGCCCAACATTCTGGTCATGGTGGAGTCACATTACAAGTAATCTGTCCTGACTCTTTACCTTTTTGTGCGGCCCTCATCTCTGTAATATAACCTTGCTGCTCTGGGTTCTCTCTCTCTAGGTAGAGATAGCTGGCTGTACCCTTATCCTCCACTCCTAGCCCGAGGTCTTCTCAAATACTAATTAGGTGATTCGGGCTCTGCTACAGATCCCTGGATTCCCAAACTCCTCCTGCCTCCGTGCCTGACATTCTAAGCATTTTGCTCTTGTTTTTTTTTTTTTTTGCCACCGTGCCTGTCCTATCCTCTGGAAACCTTTCTACCTCCTGCCTCTGCTGCTTACTGTTGGTGGAATATGTTGGTCTGTCTATGACAATGGGCTTTCTCCCAGGATCTAAAGCAGCCTGTCTTCACCTCCAACCTCTTCCTGGTTATGGTACTGTTGCTTCATTTAAGAGGACAGGGTAGAAATGCTACCATGTTCACCAGAAGTCGTTTCTTCTACCCCTCTAAATATGTGGCCAGACTACAGTTTCCCAGCCTCCCTTATAGTTAGGTCTGGTTGTGTGACTGAATTTTGCCTGAAGGCATGTGGGTAGAAGGATGTCCCATTCTCCTATGATCCTCCATACTCTCTCTCTCCTCACTTACCTACTGGCAAGATACCAGGGTTTTGACAGAGGAATCCAAGACCATAAAGGAAGACAAAACCATAGGAGGCAGATCCTAGATCCCTGAATGACCACATTGAAGGCTGCCTATTGACCGGGAATTGGACTTTGTGTGAATGAGAAGTAAATTTTTATTGTCATTAGTTACTAAGATGATAATGGTGGTGATGATGATGATGATGATTTGGGTATAGCATTGAGTGTTACCATAATTCATACAAGGGCCTGCCTCAATCTAGTTCTCAGCTATTCTCTTATTTCCCTGTCAGGTTTTGTTACAACTGTCTAGACAGGCCTGATCTCATTGTCTTCCAGAGAAAGGTACCTCAAATGCACATCTTTGATCTCACAAACACCAATGTTTAACTGAAACCATTGTATCCAACTTTTCCATATGCCTTAAAAGAATCTTCTAAGAACACTGATTCTTAGATTAGACCCCTTTGAATATTTGACAGAAACTACAGATCATTTCCTGGGGCAGGGGGAAGCCCAATATACTTAAGAACACCCCTAAATTTCTGAGAATTCACAGGACCCTGAAAGCCCATCCAAGGTTTCAGGATAAGAATCCCTGCCTCAGGAATAAATAATGGATAAAAGTAATTTTTTAAAAATATTTATTTATTTGAGAGACAGAGCACAAGCAGAGGGGAAGGATAGAAGGAGAAGCAGACTCCCCACTGAGCAGGGAGCCTGATGAAGGACTTGAACCCAGAACACTGGGATCATGACCTCACCCAGGTGTCCTATAAAGATTTTTATTTATTTATTCATTTGACAGACAGAGATCACAAGTAGGCAGAGAGGCAGGCAGGGAGTCGGGGGGTGGGTAGGGAAGCAGGCTTCTGGCGGAGCAGAGAGCCTGATGCTGGGCTGGATCCCAGGACCCTGAGATCATGACCTGAACCAAAGGCAGACGCTTAACCTACTGAGCCCCCCAGGTGCATCCAGGTGTCCTCTAAAAGTAGTTTTTAAACCAGTCTTCTCAAACTGGGCTGTCCTCTCTTCAGTATTAGTTTAAAACATTCATGGATTAATTCAGCTGCAAAAATCAGTCCATAATAGCAACTTAATGTTTCTGCTTTTGTATTTAATTATTTAATTGTGCCTTTCCCTACTACTTTTTCTGGCCTGTTAGGTAGTTTTTCCTCAGGGAGGAAATACATTTGACACAGGACAATTTTTTTGTGACAACGATTGTTCCAGATTCTTCTCTCTCAATCTCAGATTTTCTTTTCTTGCCATTTTAGTAGGTAGGCAATGTTGCCAGAGTTTGCCTGCAAAGTAGAATCTTTGTGAGAGAAAAATAAAGATTTGATGGACAGGACTTATTGGTGGGAAGTTTGTGTGCTTAACAACACCGGATAGAGAACTGTAGCTAGGAGCTCCTATTATAGGATAATCACATGAAATTGTATCTGAGAACACTCTTATCTGTTCAGCGTAGTATTTCAGAAGAGAGAACCGCCTTTGCACATTTGAATAAGCAGATTGAATGGCTCTGTTGGGTCCATGGTCAAAGGAGCGAGACTGATACAAAGCGAAGGTCAAGCAAAGCTTTATTTCGCACCAAGCATCAAGAATCAAACTGACCGGCCAGGGACGTCTCTTGCAAAGAGGTGAGGACCCTCTGCCTTACAGACTAGCTTTTAAGGGCAGGGCCTGGCCACGCACAAGTGACCAATGAGATTGTAACACAGAGAAAGCTGCACAGTTCTGCTAGGTCACACATAAGTGACCAATTGAATCACAATTTACCCTAGTAGATATTTGAACTAGCCTATCACCTTGGTCAGAATGAGCGCCCAGAAGGTACCCAAAGGGCGGGGCCATACTCCTTGGTAACTAGGAAACAGTATGCATCCCCACTGATTGAATGCCTCCACCTGTCCTGACCCACCCTTGTATTTGGGCTTTGTTACCTGGGACTGGATTCCAGGACTTGTTTTTAAGTAAGTTCCCTGAAGGGGGAGGGGCAGGGCCAGGATGGAGCTGCTCTGGCTAAATAGTCCCTTACAGCTCCAGTTCTAATGGGTCGTTTGTAATGATTATATCCATTTATCTCTTTGCATTTAAATGTTTTTTTCTTCGTGTTAAGACACACTATGCAAAGAGAGAAGCAGAGAGGCGAAAGAGGAAATCCGGGTAAAAGAAAGAAGGCTTGATTTAAGGGTTTGAAAACATAATGAAAATCAAGGTCTCCAAATTGGACTCTGGGCTTTGCTCTTGGTAGCAACAGTGTAGCGAATCTCTCTGCAGCTGAAAACTTGAAAATGAGAAGTGTTGTTGAGCTTTAAGGGGAAGATTTAATGCCAATACTAAGACATACAGGGGATGGGCAAGAGAGAACCACCATCTTTGTGACTAGTGGGCTTTGAGATAGTGGGGTTTCCTAGTAAAGATGGACTCCTCTCTGATGACTTTTCTCTCCTCTCCGGATTCGCAAAATGTAAGAAAATGTGTCCTGTGTTATAAGTGGTTCTGACGTAATCAAGCCAGCCAAAGCCCAAGCCCATGTGATGGCTATCTATGTGGTTTGATTTGAGGGACAGCAAAAGACCTACGGGACTGAGAATATTCACCAAAATTTGCACCCTTAAAATCCTTCTCCTTTTGTTCTTTAGGATGTTTGTTTGTGGGTTTGTTTGTTTTTGAGAAAGAGAGAGTATAGTACAGCAGGGTGGGCTGGGGGCAGGGAGGGACACAAGGAGAGGAGAATCCTTTTTTTTTTTTTTTTTTAAAGATTTTGTTTATTTTTTTGATGGAGAGATAGAGAGCTCAAGTACGCAGAGCAGCAGGCAGAGAAGGAGAAGCAGGCTCCCTGCTGAGCAGGAAGCCCAATGCGGGGCTCCATCCCAGGATCCTGGGGTCATGACCTGAGCCAAAGGCAGATACTTAATGTCTGAGCCATCCAGGTGCCCCAAGAGAGAATCTTAAGCAGGCTCCACGCTCAGCACAGAGCCTGGTATGGGGCTTAGTCTCAAGACCCTGACATCATGATCTGAGCCAAAAATCAAGAGTTGGTCACTTAACTGACTGAGCCACCCAGGTACCCCTAGTATGTATTTTTAATTAAGCAGTTAGTTCATAAGTTCTTTATTGCTTTAAAAGAGTCAAACCATGTAGGTAATTAGTTAATGAAATAACTTACAAATAAGTAAGTAATTTGACCATATAAGATGTTGCTAAGCATCATACCATGACAGAGAATTGTCTGGTAGGCTTTGAATAAAGGAGAGTATGCTGTGTGGAATTAAGAGTGTGAGATACTGAGAGGAGACAGACTCACATGAATACCCCACTAAGGCTCTTGGGAAAGCCAGAAAGGAACTGAAGAAACCACTAGCTGTCTGATAGTCCATAAAGGGAAACCAAGATACCAAGATTTTAACAGAGGAGTCTGAGACCATATAAGAAGACAGAGCCATAGGATACATATCCTGGATCCCTGAATGACCACATGGAAGGTTCAGGCACCCCAGGAGGGGGTTCTTTGAAGTGATGAATATATATTTGGTGAAAGGAAAATAGCTGATTGTTTTGTAACATCAAATTATTATATACATTTTTTTCTTTGAATGATCTTTCTTCTATGGTATATATTCATCAGTTTATTCAAATGGGGCAGTTCAGGAATACCTTGCTGGCTCAGTTGGGAAAGCATGCGACTCTTGATCTCAGGGTTGTGAGTTTGAGCCCCACGTTGGGTGTAGAGATTACTTAAATATATTTAAAAATTGTTTTTTTTTTTTTAATTTGCAAGGTTCATAAAGGTTGCCATCTTCTCAGTGAAAGCCAATCTTCCACCCATTCTGTTCTTACTTAGAGGAACCTCTCTAGTTCTTTCCTCGCCATGCCCACCTTCCTAGTGAAAAACAACTTGCTTACATTGAGTGCCCTTTAAGAGACCCTGAAACCTCAACCCCAGGGTAAAGGTAGGAAGGGGTGAGGCACGTATCACTTTCCATAAAGCCACAGGCTTAGAAACAAAACAAAGAAACCAAAACCTCTCTAAGATAGAGAAACATTAAGAAAATCTTTGGCTTTATTATTAATTTAAGGGAATAGTAAAAGCTAATATTTATTGAGTACTTAATATGTACCTTGCACTGTTCTACAGGCTTCCTGCGAGTTAGAACATTTAAACCTATCTCCATTTTATAGATGGAGAAAGTGAAGCAGAGAGAAATAAAAGCAAATTGCCTCAAATCACACAGAAAGTGATAGAGCCAAGAAGCAGACTCCAGTGATCTGATATCAAAGCTTGACCACCATTTTACTGCACGATCCTGCCGAAGACTGTTATTAGAACAAAATATGAGACACTGCTTTCCTGGAGGGTTTCTGCCTGTGTATCAGTACATTGACAATTGACATTAACACTCTATGCCTTCTGGTCCTTATTCCTTTAACAGAATACACCTTTCTGGGGGAGTGCCTGGGTGGCTCAGTTGTTAAGCCTCTGCCTTTGGCTCAGGTCATGATCCCAAGGTCCTAAGATTGAGCCCCACATCAGGCTCCCTGATCAGTGGGAAGCCTGCTTCTCCTTCTCCCACTCCTCCTGCTTGTGTTTCCTCTCTCACTGTGTCTCTCTCTGTCAAATAAATAAATAAAATATTTTTTAAAAAATTAACACACGATTCACACCATTCACAGTGATTTTAGGGCATTTGTCTGAGGGTAACATATCACTCCCAGTTCCTGTTCTCAGAGTGGCCAAATGGGACAGCTAATATTTTGTGTCAGCTTGGTTAGGTCAGGATACCCTGATATTTGGTCAAACACTTGTCAGGATGTAGCTGTGAAAGTATTTTTTATATGAGATGAACATTTAAATCAGTAAACTTTAAGTAAAGCAGATTTCTCTCCATAATCTAGATGGGCCTCATCCAATCAGTTGAAGGTCCCAAGGAAAAAAAAAAAGATGGAGGTCCCCTGAGGAAGAGGAAACCTATTGGTTCTATTTTTTCTGGAGAGCACACTAAATACTACTAATTTTGTTTTTTTCTTAAAATCTTCTCCTTGTACTGAAGCCATATTGTGCTGTAAGCAAAGCTGTTGTTAAATCACTATTTACCAATGAAGGATCTGAGGTGTTTATGTCTTTTCTTTTTCCGCATAGTGACTTCCCAGTCACAATCAAACTGACCTTCATGTACAGGAGCACAAAAAGGCAGAGGAATGGATGCCAACAGATTTATGAGCACCTTCCCTACATCACTTCTGTCCACTTACCTGAGAGGCAGGTGTTGAAGATGGCAAGGGCCAAAGTAAAACCCGGTTCTCACCCAAATAAACTGTCTCTGAAACGGAAGTCCAAAATAAAAATGGTGTAAGATGTCATTGTCCCAGTATTAGGAAGAACTGTAGAAAGAGCAGGCAGCAGTTACACAGACACTTAAGAGTATGCCTACGTAAATTTCAGGCAATATTCTAATTATAACCCATGCTAATTAAATGTTATCAGTTAACAGTCATGATTAACAAAAGTTTTCTGGCTGTTGTCAAACTTAAGTGAAAAGCTTTTAGCTTCCTTCATTTCTTATCGTTGAAACGAATTTGGAAGACTTTTTCAAAGCAGTGTCTTTAATTGGAAAGGACTCCCTCATGCATGAATGAACAATGTGTTTCCTCAGGCCACTAATGAAATGTGCTCTATTCAGGATTGCAGAAACATCTGGGATGAATATAATAAGAAAAGAGGAGAACATTATGGGGGAAGAAACTCAGAAGATTCATTTTTTAAATTTAATTAAAAAAATTTTTTTAAGAGAGAGCATTCATGTGCAGGGTGGTAGGGGCAGAGGGAGAGGAAGAGAGAGAATCTTAAGCAGGCTCCACATGGAGGCTGACATCTGGTCAATGTCATGACCCTGAGACTATGACCTGAGCCAAAATCAAGACGGAGGCACCCAGATGCCCCTGAAGATTCTTTTTTTTTTTTTTTTTTTTAATTTTTTTAAGTTTATTTTCAGTGTAACAGTATTCATTGTTTTTGCACCACACCCAGTGCTCCATGCAATCCGTGTCCTCTCCAATACCCACCACCTGGTTCCCCCAACCTCCCACCTCCTGCCCCTTCAAAATGCTCAGGTTGTTTTTCAGAGTCCATTGTCTCTCATGGTTCACCTCCCCTTCCAATTTCCCTCAACTCCCTTCTCTCTAACTCCCCATGTCCTCCATGCTCTTTGTTACGCTCCACAAATAAGTGAAACCATATGAAGATTCATTTTTTAAAAAATGTTATAAATTTAAGAAATGAGGAAAAAACAGTAAAATACAAAGCTCAGTAGGTGGGTTTCATTGTAGCTCAGACAAGCTGAGAAAATCAGTTCTGGAAGCAAGAGGTATGAAGGGTAGAACAAGATGCACTGACATACATCTGATGGGGGCCACAATGCATATTAGGCATTGTGTTTCTCCTCGTTCTGAAAGATTAATATGCTCAGATACTTGGCAGATTTTTAAAAATAGTTCTCTTGAAATTTACCATCTGAAAAAGTGATGTCCCTAACGATGCTGTAAGGAACTGATTACTTCTATTAAATGAACATAGGTGAGGGGCACCCAGGTGGCTCAGTTGTTAATTAAGCATCTGTCTTCAGCTCAGACTCTGATCCCAGGATGTTGAGATCGAGCCCCACATCAGGCTCCCTGCTTGGTGGGAAGCCTGCTTCTCCCTCTCCCATTCCTGCTTCTGTTCACTCTCTTGCTGTGTGTCTCTCTGTCAAATAAACAAATATAATCTTTAAAAAAAAATGAATGTAGATGAACAAAACTATTAATTCAGGATAACCCCTCTGCTATGGAGGGGTTTGTGGCCCCCCAGAATTCGTATGTTGAACCCTCATCCCCACTGTGATGGTGCTTTGAGGTGGGGCCTTTGGGAGGTGATTGGGATTACTGTCCTTATTATAAAAGGTGCTTTAAAAAGCTTCTTGCCCCTCCGGCCACATGAGGTTACAGTGAGAAGATGGATGTCACCAGATACTGAATCTGCTGGTGCCGTGGTCTTGGGGTTCCCAGCCTCCTGTGCTGTGAGATATAAATGCTTATTGCTTATAAGCCACCCAATTTACGGTATTTCTGTTGTAGCAGCCCCAAAAGACTAATTCTCCCAAACCTGATCCATCTGCCAAGTCCTCTTGAAGTCATTTTGTAAAGTATCTGAATTCTTCTTTTCACTGCTTTATGCATGTAGATTTTGATTTAAGTGATACCCAAAGTTTTGCTCTAGCACATTCTTTTATTTATTTATTTATTTATTTAACTTTTTTTTTTTTTTTTTAGATTTTTTTTCTTTATTTATCTGACAGAGATCACAAATAGGCAGAGAGGCAGGCAGAGAGAGAGGAGGAAGCAGGCTCCCTGCAGAGCAGAGAGCCCGATGTGGGGCTCTATCCCAGAACCCTGGGATCATGACCTGAGCCGAAGGCAGAGGCTTAACCCACTGAGCCACCCAGGTGCCCCTAACTTTTTTTTTTTTTAAAGAGATACCAATGTGCAGTTTTTTAAAAAATTTATTTATTTGTCAGAGAGAGAGAGAGAGCACAAGCAGACAGAGTGGTAGGCAGAGACAGAGAGAGAAGCAGGCTCCCTGCTGAGCAAGGAGCCCGATGTGGGACTCGATCCCTGGATGCTGGGATCATGACCTGAGCCGAAGGCAGCTGCTTAACCAACTGAGCCACCCAGGCGTCCCTTATTTAAAATTTTAAAAAGATAATATTTTTATTTATTTTGACAGAGAGAGAGAGAGACAGAGAGCACAAGCAGGGGATCGGCAGAGGGAGAAGCAGGCTTCTCACCAAGCAGGGACCCTGACTCAGGGCTCGATCCCAGGACCCCAGGATCACGACCTGAGCTGAAGGCAAACACTCAACCGACTGAGACACACAGGTGCCCCTATTTATTTTTAAGACTTTATTTATTTATTCATGAGAGACAGAGGCTGAGGGAGCCCGATATGGGGCTTGATTCCCGGACCCCAGGATCCTGACCTGAGCCTAAGGCAGACAGTTCATCGATTGAGCCACCCAGACACCCCATATTCTTTTAGTCTCAGGATTTACTTCTCTGTATAATAATAAATTTAACATTTATTTGGTGTTATTATGTACTAACCATTGTAAAGTGGTTTGCTTTCACATATTCTCTCATTTCATCTTAAAACAATCCACAGCAGAGGTAGTATTATTATCCTCATTTTACCAATTAAGAAACAGAGGAAGAAGGAGGTTTAGACAGTTACCCAAGGTCATACAGCTACCCATTCAAAATGGAAAACAATTCACATTCCTTTGTCAAGGTTAATTCATGGAAACAATAACTCCTTGTATTCCTAATTATCAATTATCAATCATTCTTTTGTACAACCTGCTTTACAGCCCCAGCTTTCCTCTTCCATTACAACCCATTCTGTTCCATCCTCCCTTCCCTCAAATTAAAAAAGCACAAAGTCTGATTTTTTAAAAATCCAGATAATTGAATGGGTTTGATTTTATGATTTGTTTCTTAATGGAAAGATCTGAGTCATTTCCATCATTTTTCATTTCACTTTAAGACCTGGTTCGTGGTGTTTCATATGTCTGTTAGGAATGAAGGGAAGTCCCTCAAGCTGGGTATTTTGACAATCAAAACATTTTCGTAGTGATCCTTAGGTTATGGTTTAGATCAGAAATCACCACTGTGATGAATAAGAAGCGACAACGTGACCTTCTTTCCTGGCTAAAAGACATAAAACTTGCTCTTGAGCTTTTCTTTGGTGAAGTTTCCAGGCAGTGTTTCTAGAACAAAAGCCTCCTCTATTTGGTGCTGCGGCAATATGGTGCCTGATTCACTGACGGGAGCCTGTGAGCTGACTGGGTGAGTTCAGAGTCCAGGGAACGTATCTCCTAAAACTCAACGGGGCATAAGAAAAGCCTGGGGACCAAGTAGCTGGCACCACTTAGAAACTGATTTTCATTATAAACTTAGCCTAAATTACCCAGAATTCCTCTTACTGCAGGAAACAGTGACTATTGTCCACTTAAAAAAAGTCTTATCAGGGAGTGCCTGGGTGGCTCAGTCAGTTAAGCGTCTGCCCTCAGCTCAGGTCCTGATCCCGTGGTCCTGGGATCAAGCTCCAGGTCAAGCTCTCTGCTCAGTAGGAGCCTGCTTCTCCCTCTCCCTGCAGCTCCCCCTGCTTGTGCTCTCTCTCTGTCAAATAAGTAAATAAAATCTAAAAAAAATCTGATAGGTCACCAAGGCTAGTGGAAAAAAAGGGGTGTCTCTCCTGGGGCCGCTGCCAGTGATGTCATTATCTAAAGGAAAGTCTATTTTTGGCAGTGCTTTTTAAACTTCGAGGTGAATGTGAATCTCCTGCGGATGTTATCGAAGAACAGATTCTGATTCAAGGGTGGGGTCTGAGATTTTTGTATTTGTAACAGCTCCCAGGTGAGGCTTATGCTACTGGTCCATGAACCATTATGGAAAAATGTATAGAGAAAGTTTACCTTTTTAAATTTTATTTTATTTTTTTGAGAGAGAGAGAAAGAGAGAACCTGCACATGTACCAGAAACCATGAAGGGGGAAGGGGTAGGGGGAAAGGAGAGAGCAGGACATGGAGCAGGACACAAGGTTCCACATCATGTCCCTGAGATCAGGACCTGGGCTGAAATCAGGGGTCTGACGCTTAACTGAGCCACCCAGGCGTCCCCGGAGATTACCTGTCAGTGTAGCTTGCCCACGGTTGGTTTATTTGTTTTTCCTTTTCTTGAAGGCTTGTGCTGAATAATAAAAGCTACCTCACTTTCTTTCCACCTTGTCACTTGTGTTGGGAGTAACACAACGAAAGGGCAAGCTGTAACTTGTGAACAGCAGACACATTAATAAAAGAAAGCTCCGGAGGGAGAACTTGCCACTGGCTTGTTGCCATGGCGCCAGGTTAATGACACTGCGCTAGAAGAGTGATTCTCCCTGGAGTAGGTATCAAGTGACACCATCTTAATTACCCATGGAAAAGACTGCCCCTTTCCCAGCAAACAATTATTTCCTGATCGATACCCCTGTCTTGTTAAAGTACAATTTCTGACCATTTGTAACCAAACATCTGATAGACTTTGCCGGAGAAGGAGAACTACCTTCTCAGTTATCGCCACTCATCAGCAGCCCCAACCCACAGCACCGGCCAAAGCTTCTGCTTGTAGCTAGTCTGAATTGTTTGAAGCTCCTCATTATTTGTTATGCCTTGGTGACTTCTCACTATAGATGGAGAAACAAGAAGGGCATACAACTTCCCTTCTAGCAACTTCCTTTATGCTTGTGGGTACAGCCTCAGTTTGGGGGGTGGGGAGAAAAGAGAATTGTCTCTAGCCCTCTCTGAGGCATCTCCTGACCTTGGTCCCCGGCCACTCGCCACTCCTCACCACCCTACTCGCTTCCCTTTCGGTTGTGGCCCAGTCCCATCTGTCACCTCATGAGACACAGGTTAGGAGGCCAGTGCAGCTCTCACTTTCCCTCTCGGTTCTCTATTTTACTTCCCTCCCTAACATCATCACACTGCATTGAAATTTTCATTAATGAGTGTCCTGGGTTGAATGGTGCTCCCTTGAATTAATTTCTACCAGGAACCTCAGAATGGAATCTTGCCTGGAATAGTCTTTGTCGATGTAATTGATTAAGACAAGGACACAGTCAGTTAGGATGAGCCCTAAATCCAATTACTGGCCCCATCCAATAAGAGGATAGGCCACACACTTACTTGGAGGAGAAGGCCATGTGACAGTGAAGGCAGAGACTGGAGGCAAGCCAAGGAATTCCAAAGAGTGCCAGAAACCATCAGAAGTGAGGAATAGAAAAGGAAGGATTCTCCCCTGAGCCTTTAGAGGGAGCATGGCCAATAACTTAGTTTCAGAGGTCTAGCCTCCAGAACCATGAGAGATACTTATATGTGCCATTTTAGTATGACTTGGGTATCTTGGCACAGTTATGCTCTAACAGGTATAGTGACTTATTATTGCTATTTTTTTTTTTTTTACCAGTTCATAAGGGACTTTCATTTATCTTTATTCCTTAGAGTGTGCAAGGATTCAACTCTGTGAACCAGGAGAACATGGGTGTCTTCACTTAAGACATAGGCAAACACTAGGGGCACCTGGGTGGCTCAGTCGGTTCAGCATCTGCTTTTGGCTCAGATTATGATCTTGGGGTCCTGGGATTGAGACTCACATTGGATTCCCTGCTCAGCAAGGTACCTGCTTCTCCCTCTCCCTCTGCCGCTTTCCTCTGCTCATGTTCTCTCAAATAAATCAATCTATTTTTTAAAGACATAGGAAAACACGAGATTAAAATTTGTGCAAGACTGACAGTGAATTAATGCCAAGTTAGAATTTGCATTCAAAATTCCCAAGTTTTAGTAAGACTACTGGCTAACCACTTATCATTGAAGGCTTGTATTTAGAACTCAGCATTGTAAAATGCTAATGAAGTTCAAACTTGTGTAGCATGAACATGAAAGAATTATAATAGAGGCAATAAAACATTTCATTTAAAGACATTTCCCCTAGTATTCTATACTAATACGTTTGGTTTCAAATAATTTTGGTTTCAATAATTAAAGCCTACAGTAAAACCCAAAAATGAATATTGACAATATAGACCTGTACGGATTTCATGAAATAAATTTTAAGTAAAATCATACTGGGTATTTGTCAGAAAACCAACACGAAATTGCTCTGGCTTTTATAGCTCTGTATCCTTATGAGCTGGGAAGAGAACATATTCTATTCTGTGGAAATGTCACTTTATTTTTTGCCTCAGAAAATAAACCTTCATTCCTTTTTGACGGCACCCAGAATAATCTCTGATCATATAATTTACTTCTCAGTTCACCGGAGGATATTTGTAGCGAAGTGAACTTCAGAGATGGATGTTTAGGATAATGTTATGACGTTAGAGGCAAAATAGATAAGAAGCATTTGGAAGGAATTCGTGACAATGTGATAATCTTTTATAAATGATTCTGTCCTTGCCTGTTTTTATATAGGAGTGTCATTAGATGCATTCAACTATCTTTTTCTTTTCTTTTTTTAAAATTTTATTTATTTATTTGACAGACAGAGATCACAAGCAGGAAGAGAGGCAGGCAGAGAGGAGGAAGCAGGCTCCCTGCTGAGCAGAGAGCCCGATGCGGGGCTCGATCCCAGGACCCTGGGGCCATGACCTGAGCCAAAGGCAGAGGCTTAACCCACTGAGCCACCCAGGCGCCCCAACTATCTTTTTCAATAGACTTTCATGTTTAAACCCAAGAGTGAGATCTGTTTTTTAGTTGCCTTCACATCCTTCAGAATTTTGTATATGACATTGCCTGATATTTGTTGAGTTCCACAAATTGAATTACTCAGCTCTGTTGTGAGACCCCATGTTTGTGTCCTTTCGATGTAGATCCCCCCAAAACCTGAAGTAATAATGATAAGCACAAACTCAATCCAGACTCTGAAGACTATTCTCAAATAGATTAAAATGGAAGTGTTATTAACTTTAAATTTAACTTCTGTAAAGTCTTCCCTCAGAGGGAACACCATCCACAGCATTCTAGTGCCACTTCCTCCCTGGAGCTCTCTTCCCTGTACCCTTGGTTAAAGTAGAAGGACAACAACTTTGGACATAGTGAGTGGGTCATGCATCACAGATCTGGATGGGCTTTATTCTAGAAATGAGTGATAAATGTAAGCAAAATTTTACCTGAAGAGCTCTGGAAAGAAAAAACAATAGCCCCCATATATTGAGAACTTGTAAGTAACATGCGCTATACTAAATTCATTTTTTCCCCTTAAATTTATTAAAATTAAATGAATATATTTGTTGGCATTTTTCATCTAAAAATTTTTGTCTTTCTATACTAAAGTGTTTATAAAAAACACACTCCACTATTATTGCCTTCTACTGACAGATAAGGACTGACAGAAGTGAGTGACTTTCCCAAGCCAGGGAGTGGCAAGGCTGGGATTTGAACTCAGGCTGTTTGGCTCCAGCCTCGTTATTCTCTATGGTACACTGCCTCTCCAAAATGATTGTTAAAGTTTCTTTTTTCTTGTACAATGAATTAAGACCTTTTCCACACCCATTTAGAACTAATTTGTCCTGCATCCCATTCCTAGTTCACTGGATAAGCTTATTCATAAAGCCTATCATTAAAAACCCACATCCTAAAATGAGCATGGGAAGCCAACAGTTTAAGGGATTCCAGTAACAATTAGCATTCCTCAAATAGCACATTTTTGTTTAGCAAGGACTCTGGAAAGCCAAAGAATTCATACTAAATCACCGTGATATTAGTGGGCCATGATGTCATCTGATGGTTTCTCTCTCCTGGTCTGAGTGTCCCTGTCTATAAAACAGGGAATTTGGACTACATGGCGGCTAATGTTCCTTTCATGCCTATACCATCTACCTTGGCTTATCACTGTTTCCCAAGGAAGCGGAGTGGGCCTGTGACTCCCCAGGCTCTGTGATAGTCATCTACAATTCTGGGCTGCTCTTGAAGCAAGTGTGAAAAACAAGTGGCCAATAAAGTAAAACACATACATGTAGTGACAAAACAAGACATAACTGATGGAAAGTAATGCAAAGAAGTTTCATGAATCCCATATAAATGGATATATTTTAAAGGCACTTGTTGGTCCTATGCCAGAAACCATATAGCTTATAAGCAACAGAAATTTATTTCTCATTGTTGCAGAGGCTAGAAAATTTAAGTTCAAGTGCTGGCTGATTCTGTATCTGGTGAGGTCCTCTTCCTGGTTCATAGATGACCTTCTTTCCATTATAACCTCACATGGTGGAAGGGGTGGGCTAGATTCCTGGGGTCTCTTTCCTAAGGGCACTGAGGCCAAATGTGAGGGCTCTGTCCTCTGACCTTATGCCCCCACCTCCTACTACTACCACCTTGGGCATTAGGATTTCAACACACGAATGTAGGGGGACAACAAACAGATTTTACAGATTTATTTTTAAAAAACAAAAACAAAAGGTTAAAAAAGTCCTTCATTTCCAACCCTGCCTGGGGGTGTGAGTGGGGAATAGAACAAGCTGAGAACGGTGCCCCCCCCTTCCTGGGGAGAGCCCTGCTCTTCCCCTAGGAGCCTCCGAGGACAGGGCAAGTCGAAGGCAGGCCCTCGCCCTTCCTGCCCTGCCTCCTCCGCAGGTAGCTCAAACTGCTAGCAAGTTCAAGAGACCAAGAAGTGTGGAAGCGGGAGGCCCAAGGCTGCCTTCTTCACGGGAACGTCACCCCAGCTCTTCTCTGCCCTCAGACGTTCTCTGGGCCCCCACTCTGGGGCTCCCAGGGCGGCGGGCGGGTGGGCAGGCAGTCAATAGCAGTGTAAACAAAACTGACAAATATCCTTGTCCTCACGGAGTTCATATTCATTTTATTTTTTTTTTTTTTAAAGATTTTATTTATTTATTAGAGAGAGAGAAAGTGAGAGAGTGAGCACAAGCAGGGGGAGCGGCAGGTAGGCAGGCAGAGAGAGGGGAAGATGCAGGCTCCCCGCCGAGCAAAAATACGGATGCGGGGCTCCATCCCAGGACCCCGGGATCATGACCTGAGCCTAAGGCAGAGGCTTAACTGACTGAAGCACCCTGGTGCACCTCACATTCATTTTAGATGGAGCCACTGTGTGTTCTTTGGGTCCTCTTAGTGGGTAAAATACAGCAAGTCGCATGCGGTGAGGCATCAAAGGTATTGCACCACAAATGGCCTGGCTTCCTTGACCATTGATGGCGCAGGATGTATCTGCGTTGGGATGAGCATGAGGTGAGGCCCCGAGGCATCTCACGCGCCAGCGTCTGCCTTAGTACTGCTGTGGGTTCAGCTTGGGAACTTTCTTCTGCCTGGAACAAAATGGCCAACGAACGTGGATTTTAAAAAGATGGCCTGAGTGTTGCCTGGGTGGTTCAGTCACTTAAGTTTCTAGCTCTTGATCTCAGTTTGGGTCTTGATCTCTGGGTCTTGATCTCGGGGTTGTGAGTTCAGGCCCTTCATTGGGCTCCATGCTGGACTTGGAGCCTACTTTTATTTTATTTTATTTATTTTATTTATTTTAAAGATTTTATTTATTTATTTGACAGAGAGAAATCACAAGTAGATGGAGAGGCAGGCAGAGAGAGAGGGAAGCAGGCTTCCTGCTGAGCAGAGAGCCCGATGCGGGACTCGATCCCAGGACCCTGAGATCATGACCTGAGCCGAAGGCAGCGGCTTAACCCACTGAGCCACCCAGGCGCCCCGGAGCCTACTTTTAAACAACAACAAAAAAACTGGCTGAAGTTATTTTAAGTCCAGGTTAAAAAACAAAAGCAAAACACCAGCTCACCTTAGCAGGTGAAGGCTGAGATTCCTCTTGGTGTTCTTCCTGAAGTAATCTTACATGCACAGGCTCTCTGCTTGCATTCTTCCTCTCCTGTCTTTCTCATCACATCCCTTTTCTTTCTGCTGTTAGAGCTAAGTGGAGCAGAATGTGTGAAGAATAAACAGGCCTCCAGCCTTCCCAGCTACAGAGTGGTGCTTAGCACGGTGGCAGACAGGAAACACTCTGTGGCAGTTGCTGTTCACAAACACTGGCGGTGTTTAACCGTTGTGGATCCTTCTCCTGCTACAGAGATGCTCCTATTTGTCACAGACGACAGTCTTGTCCCTGGAACCTGCTTCCATACTCTGGACCAGTGAGCTGTGGCCTGACTTGGGAAACATAGCTGAACTCAGAAGAAAGCAGCCGGAGACACTGATGACTTCACAGTATGTATGATGAATAGGAAGTATGACGCTATTCTTTAAGTTATGGTTGTCCTTCATTTTCCTGAAGGTACCAACTTCAGGCCATCTCCTGCAGCCACCGCCCGGGGGAGTTGGACCCTTGCAGGCTTCATCACACTCTCCCCCTGGGTTCCTAGACAGACTCTGGAAAGGAGCTTCTCAGAGTGCTTTCAAAGCATGGGGTTTACCCAGTCCTAAGACGTGCACATTATGCACCAAGCTCTTCTTCTACTTCCCTGTCCTGCATCCCAGGGCAGGGAATGAGGAGCTTTGGAATGGAGGGCTGAGCATGACAAAGTTCTCTTGCTTTTAGAACGAAGGACTGATGCAGCCTGTCCATCAGGACATGACTACAGGGTATGACTCAGGAGGAGGCTGTAGTGTTGCCCTCCCATGCTTCTCTCCTTGGAGCTGTCTGCCATCACGCAGGGCAGTAAGAAGTACAGGGTTCCCAAATGCTACCTTCACCTCTCCTTAAGTTCATCATCTCAGGTCTTATTCCCTAACAACCCCTTCTGTGTGTTAACAGTGGGGATTGGGTCTTAGGTGGATCACCCATGAATTTATTATGGGAGTGGTTGTCAGCAAAGCAGCCGAAAGCTCTGTATTTCCTTATTCGGATGACTGGCAAATTAGGATTCCAAGATGTAGACCACAGCACAGCTGTGGGTGGGAAACGACAAGCATGTCCCCGAAGAGACTGTTCCTTATTAGGTAGTCTGAAAGAGTCTTGTTTGAGCTGTAAGGCCAGGCTGGATGTTTGCTCAGAGAAAAAGAAACATCTGATATGTTCAGGGAGTGATAAGGCGAGTTTGTTTCCCTAACATTGTGCATCTGGTACTAGGAATCCGTTGCTCAGTGGTCCCTAGGGGTAGATTCTAGGCTCCTCTATCAACTATTTTGATCTAGCAAGTCTGAGGTAGGCCCCTGGGATACATTTTTCACGAGCTTCCCACCTCCTCCTCCTCACCTCCAGATGACTATCTTTAGGCAAGTGGAGAAAATGTAGATTGAAACCAGTGATTCTCAAACTTGGCGCGCCTCAGAACGACCTGAAAGGCTGGTTAAAACTTCCCTTCCTTAGGGCTCCAGATTTGGTCGGTCTGGGCGGGGCCCCAGCGTTTGCATTTCTATCAGGTCCGTCCGTCGTGTCCCCCTCCCCCCATGCTGCCCCTGCTGGGCCGGAATGCCCACCCTGTGAGAGGCACTAACTCCCACAACACAGTTTCCCTGTGGGAATCCTTGGCCTCCGCATCCCTTTGCCCTGGAGGCCTGAGCCTGCCGGGGTGGGGGTAGGGGGTGGGGAACAGGGGGTTCTGGGTGCGTGACCGCGGAGTTCGGGAGTCGTGCTGCAGTAAGAGAATGGGGCTTTCATGGCCCCTCACTGCCTCTGCCTCCCATAAGGAGTCCCGAGCTGGCAAAGGGAGCAGGAGGTAGCGGGCCTCGTAGCCTTTCCTGCCTGTGTGTACCCCCGGCCTCCAGAGGGTTCCTTCTTGGCCTGTTGGTGACATCATCACATCCCTGTTGTCGGCTGCTGTCTGTGATAGAAGAAAAGATGGTTTAATAAAAGAGATTGCTTTTCGTAAGAGACTCCTGACTTGCCAAGAATAGGATAGCATAATACCCCCTTGAAGGTCTGGCCACACAGACACCTCAAAATCCTAAATGTCTAAAAACTTTATGTTCAAGAGTCTTTTTCAACATTGGTTGGCAGAGGGAAGGGGAATTCTGTAGCTAAGGTGGGAAGGACATGTTTTTACCATGTGCTCTTTTTTACTGTTTGAATTTTGAGTTTGAATGAACTCTTTTTTTTTTTTTTAAGATTTTATTTATTTATTTGACAGAGAGAGATCACAAGTAGGCAGAGAGAGAGGAGGAAGCAGGCTCCCTGCCAAGCAGAGAGTCCGATGCGGGACTCCATCCCAGGACCCCGAGATCATGACCCTAGCCCAAGGCAGCGGCCTAACCCACTGAGCCACCCAGGCACCCTGAATGAACTCTTAAAATAAATTCATCTTGGGGTACCTGGCTGGCTCTGTCAGTAGAACAGGAGAGGCTTAATCTCTCAGGGTGGTTTCTAGTATATCCTTCTAGAAGCTTTTATGCCCCCCTTCTCCACCGCTACTGTGTTCCATTTCTCCATCCATTGACAGTTTTTTTGGTATCCTTTCAGAAATGTTTTATGTGTAATAGAATATATATGAATAGCTGCAAAAATTAGTTTTGGCTTTTCCAGAAATGGAATCTTAAACCAGCTAATTAGGAATCACATGACTAGTACTAATCAATCTGCCCAAAAGACTCCCTGCTGTCGCCTAAAGGAAAGGACCCTTGAAATAACCAACCCTCTTTCTTGCTTGTTCCTACCCTCTTCTGCCTATAAAAGTCTTTCATTTTGTGTAGTTCCTGAGAGCTCCTTTCTGTCTTTTAGACTGGGCGCTGCCCAATTCATGAATCACTGAATAAAACCAGAAAGATCTTTAAAATTTACTTAGATGAATTTTGTTTTTTAGTAGTGCTTTAAGATGATTTGTCTGAAACAGATGCATAGGATGGCTTGAAGTAGAGGAGAGCAATTAGCAGGTTTTGCTATAATCCCAAGTGAGAATATAGGACCCTGAATAAAACCAGGGGAATGAGAATGGAAAGAAAGGGGTTAGAGAAAATTGGGTACCTTGCATGGCAAAAGATATTCTGCAGATGTGGTTAAGGTTAAGGACCTTAGGATGACAGAGTATCCTGGTTTGTCTAGATGAGCCCAGTGTAATCAGGGAGTCCTTAAAAATAGAGATGTTTTCCTGGTTGTGGAGAGAGGGAGATGTAACTAGGGAAGAATGCAATCTTGTCATGCTGTTGGCTTTCAAGAGGAAAGAAGGGAGCCACAAGCCAAGGGATGCGGCAGGCCTCTAGAAGCTGGCAAAGGCAAGAAATAGATCATTCCCTTGAGTATCCAGAAAGGAACACAGCCCCGTTGACACCGTTCGTCTGGTGAAATGCATGTTGGACTTCTAACCTGCAGAACTGTAAAATAGTACAGTAGTTTAAAATAAGGTATAATTGACACACAACATTATGTTCGGTTCAATTGTACAACATAATGATTTGATATCTGTATATGCTGTAAAGTGATTACCACAACAGATCTGGTTATCTGTTATCATACATAGTTATAGACTTCTTTGTGTGCTAAGGACTTTTAAGATTTACTCTTTTAGGGGCACCTGGGTGGCTCAGTGGGTTAAAGCCTCTGCTTTCGGCTCAGGTCATGATCCCAGAGTCCTGGGACCGAGCCCCACATCGGGCTCTCTGCTCAGAGGGAAATCTGCTTCCTCCTCTCTCTCTGCCTACTTGTGATCTCCATCTGTCAAATAAATAAATAAAATCTTTTAAAAAAAAGATTTACTCTTTTAGTAAACTTCAAATATGAATTATGCCATTCCCATGACTAACTTATTTTATTTTAAGGTTTTATTCATTCATTTGAGAGAGAGAGAACATGAGCCCAAGAGAGCCTGAGCCAGAGGAAGGAGCCCTGGAAGAGGGAGAAGCAGACAGGGAGAAGCACAGCCCCACGGAGCACAACGAGAGCCAACTGAGCCACTCAGGTGCCTCATGACTTGTTTATTTTATGTGGAAGTTTATACCCTTTGACCCCTTTACCCATTTCACCCACTCCCCACCTCTGGCAACCACCAATCTGTTCTCTGTATTTTTGAGCTTGGGTTGTTGTGGTTTTTAGATTCCACATATAAGTGAGAAGATACCATTTGTGTTGTTTTAGGCCATTAAGTTTGTGGTAATTTGTTATAGCAGCAATAGAAAACCAATATATGGGGGTAAATGACTGCGTACATTAGGAGGTATTTCTGTTTGCCAAAAAGTCCTCTGTCCTCCATATAAATCAGGCTCAGTAGTGACTCCAGATGTATTCCCAGGTTCACCCACTGCCGAAAATGCCCTCTCCATTCCCTTTTATTTATTTAAGATTTTTTATTAAAAAAAATTTTTTTTTTTATTTTTAAGTAACCTCTACACCCATGGGGCTTTAACTCACAACTCCGAGATCAAGAGTCACAGGGCCTATTGACTAAGCCATCCAGGCGCCCCTCCATTCCCTTTTATTTAAATATTCTCTGTCATTGAGGTTCAGCTGGAGAACTATTTCTTTCAGATTACTCTAATCCCTTTTTTTCCTGAATATGGTCTGCACTTAATCATTACTTTCCTACCTTCTTTTTCAGTTGTTTAAAGTCTCTAATGTCTTGCTTCCCATAATTAGATTTTAGGCTATTGGAGGACCAGGACCACATTTTACATTTTTTGTGTCCTTCTTGAGAAAACTACGTGTACTTGTGATCAGACCATAATGAATAGTTTGTTAGAAATATTTTTTAAAAGATTGATTTAATTGAGAGAGAGAGAGAGGCAGGGAGGTGCAGAGGGAGGGGAAGAAAGAATCTTAAGCAGACTCCATGCCCTGTGGGGAGCCCCCACATTGGTAGGGCTTGATCTCACCATCCCAAGATTACAGCCAGAGCCAAAACCCAAGAGTCGGACACTCAAGCAACTGTGCCATCCAGATGCCCCTGTTAGAAAAATTTTAAAGGCAAATTATTGTCAATCGAAAAAGAATCATCAAATTCTAAATTATAAAGCAATTCAGTGAGGAAACAATTCAGTTGTCAAGTAGCTTTTGCCAAGAATATACCCATTGCATAAAGGCCTACCTGTGCATGTTTTATAGCAAAGTGGTAAGTTAAGCTGTAAGAGAAATGGATGAGCTCTCTACAGTTGCAAATGATTTATATATACTTCACTACAGATGAATTGCAACATGATACTTTCCCATTAGCTTGGGAAAGAAATCAGCCTGCCCTGCGGAGCAGAATGGACAGTGTATGGTTAGTGACTGAAAAGCACTCAACACTGTAGGATAAACTCTAGGTGTGCTGCACTCACAACTCTTAGCCAGTCCTTTGTTCACACCTTCATTCAACTTCATTTTGTTTCTAGGAACTGGAAAATTCAACCTTTAATAAGTTGCTGCAATTGACATCCTACTCAGTATTATGGGTATCAGAAAATGATCCCAAACCTGAAGTTTTGCCACAA
The DNA here is from genome assembly GCF_022355385.1 of Mustela nigripes. NCBI lineage: Eukaryota > Metazoa > Chordata > Mammalia > Carnivora > Mustelidae > Mustela > Mustela nigripes. Next base: position 101,815,588 of record NC_081568.1, read on the forward strand.
AATAGGCATACGTATCGTATCAGCCAAATGATCAGGAGGGTTCTTGAGCCTCTTAATTGAGGAAAGCAGGGTGAGTCATGAAGGAAGGGTGAGACGAGGTGTGAGATGATCTGATGTTCTTATAACATTGTTGATATCCTGAGGCACTCATTCATTTGCTAACCCCTGAACCAGTTGATTCATAAGAGGACATTCATTATCATAATCCTTTGGATTCCAATGATTTTGGTAATTATCAGTTCCATTTGCATGTTCTTTTTAACTGTGTGATTAAGCTCCAAGGACAGGATAATTTGAAGCAGGGTCTGAAATTGAGCAGAAGAGCTTTATCTCCGCATGCAACACTTGGGTAAGCAGGGAAGAGAATGTAGAGTGTGTGCTACTAAGCAAAAGTGAGTCCCGTGATGGAAGGTCAGTGGTGTGATTTTGGTGAGTCAGTTGATCCCTTGTCAACAGCCATGACTCTCTCATTCCACTGCCTTTTTCTCTTTGTCTGGTGGGCACCAAACAGTTCAACTCGGAAGGAGTCCCCAGAAAGAAAAAAATTCATCTTCCTGCTTTCCCCCCAAATTTTATTTTCTTATTAACATATAATGTATTATTTGTTTCAGGGGTACAAGTCTGTGATTCATCAGTCTTACACAACACCATAGCACATACCCTCCCCAGTGTCCATGACCCGACCACCCCATCCTCCTACCCCCTCCCCTCCAGCAACCCTCAGTTTGTTTCCTGAGACTAAGAGTCTCTTAAGGTTTGTCTCCCTCTCTGGTTTTGTCTTGTTTCATTTTTCACTTCTTTCCCCTATGATCCTTGTTTTTTAAATTTTACCTATCAGTGAGATCATATAATTGTCTTTCTCTGATTGACTTATTTCGCTTAGTATAATACCCTCTAGTTCCATCCACATCGTTGCCAATGGCAAGGTTTCGATTTTTTGATGGCTGGATAATATTCCATTGCATGTATATATCACCTCTTCTTTATCCATTCATCTGTCGATGGACATCTGGACTCTTTCCACAGTTTGGTTATTGTGGACATTGCTGCTATAAACATCGGGGTGCACGTGACCCTTCGGATCACTGTATTTGTATCTTTAGGGTAAATACCCAGTAGTACAATTGCTGGGTCATGGGGTAGCTCTATTTTCAACTTTTTGAGGAACCTCCATACTGTTTTCCAGAGTGGCTGCACCAACTTGCATTCCCACCAACAGTGTAAGAGGGTTTCCCTTTCTTTGTATCCTCACTAGCACCTGTCATTTCCTGACTTGTTAATTTGGGCCATTCTGAATGGTGTGAGGTGGTATCTCACTGTGGTTTTGATTTGTCTTTTCCTGATGCTGAGTGATTAGTAACAAGGCTACTTACTTAGGTGTCCCTGAATAAGTCTTCCATGCATCTTTGCCACTTGTCTGCTAGCCACCGGCCTACTGTTCATGATACTTTGGGCATATTGCTGGGCATATTGGTTCAAGTGATGAGAAATACTTTTTTTTTTTTTCTAAGATTTTATTTATTTATTTGACAGACAGAGATCACAAGTAGGCAGAGAGGCAGGCAAAGAGAGAGAAGAGGAAGCAGGCTCCCTACCAAGCAGAGAGCCCGATGTGGGGCTTGATCCCAGGACCTTGAGATCATGACCTGAGCCGAAGGCAGAAGCTTAACCCACTGAGCCACCCAGGTGCCCGAGAAATACTTTTTATCCATTAAATGCTAACACATCCAGATTGTTTCCAATGAAAGCCTAATACCAGACTTTAGCAAGAGCTCTTGTTTGTTTTGATAATATATAGTTAAAACAGTTCAGGAGCCTAAGCATAAGTAGAAGTCTGGACTCAGCTCTGCCATCAGAGCCCCCCAACTTGGTTTGGGTGTAGTGCTGAAGCCCCACCCCAAAGCATATCCTAACAGGTAAACGGGTCACCTTCTCAGTCTGGTTCTGCAGTCACTGACCCCTTTCTCTGTCTTCTCACAGCCCTTTGTCTGTTTTTTTTTTTTTTTTTCCTGTGTCTTTCCTTCTGTTTCTGGGTTTATTTTCATTGTTTAAATGGATGCCTCCATCTCTACTAAGATTAAATCCTTGACAGTAGATAAGTTGTTAACTCACATTTAAATCTCCCTCAGAACATAGCAAAGATCAGAACATAGCAAAGATCAACCTGGAAGGCTCTGTTGATAGAGTGTGCAACTCTTGATCTCAGAGTTGTAAGTTCAAATCCCATGTTGAATGAAGAGTCTACTTAAAAAAACAAAGAAAAGAAAAAGAATAGTAGGGATGCATGGATGGTTCAGTTGGTTAAACAGCTGCCCTCAGCTCAGGTCATGATCCCAGTATCCTGGGATAGAGCCCTGCATTGGGCTCCTTGTTCAGTGGGGAGTCTGCCTGTCCCTCTCTCTCTCTGCCCATTCCCCTGCTCATGCTCTCTCTCACTCACATTCTCTGTCTTTCAAATAAACAAACAAATAAGTAAAATCTTTTTTTAAAAAAAGGACATAGCAAAGGTCTGTGTATGTAGTAAATAGACAATAAACCTTTGCTGAATATCTTTTGAGTGAATAATGCTAACTGAATTAAGTGTTAACTTTTCAGATTTCTATAGGTTCTGCTACTATAGATTTTTCCTTTTTTTTCTTTCATTTATTCTTTAAAATATTATTATTATTATTATTATTATTTAGATCTCATCTATTTATTTATTTGACAGAAAGAGATCACAAGTCGACGGAGAGGCAGGCAGAGAGAGAGATAGAGGGAAGCAGGCTCCCCACTGAGCAGAGAGCCCGACGCAGGACTCGATCGCAGGACCCCGAGATCATGACCCGAGCCGAAGGCAGCGGCTCAACCCACTGAGCCACCCAGGTGCCCTCTTTAAAGTATTATTATTGTAAGTTAATTTTAAAGTTTGAGTACTCTACACATTCCCCAAAAAGGGAAATTAAATTACCCATTATCTCTCAACCATATATAACACCCATATCTATTACAGTGTTTCTCTATCCAGGCTATTTTCTATCCATACATTCTATATATAGAAATGAGATATAGTGTTTTGCAATCTGATTTTTACACTAAAAATATGCAATCTATATGCATTTAAATATAACCAAGGAGTACCTGGCTGGCTTAGTCAGTGGAGTGTGTGACTCTTAATCTCAGGGTTATGAGTTTGAGTCCCACATTGGGTGTAGAGCCCACTTAAGAAAAAAATTAAAAAAATACTGGGATGCCTGGGTGGCTCAGTTGGTTGGGCAGCTGCCTTCGGCTCAGGTCATGATCCCAGCATCCTGGGATCGAGTCCCACATCGGGACTCTTGCTCCGCAGGGAGCCTGCTTCTCCCTCTGACTCTGCCTTCCACTCTGTCTGCCTGTGCTCGCTCTCGCTCGCTTGCTCTCTCTCTGACAAATAAATAAATAAAATCTTAAAAAAAAAAAGAAAGAAAAGAAAAAAAATACATAATCAATATATCAATATATTACTATCTTGACATCTGCAGAGCATTTCACTGTATGAATATATTTTATAGTTCTATATTTATATCCCTTTCTAATTTTTGTCTTTTCAAAGCCAGCTAAGATCTCGTTTCTTGGCCTCAGCTCTCTTGTTAGCTTGAGGTCCACTCTTCAGAGAGACCCACAGTGTCCTGTGTGGTTACAGCAACCTTTAACTCCATCACGGCCCAGAAGAGTTACCTGGTGGTTGGTTGCATAAAATCTTTTTTTGTATCCTTAACCAAATTGTGTGGAAAACAGTAAGGAAAACTCTATTAATTCACTAACTCTACTTCATTTTTTGGATAAGGAAAATGTATCTGGGAATAAATGAGCCTTAAAAATGGCTATTCACTGGGGTGCCTGGTGGCTCAGATGTTCAAACATCCAATTCTTGATTTTAGGTTCAGGTCCTGATCTCAGGGTTGTGAGATCGAGCCCCAGTCAGTCTCTATGCTGAGCTTGGAGTCTGCTCGAGATTCTCTCCCCCTCTCTCTGTCCCTCCCCCCACTCTCTTTCTCTAATTAAGGTAAGTATGTAGAATCATTAAAACAAATGATCATTCACATCCCATGGTACTTAGTATCTGAATAGGATTCGTTGTCTGTAGAAGTCTCTCACTAACGTGACACTCTGGGTCAATCGTGAAGAAACACTGAAGAAACTGAAATCAGTCACAATGAGTAAAACAAAAAATGAATGTGGGGATTCATTCAAATACTCAAATGTGTTTAAAAAAGATTTATTTATTTATTTTTGTGGGGGAGGGACAAAGCAGACTCCCCACTGAGCGAAGAGCCTGTTGTGTGGGACCATCCCATGACCCTGATCATGATCTGACCCAAAATCAAGAGTCCAACGCCCAACTAACTGAGCCACCAAGATAGCCCCAAATTCTCAAAAATATTAGTGGTTTCATACTAGTTTCTTTCCTCCCCCCCACTTTGAAAATGATCACCAGTTAATCTGTATAGTATTTTACATAAATAAACCCCACACTAAGAGCTTCTTTTTTAGTCATTGGCTCATTAAAACAATCTCTGCTGGGTGTACCTGGCTGGCTTAGTCAAAAGAGCATGTGTCTCTTGATCTCAGAGTCATGAGCTGGAGTCCCATGTTGGGTGTAGAGATTACTAAAATAAGTCTTTAAAAACAAAACAAAACAAAACAAAAAACTCTGCTGGTTTTCCTCACTCCATGTAAGCAGGCAGGCCAGGGTGGCGTTGGTGATAGTTATTGGCTAGTGCTTCCCGCACTGGGTTACCCTATTATAGGAAAGCCTCCTGCTCTATAGAGACAATTTAGGATGAGGAACCAGGGACTGTGGCAATGATGAGCTGAGGAAGACACATCACAGTCTCTTCCTGTCCATTAACCTAACAGCCCTGTGTCACACTAAACCAAATAAAAGAAATAAACAAAGATAAAAGTAATTGAGAATATTAAGGAAATGACACAAAGTGGTTAATAAACCTATAGAGATCATTGACTTGTCCCTTATGAGTTAAATTCTATAGGCACATAGTGTCTTAAAGAAAAGGTACTGGGTCTCTGAATACCACATGCCTCTGACATTTTACAGACCTTGGGATCAGATGTGAGTACCTAGTCAATCCAGCACCGTATGCTGCCACTGTAATTAAGACTAAGTGAAAAGCCTTCAAACAAGTGTGTCATAGAAAAGGCTGTGATTCATCTACCTACAATGGAATTAGAATTCTGGACCTGTGTTGCCAATTTCTTTGCCATTAGAGAAGACTGAATTGTACAAAATACATTGTTATTTTTAACTCAGGTCTAAGATTTTTCTTGGTAAATGAATACAATCTTCATGTAATTACTATTATTATTATTATTTAAAGATTTTATTTATTTGACAAAGAGAGAGACAGCAAGAGAGGGAACACAAGTAGAGGGAGTGGGAGAGAGAGAAGTAGACTTCCCACCAAGCAGGTAGACCCCCACATTGGGGGTCTAGACATGAGCCGAAGGCAGATGCTTGATGACTGAGCCACCCAGGCGCCCCTTTATGTAAGTATTAATCTGACATCTGGTGTTTTACAACAGCTAAAAAAAAAAAAAGTATTCATAAGAATATCAAATATTTGTTGCTGAAGGAAGCATGTGAAGTGAAATGTTGTCATTTCTTTGTTTCTTGCTGAAGACCCATCCCAATTCCTATACTAAGTGTGCTGCTGATTAGTTTTCAAACAATGTAGAGTAATTGAATTTATTTACATATTTTTCAAAACTTACTGGAACCTAGAAACATTCTGTGAGTAGCAGGAATCATTATTTTGTTTGAGGATTATCTATGTTGGAGGAAGGTGTTGGCATATTAGCTCTGGGTTGGAATCAACACACATGCTGTGACTTACTTGCTAAATGACCTGAGGCAGGTTACTTAAACTCTCCAAGCCTAGTTTCCTCCAGTGTAAAATGGGGATAATAACAGTATTGGTCCTGAAGGACTTTTAACTTTTTTTTTCTTTGAAAAAATTACAGATTTACAAGAAGTTGTAAGAATAGTACAGTGAGGTCCCCTGTATCTATCACCTGGCTTACCCCAATGGGGGAATCTTATTTATAGTGCATGATCAAAACCAGGGAATTAATGGGCAAGTACAACTAACTAGGCTATAGCTCTTAGCAAATTTTGCCAGTTTTTGCGCACACTCATTTTTTGTATCGTATTGTTTTTGTTTTCTTCTCTTAAGTAAGCTCTACACTCAATGTGGGGCTGAAACTCTCAACTCCAAGACTAGCAGTCACATGCTCTACCAACTGAGCCAGCCAGGCATCCCTTTTATGCTTTTTTTTTTTTTTTGGTAGAGTTCTGTGTGTAATTCTGAGGTACCTTATCACATATAAGCTTCACTACCATCAAGATACAAATATGTGGATTAAATACAAGTAAGCATTTAAAGTGCATAGCACAAGAGGTAGCATGTAGAAGGAACAAGTAAATGTTACGTATCATGTTTATTAGATGAAATCATATGAGCTCACTTATTCGAGGCTTCCTACTTTCCTTTGTTCCTTTGTTGGTTGACAGAAATATTGTGTTTTAGAAGCTAGAAGCAAAGCACTGTGTATTAATCATGTTTCCACTTTTTCCCTATGTTTTATGGTGCTTCAACATCCTGGGGTCTTACACACAAAGGGAGTGGCTGCTCCTCCAGGATTAGCTAATTCCTAGAGATGGCCAACAACTTGCCTGTGGAATTGCCTTTGACATGCAAACCCACCCCCATATGTCTCCTTAGATCAGAATCCCAGAGTTATTGGCCCCCAACTCCCTCTACCTGCTCCTTGGCTGTAGATTTCCACTTCTTGTTGTGTTTGGAGTTGAGTCTGATCTCATTCTCAGGTTGCCATAGTCTTGACATCTATACCTGTGACAACAGTCCTGAATAAATTCTTCCTTACCAGTGGCAGAATACCTTTTCTCCTTTATGAACTTCGGGCCCAGTCTTTACTAGACAACACTGGCGTGCATTTCCCAGCATTCAGGGAGCCTTCTAGGGGTCTTCTTGATTGCCTGGGGTGAATGGTGAGGGGGCCTAATTAAAGGGTATACCATTTCTTCCAGTATTTCTTTGCCATTCCTTATTTGAAGAACAAAGAGAAATCATATTTTTAGATGCAGAAAAATTGGTATGTAGAAAAACTTCATCAAAGGGTTAAAATAAGATAATCACAATATCCCAGTAATCATTCCATTTATGCAATAAAGTTAACTTAAATGAGGATTCTAAGATGGGGATATACTTTTCGGATAAATGACCTTGCTCCCAGAGCCCATGTGTTTTTCCGATGGCAGCATTTATCATATTGTGTCCCCATAATCTTTTTCTGAGGCTTGGCTCCTCCAGGGCAGAGATGAGGCAGGTCGGGGTAGGGAGGTGCCCACGGGATCTGGATAATCAGAAGCTCCAGGCAATATTTTGTCTCCTGGGATATACCACACCTGCCGGAAGTTAATTCTTGTGCCTCTTTGGGAAATACCAATGCTTTACTGCCACCTGCTGGTCAAAATGTGTTTTGTCATATTTCTTCATTTCCCTTTTTTGGTCTTGGTCAAAAGGATTTGAGAGAAATTAAGTCTCAATCAGATCAGCAATCCCACATCACCAGTAGCAACTGACATAGATAGAAAAGTATATAACTCGTAAGAAACTTTCCAAGGTTGTGTATGCATGTATATGTCTATTTATATCACACACAAATGAATACTGTTCTGAATCTGTAAGGGTCCAAAACCAGATAATTATAACTTATATTTCTACAGGTTTTTGAAAAATAGTTCATAAAGTGCTTTCACATTTGGTCACTCTATTAATTTGAGAGGCAAGTAGGGATGATTGATAAAATGATATATATATATATGCATATATACACACACATATATATATACAAATATATAAATATATATATTTATCTATTTTTAGAGTGAGGGTAGGGAAGGGAGAGAGAGAAGCAGAGAGAGAATCTTAAGTAGTCTCCATGCTCAGCACAGAGCCAATGTGGGGCTCGATTTCATGACCTTGAGATCATGACCTGAGCAGAAATCAAGAGTTAGATGCTCAAGCCACCCACGTGCCCCAAGAAAATATTTTATAGCAATTCCTTAAAAAGACAGGGAATTATCAATGAGCCCTTAAACTTCCTCACAGGTGTTTTATCCTACTAATCTTCATTTTTTAAATTTAAAATCAATGAATTAACATATAGTGTATTATTAGTTTCAGAGGTAGAATTTAGTGATTCATCGGTTGCATAGAATACCAAGTGCTCATTCCATCAGGTTCCCTCCTTTATGCCCATCACACAGTTACCCCATCCTCCCAACCACCTCCACTCCAGCAACCCTCAGTTTGTTTCCTAGAGTTAAGAGTCTCTTGTGGTTTGTCTCCTTCTCTGTTTTCATCTTATTTTATTTTTCCTTCCCTTCCCCTATGTTCATCTGGTTTGTTTCTTAAATTCCACATATGAGTGAAATCATATGACATTTCTCTTTCTCTGACTGACTTATTCTTTTTGGCATAATACCCTCTAGTTTCACCCATGTCATTGGAAATGGCAAGATTTCATTCTTTTTCGTGGCTGAGTAGTATTTTATATATACACCACCTCTTCCTTATTCATCCACTTGTGGATGGGCTCTTTCCATATCTTGGCTATTTTGGACATTGCTGCTATAAACATTGGAGTGCATGTGTCCTTTTGAATTAGTTTTTGTATCCTTTGAATAAATAACTAGTAGAGCAATTATTGGGTCATAGGGTAGTAATATTTTTAACCTTTTGAGGAACCTCCATACTGTTTTCCAGAGTGGCTGCACCAGTTTGCATTCCCACTGACAGTGTAAGGGGGTTCCCCTTTCTCCACATCCTTGTGAACATCTGTTGTTTCTGGAGTTGTTAATTTTAGCCATTATCACTGTGCGAGGAGATACCTCATTGTGGTTTTGATCTGTGTTTCCCTGATGACAAGTGATGCTGAACATTTTTTCATGTGTCTGTTGGACATTTGTATGTCTTTTTGGATTAATGCCTGTTCATATCTTCTGCCCATTTTCTTGACTGGATTTTTTGTTCTTTGGGTGTTGAATTTGGTAAATTCTTTATAGATTTTTGATATTAGCTCCTTATCTAATAAGACATTTGCAAATATCTTCTCCCATTCTTTCGGTTGTCTTTAGTTTTGTTGACTGTTTCCTTTATTGTGCAAAAGCTTTTGGTCTTGATGAAGTCCCAGTAGTTCATTTTTGCTTTTCTTTCCCTTGCCTTTGAAGACATAGTCTAGGAAGAAGTTGCTGTGGCTGAGGCCAAAGAGGTTGTTGCCTGTGTTCTCTAGGATTTTGATGGATTCCTTTCTCACACACCGGTCTTTCACCCATTTTGAGTTTATTTTTGTGTATGGTGTCTTTTTTTCATTGGATATTTCTTCCTACTTAGTCAAAAATTAGTTGACCATGGAGTTGAGGGGCCATTTCTGGGTTCCCTTTTCTGTTCCATGGATCTCTGTGTCTGTTTTTGGGTCAGTAAGATACTGTCTTGATGATTATAGCTTTGTAATGTATCTTGAATTCGGGATTGTGATGCCACCAGCTTTGGTTTTCTTTTCCAACATTCTTTTGGCTATTCTAATAATTTTTTAAAAGTTTTATTTTTATTTTTAAGTAATTTCTATATCCAACATGGGGTTCAAACTTACAATCCTGAGATCAAGAGTCATGTGGTCTACCAACCGAGCCAGCAACTTGCTCCTGTCCTATTGACTTTCTTTAACTTTTCTAGAATGATCCCATATTTAATAATCAGTAAACAAATATATATGTATATATATGTGTGTGTGTGTGCATTAATACCTTGTGCATCATATTCAGTTTATGGCTTAAGATAATGGTGGTGATGATGCTAAGGTACAGAGAATTGATGGCATATGGCTAAGAGCATTACCCCCTGAAATCAGAATTTGAATGCCAGCTCTGACTCTTATTGTCTTATTTTAATTTAATTTATTTTATTTTAATTAATTTAATTGGCTTATTCTTATTTTAATGAAGTTACCTAATCTCTGGGCTGCAATTTCTTCCTCTGTAAATGGAGGTACCTATCCCACAGGATTGTGGGATAATGCTAGTAATAGTACTTATTCTATAGGACTGTGATGAGAAATGAGTTAATACCTACACAGTGCTTAATGCATACATACATACATAATATATACATATACATAATACATATATACATATACATAATACATATACATAATGGTATGTAAATGAGTTATTTTTGTAAAATAATTGGACATGTCTGGTACAACACAGCAAGCACTATATAAACATTTGTTACAGAAAACAATCATTATAATAATTAATATTACCATGTGCCAGGTTCTAAAGTTAGCACTTTACCCGCATTATTGCTTTTCATCCTCCCACCGTCCTCCGTGAAGGGTATTACTTAATCTCTGTTTTATTTATGGGGAAACTGAACCATGAGTATGCTTAAGTAACTGGCCCAAAGTCTCACAGTTAATATGTAGCAGAGCTGAAATTCAGTTAACACGTCTCTGTCTAGAAGTTACTTTACAGAGCGCCTGGATGGTTCGGTAGGTTAAGCATCTGACGTCAGCTCAGGTCGTGATCTCAGGGCTCCACGCCTGGACCAAGTTGGACCACATCAGGCTCAGCACTCAGCAGGGAGTCTTGTTTCTCCTTCACACCCCTATCCCCCGCCCCCCACCCCCCACCCCCGCTCATGTGTGCTGTCTCTCTCTTTCAAATAAATAAATAGATAAAATCTTTTTAAAAAGTCACTTTACTAACCCACACCTGTCCCTGTTGCTTTATACCATGTCACTAATTTATCAAGTTAATTCTACACTGTCATGTCCTCTGTAACCCTAATGATCTGCATAAACTCCCAATTTTGTGTTTCTTTTTTAGGTTTTTGGCATATATTCAGATGAAACTTAATTTGTTGATAACTGTGTCGTATGAGGATACGTTTAATGCCAAATGAAAAACCATGACTATGTTTGATCTACATATGAAGATAGTAAAGAAGTGGTTATGCCCACAATCTGCCCTTTTTCTTTAAGAGGCTGTTTCAACAAATGAATGCCATGACTTCGGTGAGTAAATGTTCCTTCACTATGATCTCACATTAAATTCTCACAAAGTCAAGTGAAGCTGGAAGTATATGTATTTCAGTAAATGACAGGATCTCGTCCAGACCCTACCTCAAAACATCTAGAAGGTCAATGTGCATTCTTGGGACTCTAATACTTCCTTTGGTTAATTTCAATTTAAATTAAATTAAATTTAAATTAATTAATTAAATTAAATAAATTTTAATTTAATTTAATTTTTAATTTTATTTTGTACTCTTAAATATTTTTAATTATTACAAGAGAATTGTTAATAGCTATTGCTCTATCCGCAGGGAGGGAAGAAGAAGGCTCTTCCAGCATCAAGATACATTCAGTCAGCAACCTCCACCTTAAGTACAAGTGTACAATGCTTCTCTACCCCAACTCCACTGGGGGGTCCAGTACACAATTCCATCAGTCCTCTTCCTATCCTATATGTCCCCGGGTGTCTTGAAGTATTGTGTGCATTGGGCAACCAAATGGGAAGGGGGGTGGTCTGCAAGTTCTTCTAGGCAATCCATGGGAGAGGATGCAGCAGGAATTGAGTCCCCATGGATCCCGGGGTGGGGGGCAGTTATCAGAGCGCCCTGTGCAGGTGGTGGAAGCACACCCTGGAATCAAAGAAGGGCAAATGACAAGTGATGATGGCTCAGTTTCCAAGCAGTTGTTGGGCCCTGCATCAGTCGCCTTTGTGGTGGCCCTTCCTCTGACCCACCCGCCTCGCTCTTCTTGAACAATATCTCCTTGCTCCCAACACAGCCCTTAAACTTGTCTTTTTAATTTTTAAGGCTCCTTACCTTCTCTGAAGTTAAATCCCTAACTCTGTTTTCTCTGATCATTTTTAGTCATTTTGTCCTATAAGGAAAACGTCCACTACATTTTTAGACTTGTGGTTCTATGAAGCAAATTGCATTCAATGGATGATGCAGTTCTAGTGGTATAGTGATCTTATTTTATAATTATACTTTTATGTGATTTCTTGAAAAATGTCTCTTTCCCTCATGAGACTATAAATGAAAAGGAATTGACTCTATTTTCATTCACCATTGTACCCCCAGCGCCCAGCACCATGCCTGGAACATAGTTGGTGTTCCATAAATATTTGCTGAACAAATAGATTTTACCTGAGTTTGCCTTTAAAGCCCATCTTGAAGATTTTATGTGTATATATTTTTTAATATTTTTATTTATTTATTTGACAGACAGAGATCACAAATAGCAAAGAGGCAGGCAGAGAGAAAGAGAGAGAGAGGAGGAGGAAGCAGTCTCCCTTCCAGAGAGCAGAGAGCCTGATGCTGGGCTCGATCCCAGGACCCTGGGATCATGTCCTGAGCCAAAGGCAGAGGCTTTAACCTACTGAGCCACCCAGGTACCCCTTGCATATATTTTTAAAGATTTTATTTATTTATTTGACAGAGAGAGAGAGACAGAGAGAGAGGGACAGAGACAGTAAGAGAGGGAACACAAGCAGGGGGAGTAGGAGAGGGAGAAGCAGGCTTCCCACTGGGCGGGGAGCCTGATGCAGAGCTCCATCCCAGGGCCCTGGGATGACCTGAGCCAAAGGCAGAGGCCTAATGACTGAGCCACCCAGGTGCCCCTTTACTACTCATTTGTAAAAGTCTGAATCAAACAGTTATTTGCAAATGGAACAAAATACAATTTGTACTTTGAACCCCTGTAACATATACAAGTGCATGCACACACACACACACACACGCACACAGTCAGCCTCCTCTTTCCACCCTGGTTACAACTTTGATACTTCATTTCTTGATTTATATTCACCAATGGGGAAGAAGAAAAGCCAGAAACTTCAAAACACACCAGGAACAATTTTATGTCACATCAGATGGAAAAAATCCACAAAAATTTCTTTGCGAACTCTCTAGTAAGTTTTAAGATATTAAATGTTGGGGACTTCAGTTAATTAGTACTTGACTTCTAGAGAAAAGTTTGGAAGGTATAAAACTTTCATCTCTGAGCCAGCAGATATGTTTCTTAACTGGAAATTTTCCTAGACCTGTCACATGGAGGAAAAACAAAAGATGGTCAAAAGAAAAAGCCTGTGTATTCTCAAATCTTCTATTGGTAGACAAAACAATAACAAGAACTCAGAAGTTTTAAGATCTAGCGTCATTTTATTAGCAGTCATTGCTTGAGTGAAACTTTCATGAAGAGTGCCTAGAGACCAGTGTAGTAAATGCTTAACTCATTTAAAAATAAGATTATTAAAAATTATGAAGATCTCTAACACGTAGAGGAACTACTCTATATAGTTAAAGGACTATGTCATTTAAGCCTTATATTTGGCTGAATGCACTAGAAATACAAACATCATGACCTAATTAAAAGGGATTTATTTTTCTTACCCAAGAGGAACTCTAGAGGCAGTATCATCAATATCTCAAGATCCTTCTATCTTTCCAGTTTGCTTTTCTTAAGGTGCAGTGTTCATGTTTGTGATTGCCTCGTGATCACAGTGAAGCTGCACTACCACCACCATAACATCCATTTTCCAATTAGGAAGAATAAAAAGAAAGAGAAGGACAGAGTCAAAAAGCTGAATCTGTCCTTTTTTATTAGAAGCCAATAGCTTTGCCAGGAACCTTGCCTCTGGACTTCTAATGACTATAACTACATCACATGGTGGCCCAGCTTAGGTGTGTTGTTACCCTGAACAAAATTCAGATTTTCTTGCTAGAAGTAAAGAGAGTGGCTATTGGGTTGATGACTAGCAGAATCTGCCACAAAAACACATTTTAAAATTAAACTCGGAAAGGATTTAAGTCCCATGATCTTTGGAGGGAGTAAGAAAATGAATGAAGTTAACATTTTGAATAAAAGTTTCTTACAGGCTCAGTCTCAAGACAAAGATATTATCCATGTTCCCAGCTTTGGATAATTAGACATTGTTCAGCATAAGCTAGCTTGAGTGATTTTTATGCTATAGGATGCCTAAAAGGTGCAACCAAGGGGCATCTGGAAGCCTCTGCCTTCAGCTCAGGTCATGGTCTCAGGGTCCTGGGATTGAGCCCCACATAGGGCTCTCTGCTCAGTGGGGATCCAACTTCTCCCCCCAACCCCCACCTGCCTCTCTGCCTACTTGTGATCTCTCTGTCAAATAAATAAATCTAAAAAGAAAAGAAAAGGCCCAACCAGGGATAAATAGCTTCAAAAGAATTTAGCAATGATGCATGGTTGCTAGTTTTTGCAATTTCTATCCAATTTTAATACTAATGAATTCCTCACCTGATAACCAGTGGCATTCAAAGAAGTACTGCTCAAGTAGCCAAGTAATGAGAGATTCAATCTCTAACTTGTATCTCTTGAAATACTAAATATTCAAGGGGGATCATTTCATACTACCCAGCAACATCTCTGGCATCCCTTATTTTCTGCTATTCACTCATAGATTTTGTGGTATTTTACAAAAGTATCAATCCACAATAAATTGGAACTTTTAAAAAGTGATCCTTCAACACAGAGTTTGAGAAAGTGCTGTTCTAGTCCAAAGCATTGATTTTGCATCTTGAAGGCCTCGAATAAGTCCAGTGGAGATAGAATCCCTCAGGGAGTCAGCATTCTTAATATTGGGGATGTGTGTGTCAGGGGATAGCATGGGAAAATTTACAATACAGTAATTTTAAAATTCATTGTACAATTCTAAAATGAAAGTGCAAAACTAAGTATTTCAGCTGGGGGTGGAGAAGAGGGGCTTGCCTTGTTTCCTTTGGCTTCCTTCCCTTACCATCATCGCTCCAGTGCTTTAGGGTTACACCCACCCATTCTTTCCTTAGGTCTCCAGGGGAAGGAAACAGGTAATGGTCAATTGACCAAAAGTAATACAGGGCAATAAATCAGAACTATTGAAACGCCATGGCTCCCCGGATATTCTCATGTGACATCAAATAGTAGTATCAGGTAGGAGAGTATTGGCCACCCATTGGATCCAACATAAATTATGACAGGTGAATGTTCATTAAATGTAGAATTGATGACATTCTAAAAGAAATTGGATGTAAATCAGGTTTTATTTAATTGACAATATTCCTCTGTTGTAGAATATAGGACTATCCCTGGTACTTGGCCTGCTGAAACTCAGAGAGTCCTGGAGCCTCTAGATCAGGTTGAGTATCAGTTATTGTTACATAAAAAATACCCCTAAACTTCCAGTAAACATCATTTGTTATTTCTTCCAAGCCTGGGGTGAGGTGGTGGCTGGCTGATCTCCATTGGGATTGCTGACTGTCTGAGGGTTTCTTGGAACCTCCACTGTAGGCTGCAGAGCTGGGTCAGCTCAGCTGGAACAGTTCTGTTCCACGTGTCATTTACCCATTTAAGACCAGCAGACATACCTAAGCGTGTTCTTCTCATGGCAATAGAAGAAATTCAAGAAAGCAAGCAGAAATCCTGGGACCTCTTGAAATGTAGGCTCAGAACTGGTCTACTGCTCTGGAAATCACCTCATTCAACTGGCCAAAGCAAATCACTTGGCCAAACCCAGCTTCAAAAGTGGAAGGGAGATTCTGCCTCTCTAGTGAAGGGAACGTACAGCCATTCTGGAAAGCAGCCTAGTGGAATAGAGTGAAATTAAATGTTTGCCTTAGGAACCAGAGGTCACATCCCTTGTTACATATTCCAAAGAAATGAATGCACAGGCCTATAAAGTAGAATGAATAAGGGTTTTCATTGTTGTATCAATGGAGAATAATGGATATCTCAGTTGGAGATAACTTAGAGGTTGAAAGCTAGTGGATAAATTAATTGTGGTGTACTTACACTTTGGAATACTATGCAGCACTTAGATGTATATATAGCAATACATATGAATTTTATGAACATCCTTTTACTGTGGAAAAAATAAGAAAGAGCATAAGATTTAAAACCAAATACCAGGGCTGCCTGGGTGGTTTAGTGGGTTAAGAATCTGCCTTCAGCTCAGGTCATGATCCCAGAGTCCTGGGATCAAGTCCCGCATCAGGCTACTTGCTCAGCAGGGAGCCTGCTTCTCCCTCTGCCTGCTGCTCCCCCTGCTTGTGTGCACGCTCTCTCTCTGACAAATAAATAAAACCTTAAAAAAATTCCCAAATACTATTTATGTTAAATGAATACACATAAAACATATAAGGGTAAATTTATATTTAAAGACATACAGCAGACATGTAAAAGTGGGTGTCCATTGGCAGAAAGGAGGTGATGGGCATGGAGACTAGCGGTATAGACCAATTTGGTTTATACTGGGGGTATAAACCAAAACAAAAAAATAGAGGAGCCATTCATGGGCCAATGTTGAAATATGTTGTGAACTAGAAACTATGAATGCAGTCTGAGGTACAAAATAATAACTAAGAAAAAATATCACAGAAACAAAAGCAAATTGTGAAGAGTGTCAGGTAGTTTGCTTCTCTAGGGCACTGGCCCTGCCCACTATACTAAGTCACTTTTGATCTGAAACCTCTCTGGCAAAAACTGCTGTTCACCTGCTCACCAGGCATTTCCCCTCTCTTCCATATTTATAGAGCCCCTTATTATTGGGAGTAATGTGTCCAACTTAGACAAACACACACACACACACACACACACACACTATTCCCAGTCACACTCATAACAAGGGTGGGTATTGAGTTATAAACAGAAGTCATTGAATAGGGCTTTGGAGAAGTCCTTTTTTTTTTTTTTTTAAGATTTTAATTAATCTCTACACCTAACATGGGGCTTGAACTCACAGACCTGAGATCAAGAGTCACATGCTCTACTGAGCCAGCCAGACACCACATGGGAAAGTCTTCTTGTCCCATGCTCTTGTACAATGAATTGACCTGTAGGCTGGAAATAATGCTCTGAGATCAGCAGAGCAAAGACAGATGGAACCTGAGTCCTGAAGACCTGGTGAAGCCACTAAACCAGCTCTGGAAGCCTGTTTCTGGACTTCTTTAATGTAATAGAATAACCTCCTAATTTGTTTAATAAGCCATTGTAGACTAACTGCCATTACAAACCTTAATGCAATTCCTGATACACAATTCCTCATACCCTTTTTTCTTTAAAAATAAAAAAAAGAAAGAAAAGAAAGTCACTGTTGGGGTCCTTTATCAAAGGAACGAGACTGAGACAAAGTGAAAGTTATGTAAAGCTTTATTCTATGCCAGGCATTAGAAGTCAGACTGACCAGCCAGGGCCGCCTATGAAGAGAGCGACCCCGGTCCCGATCTCACAGGCTGGTTTTAAAGGGCATAACTGCAGACCCAAGGTATGTGGCTTCTATTGTTAAGGCGTTTACTCCCGGAATTGATACCCGGAACCCATACCAGGAACTACTGGGGCGTTTATTCCCGGAATGAAGTCCGTGGATGTAAACAACAATATGGCTACCTAGGCAATATGGAGTTGCTCTGGCTAAGCAGGCCCTAATAGTTAAACAGGTTTTGAAAGACCCTCGATTCGCACCCAAGAAGCAGACACCAAGCCTCCACTGGATGCAAGTTGCAAGAGGTTTATTGGTTACACAGGCGCCTGCGGACGCATCAGCCTTTGTGGGCTGAGCGCGCTGGGATAGATTGGGGAGCAGATTATATAGGGCAAGGTTGGGGTGGTGGGAAGCGAGCTTACAGAAGCAGATGCTTGGTTACAGGGATCTGATTGGTTAACTTAAATCAAGCATTGTCAGGCACTGGGTTTAAGGCAAGGACACAACGGTTTGTTCTGGTGGGCCTTGGCTCAGCACTCTGGAAAGTCCCAGGTACACTCTATTCCTCATTTGTCTTTTCTTTTGACAGACCGGGTGATCACAGACAATAGACATCCTGGTATGTGTTGCCATCCGGCTATGGGAACAATCAAGCCTTCAGCAAGGGGATAGGGGGTGCTTTGGGGACATCAGGTTACTTAAACAAGCCTTTAGCAAGGGGAGAGGGGTCTTTCAGTTTTAACATTAAATCGGCCCTAACAGTCACTCTTTTCTTCAAGACTAATGGCCAGAGGTTATAGACAGTAGCATGATGAGGCCAGAATCTAGGCTTAAATGGATTACTTCTAAGACAACCCAAAGAAACACTTTTTCAAGTAGTAGCTAATAAGTATTTATTCATTTGATAATAGTTAAAACTTGAAATTTTTCATCTATAAAAAGAGGACCTAGAAAGTACACTCTATCTTAAAGTTACCTCATAGATGGTATTTATTGATGGGATTTCTTACGCCCCAAAGGTGGAGAAAGTAGAAAAATAGAGTTTTTACTTTAAGAGGTTTTGATAAGTTCTTGGCTAGAGTCAAAATGCATTAAGGTAAGGTAAGTTTGAATTAAACTAAGGTAAGTCTGAATTTTTTTTTTTTCCCAGCACGTGTCTATTTTACATCAGGGAAGACATGCTATATCTTCTCACTAAACATCCTTTCATTACTAGATTACTGTTGCCTTGTCACTGGGTGCCTTGTAAAAGTGCTCTTAGGGACCAACGTATAATGTGTGCAGGACTGAGAAAAGGGAGATCCCTATTGCAGAACTCACTGCCTGTGACTGAAGATGTGGGCAAGTGACAGAAAGCATGCTGAACTGGGAATCCAAACATGATTCTTTTGTTTGGCTGTGTTCAGCAAACATTTAAGGATACTTGCTCTGTGACAGGCACTGTGCTGGACCCTGGGAAGGGACTGGCAAGGCATAGGCGCTGACCTCCATAGTTCTCAGGCACAGCATCTCAGGCTATAATTCTAATTGACCTTGGTGAAGGAAAGATGTTTCAAGAGGCCCTCATCAGTTTAAAGCCTGGTGAACAGATGCCAGTTCCACACAGCTGAAATACCAAAAAAATCCACGGAACCAGAGCATTTTTCGCTTCTACTTCCACAGAATCTAGATGTTTATTTTCCCACTGGGGATGATCCCCTCTTCACCTCAGAACTAATGAATCTGCTTTTATTTCCTGGGGGCCCAAACTCACCAAATCAACAGAAATGGTAAATAAGTAGAGCATCAGAAAACTATGTTTTAGTCCCGATCTAGCATTATCTCTATAAATCTTGACAAATTATTTTTGGAGTTTCAGCGTTCTCATCTACAGAGTGCTATAAAATGAAGAACTACAAAGTGAACTCTGCAAAAAGTGTGAAAACTTTTTGCTAGTAGGTGAAGGGGTACAGGATAGGACACTTTCCCCCTCATGTGACACTTTGGCTTGTGGATTATCTCAAGCTTAAGTTGCTTTAGACTCTGAGGGCTCAAGAGAAACTTTTGTCCTCCCTCAACCATACAGAAGAATCTAAATCGGGGTCTTTCCCAGAATGACTGTTATTCAGATAAATTTTATCAGATTGAGCCATCTGTATGATAAGGCAAACATCTAATTACCAAACATCTGCTCATCTTTTTTTAATTTTATTTTACATCTGCTCATCTTATCACAAAGTGCATTCCTTTCATCTGAAGTCCCAGACTCCTACTTCCTTTTTAGTTCAGAATGACATATATACCTCATTGTGCCTATCTTTGGAATTTTCATGTCTATGTGTAGTTCCTCATACCTATGCGTATTAACTTTTATTTTTCTCTGTTAATCTGTCTCGTAAATCTGATTCTTCGTGCAGCTAGAAGGACCTTGGAGGAGACAGGAATTCTTGCTCCCCGACACAGGCAAGTGCAAAAACCCAAGACCAGAGGCAGCGACCTTAAAACTACCCACAAGATTAGGCAGCTGCTTTCAAATAGACTCTTCAAGCGCGCCGTAACCTAGTGTTCAGGTAGAGAGACTGCGCATGTGTTTTAAGGCCCTTCCCGGTACCCGTAACTTCCCTTTAGGTTTTGGCCCCGCCCACCACCAGCGCCCTCGTTTCCGGTTCAGCCCAGGAGGCTTCCGAGTGCTTCTGCTCTCCGCTTCTCTGGGTCGACCATTTCTCCAACGTTTTTGCAGGTCTTTCGGTTGGTGGGGAAGGTAGTTGCCAATAAAGTTTCCCCGTTTGAAAGTCTGGAGGATTGAGCCGGGTTCATCCTCTGTCCCCTTGTTCATTGTCCTCAGTCTTTCTAGGCTACAGGCAAGGAGTCTCAAGGCGTGATGGCCAGGGGCCGGTCCGGCCCGGCCGATCTGAGGCCAACTTTCGTTACCCGCGCTCTCTTATGGCTTTTGGCCCCGCAGGCGTCCGCCTCAGCGTGAGCGCAGTCCCTCCGCGCCCACGGGCCGCCCTGTGCTGGACCCCATGGCCTCCGAGGCTCCGTCGCCTTCATTGTCGCCGTCGTCACCTTCCTCCCCTGAGCCTGAACTGGCCCAGCTGAGGCGGAAAGTGGAGAAGTTGGAACGCGAGCTGCGGAGCTGCAAGCGGCAGGTGCGGGAGATCGAGAAGCTGCTTCATCACACGGAACGGCTGTACCAGAGCGCAGAGAGCAACAACCAGGAGCTCCGCACCCAGGTGCGCGGTCCGCCCCCAGCCCGGCGCCCCATCCAGCCCAAAAGGAGGTCTCCGAAGCCTCTGATAGCTTCGGAAGGGCTCCGTGGCAGGGGCCGAGGACTGTTTTATAGAGATTCTGAAAGAAAGAAAGGTTCACTTGGATTATAATTCCAAGTACGTTTGAAGCTAGGCTAAGAGTTCGGGTTCCTCGGGTTTAGATAAGTGTGCGAGCTGCTCGTGGGAAGTGAACTTCATTACCCTTATCATTCTCACGT
Organism: Mustela nigripes; assembly: GCF_022355385.1. Classification (NCBI taxonomy): domain Eukaryota; kingdom Metazoa; phylum Chordata; class Mammalia; order Carnivora; family Mustelidae; genus Mustela; species Mustela nigripes. Next base: position 101,836,398 of record NC_081568.1, read on the forward strand.
GAGACGTTCCTTTGGCATTAGGAATATTAAAGCTCTGGACTTAGAGCAGAATTCCATTTATTACACACTTGGTGTGTGAACTGATGCTCAACCTTGGTTGTCCATAAAATGAGAGTGCTAGTACCACGCAAGTGAAGGTTAAATCAGATTAAGCATGAACGGTTTTAGAGTTTTACAAACTGTTGAACATTATGCTTGTGCCAGGTTATTTTTCTGCTAGAGTTTTCTGGTGAAAGTAGGGGGCTCTGTCTTTGTTAGAGACACTAATCAGTTAATTTCATATTCATAAAACAGAGTAAGGATTAGTATTTAAGTGTCACTTTTTTTTTATTTTAAAAAGGAGCATAATATTTTTTTCCAGCTTGATTTGTTGGGTAGTTACACTCTTCCAACAAGTTATTTCCCTGTAATTATTAATGTAAACTGTTGTGTAGTCCTTTGTAATATATTGTAATATTTCCTAAAACTGCACATAAAGGTTGTATACTGAAAAACTGGCAAACTTTATTATGCTTTGTTATCAAATGATCTATGAAAACAACTGCTGAGATGTAGTGCATTGTGTCTGTTGTATAGATGTTAATATGATGTTATAGAAAATATTTCTTTACTCAATAACTAGTTCTTGAACTCTTAAAATGAATGCACAAGGACTGTGCTAGGAGTCCTTGGCTAAACTATCATGAGGAAAGGCAAGCAAAATATTTAAAATTCCTTTTTAAAAACCTTTTTATAATTCTATTTTTTTTAAAGATTTTATTTACTTATTTGACAGAGAGTGAGAGAGCACAAGCAGGGGGAGTGGCAGAGGGAGAAGCAGACTCCCGTTGAGCAGGGAGCCCGATGTGAGGCTAGATCCCAGGACCCTGGCATCATGTCCTGAGCCAAAGGCAGACAGTTAACAGACTGAGTCACCCAGGCGCCCCTCCAAATTTTTAATCTAAAGATCTAAAAGAGAACATTGGTGCTAGTCTTTGAAGAGCCAGCATTTTTTTATTAGTGTGAATTTGATAGTGGTCTAATATAAAAATTGAAATGCATAAAAAGCCTTGACCCTACTGGTGATAGTAGTAACTCCTCTTTACCCTCTTCTTAGTGAGCCTCCTTTGGTGGTGGGTATAGGTTGGTTAACTGTTATCTCAGATCACTGAATATTATTTTACCTGTAAAACACCTGGTAAAAAGGTGGCTTGGGAATTGACGGAGAGCTGATAGAAAAACAGGTTTTGGACTCCGAAGAACTTTGGGCAAATTACTTTGTCTCTTCGGGTTTCTCATGTAAAATGGTGATTAGGACTACTATTCTGTAAGAAGTTTGGAAGAGTTAGTGAGAGGTTATCCAGAGTACTGTTTAGTGCCTAGCAGGTAGGGAGATACTAAATAAAATACCAAGTTTATAGTTATAGTGGTAGTAGCTAGAGCCAGGACTGGGACAAGGCAATCAGTAACCCAGGGCAAAAAATGTAAGGAGTACTCATTCTCTGATACAGACCCTCTTCTTGTGAGAAGCTGAGAATGAGTGCCTCCTTAAACTTTGTGCTCTAGGTGCCTTGCTTGCTTCATTTTAGTTTGAGCACTGGTGCTAATAGGATCTGATAACTAACGAAGTGCCTAGATAATCTGTATGTAGTCAGTCTTACCATCTTCCTTCTTTTAAGCTTTATGTGTTATTAACTATTTAAAAGCTTGGTTTTTGATTTAGTTTCATGCCTGTAGTAGACATTGTCTCACGCCAAGATCTTTCTGAATGAAGGGTATTTGTGGTGTTGTTCTTCATCTGCTTGTGGGTATTTCCACACTGTTGTTCTGGCCCTGGCATTCAGTGAGGCACAGGGAAGACAGATGCCCTTCTGAGGTAGTCACCTCTCTTCCCTTCCACTGCAGTTGTTTAGGCCTATGACTACTGGCTTTTGTTTAAAGAAAAAAAAAAAAAGTGCATTAAAGCATGCAAGTGAGTATTAACATATTTAAGTGAATAGGTAATTCCCGATGGAGGACACTGAATGATATTAGATAATTTTATGAATTAGAATTAATGGTTTTTTAAACTAATTCTTTAGGAAGAACTGCAGATTAAAATTTTTGTATAAAGCATTCTTACTGTTAGAAGTAAGGGATCGCCTTCACAAAGTCCTTTTAATTTAGTTCATCTAAATTCATTTTGGAGGGACTTTTTTGAGGTTTAGCAAGAGAGTATAAGAAGAAAAATATTTCCCTCTACAAATGTGAAAGGTGAAAGAAAGAAGATTACACTATTTTTAATTTTTCTGAAAAGGAAACGAGCTGCTTTGGTACTTATCTAAAACTTCAACCAAGAAAAATAATTATTGTAATTTCAGGAGAATGGTGTGTATATTATTAGATTGCTAAATGATCTATTTTCCTAAAGGCCTTGTTTTCTTTTAGGTAGAAGAGCTCAGTAAAATACTCCATTGTGGGAGAAATGAAGACAATAAGAAGTCTGATGTAGAAGTACAAACAGAGAACCATCCTGCTTGGTCAATCTCAGGTATTCGGCTTATAGTGAAGATATCTTAGTGCTGTTACGTTCACATCATGATAAGGTGCAGTTTTCTTTAAACTTAAAATAGACATACATCTAGATAAATCTGAGAATTGTTATGTTGACTTTTCATACGATTTGGTATTTTCAGATAATCTCTATATTCTTTTGGCGGGAAAATAGAAATGTCATTCTATAAATACATAATAATGCTAATGTGTTTTGGGGGGCACATTACTGGAGTAATGTTTGCCATGCTCTCAACCATTTACTCATATCTGGCCTTGCTTGGACCAGGTACCTGTGTTTTCTTGTTGATGCATTCCACTTAGCATTTTGTTCAGTGTCAATGTCTTAGGCCCTTATGGTAGTGATGAGCTATGACCTCATGAGTGGCATTGTGAGACAAAATAACTGAGCAACTGAGTTTTAAGAAATAGGAATCAGAAGAAATGATCTTCCCACTAAGTTTTGCCCTATTTTAATCAGTATGTAATTTAACTAAATTGTTAAACACAGCATTAGTATTAACATTACATATTTGTATGATACATTTTTTTAAAAGTCACCGTAAGAGAAATATGACAGAAAAAAACCACTCTGGATTTTTGGTCATTTGGTAATGCAGTAGTATTCAGGTAGTATGTGATTAGAAATTAAGAGTTGTTCCTTTTTTTTTTTTAAAAGAACACAACCTATTTACCTGTTTTCATTTATATCCTTGCTATGGAAAATCCAAATCTACCGTTTTTTTAACTTTTAATTAATAGCTATGGTACTGAAGATGATGTTAGGATCAAAGATAAATACTCTGCCAGTTTATCTGCACCATCCATTTATTCTGTTAAATCGGATACAGTTGTGAAAATATGATATGTTAGCATTCTGTGCTGTTTTATGTTCAGTGCTGGTAGTTTGGAATTAATTTTTCCTTATATACATTTTTCTAATATGATATCACCTAATTTACTTTTGCTACAGATTATTATTATCAGACATACTATAAGGATGTCAGTCTTCCAAATAAAGTGACTGAACTCTCAGTTCAGCAAGATCAGGATATCGAAGCTTCCACTTTTAATTCTGAAGATCAGGCACAAATAGAAAATGATGCTTATGCTGGTGCTGATATAACAGAACATGTTAAATGTGCAGAAGAGGACCATTTTGCCTCAAATTCAAATTCACAGGTAATAAGATGCTTAGCATGAAACTCTTGTTGCCCAAGACTGTGTCGTTTATTGTTATATAAAAAAAAGAGACTTCTTTAGTCCACAATGTGTGCAAGGCTTGTAAACATCCTGCATATAATGGTAAAGTGAATATTACAGTTTTTAGGAAAAAAATAAAAATTTATGAATAAGTAAAATTGTTTTTCTACTCTGTTGTGTTCTAAAAATTAATGATATGTATAAACTAAAAGAATTTGTCACTGTATTTTCACTCAACCAAAAAATTTGGGCAAGAGCCATAGTATCATATTCATAGTAATTTTTTTTTCAAGATTTTAATTTTTTTAGTAATCTCTCCATCCAAAATTGGGGCTCAAACTCACCACCCCAAGATTAAGAGTTGCACATTCCACCAGCTAATCCAGCCTGGTGCCCCCATTTTAAAATTTTTTTAATGCTTACTTTATGTCAGATACCTTGCCACTGTTGCCTGAGTGTCATATAAAGTTATTTCTTTAATTTATTTGAACAAGGATCCCAGTAATTCCAGGATCCCAAGATCCAGTATAACTTCTTAGTGTGTGATATCTCACATTACCTATAGCTTTTTCCTCCATCTCTCTTTTTAAAGTTTTTTTTCCCTTTGAACCTGTAATTATTCTTTTTTTTTCCTAAAGATTTTATTTATTTATTTTGAGAGGGAGAGAGAGAGAGCACAAAGAAGGGCAAAGGGGCAGACAGAGAGGGAGAAGCAGACTCCCCAGTGAATAGGGAACCTGATGGGCTCGATCCCGACCAGAGTCAAAGACAGATGCTTAACCAACTGAGTCACCCAGAGGCCCCTGAACCTGTAGTTATTCTTTTTTCTTTCTTTCTTTTTTTTTTTTTTTTAAGATTATTTATTTATTTATTTGACAGAAGGAGATCACAAGTAGGCAGAGAGGCAGGCAGAGAGAGAGGAGGAAGCAGGCTCCCTGCTGAGCAGAGAGCCTGATGCAGGCACGATCCCAGGACCCGAGACCATGACCTGAGCCAAAGGCAGAGGCTTTAACCTACTGAGCCACCCAGGCGCCCCACCTGTAGTTATTCTTAAAGAATATTTCATGGTCTTTATTTTGTAGATAGCTATCTTATGGTATCAGGTATCTGTTTTTGAGTAGTGGTCACACACTCAATTTTAATGTTTTCAAAACTAGGTTAGAATTGAATTAAAGACTAGTAATTATTATTATTATTATTTTTTTAAAGATTTTATTTATTTATTTGACAGAGAGAAATCACAAGTAGATGGAGAGGCAGGCAGAGAGAGAGAGAGAGGGAAGCAGGCTCCCTGCCGAGCAGAGAGCCCGATGCGGGACTCGATCCCAGGACTCTGAGATCATGACCTGAGCCGAAGGCAGCGGCTTAACCCACTGAGCCACCCAGGTGCCCAGTAATTATTTTTTTAAAGTGAACCAAACTGCAATTGATAGCCATCTCTTTCCATTGCAGAAGTTGAAGTCTTGTTTAAAATTGTTTTAAGTGTATTTATTGTTTTTAATTCTGCTTTTAAAGTGATAAAAGGAAGTTTTTGTCTTATTTGACATGAATATCTTACCTAGGAGCCAGCATCTGTATTAGCAGCAGAAGATACATCCTTAGAAGGTTCTTCATTAGCTGAAAGTTTGAGAGCTGCAGCAGAAGCTGCTGTGTCTCAGACTGGATTTAGTTATGATGAGAACACTGGACTGTATTTTGATCACAGCACTGGTTTCTATTATGATTCTGTAAGTATGTTGGACCGTTTAATGTTGTACTTGCTGCTTGATATCAAGTATTAAACCCTAAACTGAATTAAGAAAGGCAGGAAACTGCATTGAAAAATTATATTTGATTCAAAGGTATTTGACATGAGTAAAGAATTATAAAATAGCTTATGAAGCTATACTTCTGTGTTTTTAATTAAATAAGTTAATTGTGATTGTTATAGATTAATACTTGAGAAAGAGCTAGTCTTTTATATGTAAAGTAACACACAAAAATATTACATTTATTAATAAAAATAGACTGTTAACTGCATTGTTATAAAGTGTTTAAGAACTTTAACATTTTTTTCATAGAATTTATAAGGAAGTGACATTGTTAATTCTAGGCTTGGTATGTGAGCTAAATTGTAAAAAAAAAAATTATTTCAAGTACTTATGAATCCATTTGAGCTGCAGAAGAAGTCCTTTTTTTGAATTCTCAATAGCCTGTTTATTATTAGTTCAAAAGTTCTGTGCCATTTAGGCATTTCACTTCTAAAAAAATCAATGTTAGGACTGAGAACTAGAGAATTTGTGTGGAATCAGACACATAATGGACCACTTACTAGGACAGACCCTAAAAATAAAGTTCTTGATTTACAATTCAGTGTTATGGCTGTTGACATCTGGTACTTAACTGTATTTCATTCAGAATTTGATAACAATGATGATGGAACTTACACACCTATATACCTCAGCTTCAGTGGTCTAGGCATGTGGTCTGGTCCTCAGAAATTATAGAATGTGGTACCCCAAAATGAAGCAGATGTTCAGCATTCTGGTCACTGGAACTATTGTTAACTAATCTAGAGAACATAATGATAATAATAGGTACCTGAGTTAGAGAAAGGATTTCATTAGCTTGTTGGTTTGTACTTGGTATACTTTGTAAAACCCTCATTAAAAGAGGATTTTCTTTCAAAGGAGTATGCTAATTGACCATGCTAATGTTTAAATTCTTATTACCAAAGAGACCAGCTATTACTTAATTGTTTTGAGGAAAATACAGAGCTTGCAAGTATATGATGTTAGTCTTCATCATTCTTCTACCTTCCTTTCTGTATCTTTCCTCCTGACATCTCTTCTATAAATGGTTAGTTACATTCTGTTGGTTTTATGTTTCAGTGAATTAGGGACTTCATTGTTTTGCCCTTTTTATTGTACTAGTTTCCATTTTATTGTAATTAAATAGTCTTTCTTAAATTTTTGAAAATGTGTTTTGGACTGAAAGAAGTAAGAGATAAAACAAGTTTGAGTTGTAAAAGTTTTATTATCACTGGTAATAAAGATTAGAACACTTCCACTTAGTTTTTTAGTTATGGAAAAGATTGAATTCTAAATATTTTTGTAAGACATCTGAAAAGGGAATTAAAGACAATAAATTGCAGTAATATCAACAGTTAAAAAATACTCATTCCAGGCAATTTTAGTTGCTTAACCTTAGTATATCATAAGACAATCCCAGGTCTGATCAGACTGGATTTATGATGTATATAAAATATACACTGTTGAATTAAATCTTGGTTAAAGAGTATGGGCCTTGGTTAAAGAGTATAGATGATTACATAATTTTTTCATCTTTCCAGTTTTTATCGATAATTTGCCAAAATTCATTTCTACATGGTTCTTTTACTTATTTAATTACTTACAGTAGAATTAATTAAGGAAGACAGTTTATCAGTTCCTTTATATATAAAATGTATTTAGGAGCTTAATTTTATTTTTGAATTTTTCTTCAGGGCTTTTAGTTATGAACAAGCAAATACTTGTTTTATGACACTGAGAGGAGGGTTGAATTCTCAATAACATATTTATTATTAGTTTCAAAGTTCTGTGCCTTTTAAGCATTTCACTTAAAAAAAAATAGATCTTAGGACGGAGAACTAGGGAATTTGTGTGGAATTGGACATGTAATTTGGACCACTTACTAGGACAGAACCTAAAAACAAACCATTATTGTGTAATCATAAGGATAAGGAGTGAATTACTTTTTATATGGTTAGCTTTTTCCGATGCATGCCTTAGTTTTCATGACTTCTAAAAGGTTTTCTATTATCATTTTCATTAATGTATTAGGTTGAAACATATGAAATTGCTATTTCTCTAAGTATGAAAGTGGTAAAATTACTGGCAATTTTATTAGATTCAATTTAATATTTTAATGTATTCATTTTTCGTACTAGGAAAATTAGAGCAAATAGTGAATGTAAAGTATTTTGGCAACTTAGAAGCATTTTTCTTTTTGTCATCTTTACTCATTATCTTCAGAAAATAGAAGAGTTCTTAAAAGAAACATTGACCATTTTTAAATACATGTAGCATTTCTATTTATTTATTTATTTTATTTTATTTTGTTATACCTGACTAGAACTTATTTATTTTTTTTTTTACTTTGAAAGGAAAATCAACTATATTACGATCCTTCCACTGGAATTTATTACTACTGTGATGTGGAAAGTGGTCGATATCAATTTCATTCTCGAGTTGATTTGCAACCTTATCAGACATGTGGCACAAAACCAAATAAGGAAAAAAAATTGAAGAAGAAAAGAAAGGATCCAGATTCTTCTGTAACAAATGAGGAAAAGGTAATGTCTTCATAATTTTAAAAAGTTACTTAATGATGATGTAATTATGTCAAGGTTTTTGATGAAACTGAAAATTATCATTCAGTAACTTTGTATTTCAAACATATCCATTAAGATAACATATCAGAATCTGTCAACCAAGGAGCATTCACAGAGGGCGAAGATGGACTTTGTCCACAAATTCTTAATCACTTAGAAGTAAAAGGAACTTCTTAAAGTTTGGAGGAGGTAGATTTAAGGCAGATAAAATACTCATGTATTACATAGTTTGGAAGAAGAGCGGTCAGACCCTTAACCAATATGTTGATGTTTGGGTGCCGGGGTGGATCAGCTAAGGGTCTGCCTTAGTCAGGTCATGATCTTGGGGTCCTGGGATCAAGCTCTGCATCAGGCGCTCTGCTCATTGGGGAGTCTGCTTCTCCCTCTCCCTCTGTGCTCTCTGTCCCTCACTTGCTCTCTCAAATAATAAAGTCTTAAAAAAATAAGTTGGTGTCATTGCACAATTCACAATAAAAGCACAGATTGTAACTAGATAGAGATAAAAGTTCTGCCTCTTAGAAATGGAAACTGAAGTCTTTATTTATTTATTTATTTGTTTTTTTAAGGGTTTATTTATTTTAGAGTGAGAGAGTGGCAGAAGGAGCAGAGGGGAGAAGAGAGAATCCTCAAACAGACTCACTGCATTGTGGGGAGCCTGGTACAGGTCTTGATCCTACAACATTGAGATCATGACCAAAACCAAAAGTCGGTCACCTAACTGACTGAGCCACCCAGGTGCCCTTGGTTCTTTTGGGAAAATAGATTGGCCATTTGTATCAATAACCATAAAAATATTAATATTTTTTAACTGGAAAATACCATTCCGGGTAATATTTTTTAAAAATCCAAAGAAAGAAGGGTGTCTATTGGCTCAGTTGATTGAGTGTCTGACTCTTGGTGTCTGCTTAGGTTGTGATCTTGGAATTGTGAGATCCAGTCCCATGTTGTGAGATCCAGCCCCTAGGGATTCTCTGTCTCCTTCTGCACCGTTCCTTGTTCGTGTGTATGCAAGCATGTGCTTTCTCTCTCTCTCTCAAATAAATAAAATCTTTTAAAAAAAATCCAAAGAAAGATGCCTTTGTGTAGTTATATAGCAATATTTTTAAGAACAAAAAAATTAAGAGTTCAAATAGCCTACAAGATATTGGTTTAGAAAATGATAGTATGTTTAATTGAAAAACATTCTTGGGGCGCCTTGGTGGCTCAGTGGGTTAAAGCCTCTGCCTTCGGCTCAGGTCATGATCTCAGGGTCCTGGGATTGAGCCCCACATTAGGCTCCCTGCTTAGCAGGGAGCCTGCTTCCTCCTCTCTCTCTCTCTGCCTACTTGTGATCTTTGTCAAATAAATAAATAAAATCTTAAAAAAAAAAAAAAAAGAAAGCATTCTTTAGGCCTTAAAATGGTAATTTATAAAGACTGGGGGGAATTTAAAAAGTGCTTGTGATGCAGGGTTAAATTTAAAGAAGGAAAACATAAAAAACATTACCACTGCTCTTATGTGTATTCCCAGACAGATTAAGGTTGGTGGTTTATGTGCAGGAAAGGGGGCTTATTTGTTACATTGGCATTTTGTGAATTGTGGCAACTACTGGATACTTTGCTCTTGAAATTTCATCTCCTGTTTTTCTCGTAACCAAAGAAAAAAGGTTTTTAACGTATAATACTAAAGTTCACATATGGAATTGGGTTTTTTTTGGATTTACTTTCTCTGTTTGAGTTGTTTGTATTTGTCTTATTTTCACTGACGTACCTAGGAATAAAAGAGAATGTGACTAAATACTGAAAATGATTTTTCTGTTTGCTTTCAAGACTTCTGTTTTAATGACTTAAACCTGTTGCTAGTAGTTGAACTTTTTGAAAAGATAGGTTGTGAAGGTACTTCTTTCAAACAATGGAAAAGAACATAGAGTGTCCTTAAATGACTTTTCCTGACAAACGGGAGAATGAAATTTGAAAGTGTTTTGTGAGATTTTACTCCAGGTTTGTTCCCATAACTGCTCATCTTTACCATCCTTTTTTAAAAATATGTGTTAGGATAGGTACTTACAAACAATCCTGATGGGATTTTGAGAATTCCCCTAAGAGTCTAAAAGGTAGCTGTGAAACATAGGAGACCATTTAAGACATCCTCATCCTCGCCCCCCCTCCTTTTTAATTAAGATACTCTCGAACCTCACTCTTTGCAACTGGAGGTATGTGGAAAGAGATTGGCATAACTAACAAAAGAGATTGGCATAAATAACTTGAAATATGCATATATGCTTCAATGGCCACATATAGGCTCCTTTCTTATCTCTTAATGAATGTTTATCTAACATTCTGGACTGGTAGATGGTTTTTGAGAAGTAGCACATCTGACATTTTCATTCATTCCCACCCCACATGTGTTTTCCTGTAAGTAGTAATAATAAAATATACAAGATTGAAAACTGCCTTTTTTTTTTTTTTTTTTTTTTTTTTAGTAGGGAAGTTTTTAATAGGGAAGTTTTTTATAGGGTTTTTGGCTATATTTGCAGTGGCTTTTAAAACTCTCATAGTTTTTCAGTTTCTTGTCCTTCTTCTTGCCTCTGAGGAGTTTGTTTTGCTGGGAGTATATATAGTTTATCATACTGTGAGTGTTTAGTTGGTCTCCAAACTGAATTTATGCTACTGTTAAAAATAAGTGTTTAAGATGCTCTCATATTTTATAAAATAAAAGAAGACCATATGAATGCAATTCATCATGTTACTTTAGGCAGAAAGAAGATTCAAAGTATGTTACAAACCAAAGGAAAAAGGAAAATAACTGATTATTTTAAGTTTAGAATAATAGATTGCATTGGTCATAAGGTTTGCCCACTCTCATGTATAATGAGTTATAAAAGGCTTATGTTCACTAATTTGCAATTTTAGAATAAAAGAGATATAACTAATTCATTTATACTTTAAATTATTTTGTATAATCAGATCACCTCAATGAAATACTAAATACTAAAATACTAAATTTTAGTGAAACTGTAGCTCTGCTACATTAGGTACATCTGTTTTTTTTTTTTTTTTTTTTAAAGATTTATTTATTTGAAAGGGCACGCATTGTGTGTGTGCCTCTCAGGGGAGAGGCAAAGGGAGGAGAGGCTGGGTGCGGAGCCCAACTTGGGACTCAGTTCCACAGTCCGTGAGATCATGACCTGAGCTCAAACCAAGAATTAGACGCTTAACCGACTGACACACCAGATGCCCCACATCTGTAATCACTCTTGTAAATAAAGCTGATTCTGGGGCGCTTGGGTGCCTCAGTCATTAAGCATCTGCCTTCAGCTGGGATCATGGTCCCATGATCAAGCCCTGCATTGGGGTCCCTGCTCTGTGGGGAGACTGCTTCTCCCTCTCTCACTCCCTGCTTGTGTTCCCTTGCTCACTGTCTCTCTCTCTGTCAGAAAAATAAATAAAATCTTAAAAAAGCTGGTTCTGTATTTTATGTGTTTTGACTTGATTATTGGTTAAAAGTTCAAAAAGAAAATTTAGGGTAAATATATTTTCTAGGCGTGCACTACCCAGTAAAGGTAGTCAGCACTAGCCTCATACAGCTATTGAGCACTTGAAATGAGGCTTGTCCTAATTATGGTGTTTTATAAGTATGAAGTACAGCACGCTCACTTTTGAAGACTAAAAGTCTTGAAGTACCAAAAAATCCATGTAAAATAGTTCATTAATAGTATTATAGTGATTAAATGTTATTTGTTATAATAAATGGTAATACTTTGTAAACATTGGATAAATAAAGTGAATTTTACTGACTTTTACCTTTTTAATGTGGTTACTAGGAAATTTTATTTTATTTTTTTAAAGATTTTATTTATTTGTTAGACAGACAGAAATCACAAGTAGGCAGAGAGGCAGGCAGAGAGAGAGGAGGAAGCAGGCTCCCTGCTGAGCAGAGAGCCGGATGCGGGGCTCGATTTCAGGATCCTGCAATCATGAGCCAGAGGCAGAGGCTTTAACCCACTGAGCCACCCAGGCGCCCTGGTTGCTAGGAAATTGTAAAGTATATATATTTATGTGTGTGTATATGGCTTGTATTATATTTTTGTTGGTTAGAAGTGGTCTAGGCTGTTGTATCATCCAAGGAATGTGTGATAAGGGCCTGGACTGGGATAGTTAGTGAATAGATATGGAGAATTGGGATCAAGTATAAACACTCCATAGCACTTGGGAATGGATTCCAAGTGGTAGTTAAGGGGATGTCAAAGATAACTATAAGGGGCGCACTTATAATCTCTAAATAAAATCTTTAAAAAAAAAACTATAAGATTTTTGATTTGGGTTATTAGAGGATGGTAATGTCATTAAGTAAGAAAGGGAACATGAGAGGAAGAGGGGCTTATAGGTAATAGCTATTGGTATTTCATATAAAATATTGTACACATATCTTCACTAATTCTTTGAAACATTTAGTGTTAGAAGGTGGTCATGTTTAACCTATTTTCTCCTGTTCCTACCTCCCTACCCGTGTCTTTCCAGGATTTGAATGCAGAAGATCAGAAAGCATCCAATGTTGAACGTGTAAGCTGCAGTGAGGGAGAAGATTTTGCAAATGTGAAAAAGAAGGCCAAAATAGACATTCATTACAAAAGTAGTCCTGCCAAATTTACTGTTCCAGTTAGCGGAAAGACTACAGACTCTTCTGTTAGTGAAAACATTTATAATTCGACATCATTCAAAGATGAGAAAATCATGGAGACTGATAGTGAGCCAGAAGAAGGTGAAATTACAGACTCTCAGACAGAGGACAGTTACGATGAAGACATTACCAGTGAAGACAATGTAACTGCAGAAGATACTGAGGATGAAGGTGGGTAAATAACTATTGTTTAATTATCTGTAAATAACCCAGTCTGGTAATGGTAAAAGAGCAACAGAGTTAAAAATGTTTGTAATTCTTATGTCTGCAAAAAATAACTGTTTTAAACTGATTATTTTAATGACATTGTTGAAAATTATTTGAGCTACCAACAAAGTGGTCACCAGTACCATTATGATTATTTTTAAAGGGAAGAATTTGAATAAATTACTAATACTTGGACCTTAAAGTTTTATTGCATTGAATGGCCTAGTCAATGGAACAAAATCAAGTTACTTACATTCTAAAGTATATACTAAAGCTTTTTGGTGGTTTAGGTATTTGTAGTCTGCTTTTGTAACTGAGGGGAAAAGTAAATTACATTTAAAAAGTGTGGTCCAGGGGCGCCTGGGTGGCTCAGTGGGTTAAAGCCTCTGCCTTTGGCTCAGGTCATGATCCTGGGGCCCTGGAATCGGGCCCTGCATTGGGCTCTCTGCTCAGTGAGGAGCCTTCTTCCTCCTCTCTCTTTCTCTGCCTGCCTCTCTGCCTACTTGTGATCTCTCTCTCTCTGTAAAATAAATAAATAAAATCTTTAAAAAAAAAAAAAAAAAAAGTGTGGTCCAGGGGCACCCGAGTGGCTCAGTCAGTTAAGCGGCTTCCTTAGGCTTAGGTCATGATCTCAGGGTCCTGGAATCGAACCCTGCATCGGGCTTTCGGCTCAGCAGAGAGCCTGCTTCTCTCTTTCCCTCTGCTGCTCTCCCTGCTTGTGAGTGCACACTTTCATGCATTTTCTCTCTCTCTCTGTCAAATAAATAAATAGGAGCTTTTAAAAAAAAGTGTAGTCCCTGACTTAGCTACATAGATGTTATGGTAAATCTTACATTTAAAAAAATATATATTTATTTTAGAGAAAGAGAAGGAAAGGAAAAGGAAAAGGAGAGAGAGAATCTAGAGCAGATTCAACACTGAGTGTGGAGCCTGACATAGTGCTCGATCTCCCAACTCTGAGATCATGACCTGGGCAGAAAACAAGAGTCAGACACTCAACTGACTGTACCACCTATGTGCCCCAAGTATTACATTTTTTGAACATGAGGTTATAAAGACATACTTTTTTTTTTTAAAAGATTTTATTTATTTTTTGATGGACATAGTGAGAGAGGGAACACAAGGAGGGGAGTGGGAGAGGGAGAAGCAGGCTTCCCACTGCCCAGGGAGCCTGATTCAGGGCTTGATCCCAGGACCCTAGATCATCACCTGAGCTGAAGGCAGTTGCTTAATAGCTGAGCCACAGGTGCCCCATAAAGACATACTTTTAAAGCTCAGGATATTACATTAGGTTTTATGAGCTTATTTTGTTCTTGATACAGTTTCTCTCACTTTTTTTTTTTAAGTGGGACTCAGTTTTTCTAAGTTAATATAAAAATTCTTGATTAGGATATTTTCAAATTCCAGCACCTTAAAAAAGAGAGAGAACTGTTTATTTTGTAATTGTGATAGATCCTGAGTATCTTTAGGTTGATCACTTCAAATTGGTAAGTGTTAAAGTCTTATCAAGTATGTCATATAGCAGAACTTAAGAAGGTTGTTTCAAACAGAATTAAGATTTTGATCAATACGTTTTTTTAAAGGAAACTTACATTTTTAATAAAAAGACTTTATTTATTTTTAAGATAGGAGGAGAGTGAGAAAGAAAGTGCACAAGTAGGGAGAGCAGCAGGCAGAGGGAGAAGACGACTCCCATGCTGAGTAGGGAGCCTGATGCGGGACTCAATCTCAGGACTCCAGGATCATGACCTGAGCCAAAGACAGATGCTCACCCCACTGAACCACTCAATCGCCCAGAACAATACATTTTTTTTTTTTAAATTTTAAAGATTTTTATTTATTTGAGAGAGAGAGAGAGCATGCGGTCGGGGGCACGAGGAAGAGCAGAGGGAGAGGGACAAGCTGACTCCGTGCTCAGCGTGGAGTCCTACGCTTGACACTCCTGACTCTGACATCACAACCTAAGCCAAAACCAAGAGTTGGGTGCTAAACTGATTGAGCTACCCAGGCACTCCTCAATACATTTTATTTTATGGATGCTTCCTATTCCTGCCTAGAAATTTTTTCCATAGCATTTGAATTAATACTTACACATTTCTTTCTTTAACAGATGAAGAAAAAATTTGGCCCCCATGTATTAGAGTAATTGTTATTAGATCACCAGTATTGCAGACAGGATCACTTTTTATCATTACAGCTGTAAACCCTGCTACAATTGGAAGGTAAAAATATTTCATGTTACTATGTTTGTGTATTTATCTTATTCCAGTGGATTGTGTATTCCTCAAGCGGTTATCATAAAATGTTCATGGTACTTGTTGAATAGTCAAACACTGAATGACATCCATGTTCCTCCCTCTCCTACTCAGAAAATATTGTTCACACTTATCTTTGCCACAGAAATTTTATCATTTTCTTACTTTTTGTACTGCTCTTTTTAGGTTTAAATTCATTAGTTAAATCCAGTGTTTGTCTAGTATTTAATCTCCTTTCTGTTTCTTTTACCCCTTTGTAATTCAGCTTGGTAGAGAGGTTTTAATTGTAAGTAGGATCATTTCATTACTTCCCAACAGGAAAGAAAAATCTATCCTTAATTCATATTCTCTACAATATCTTAGCTTTAAATTCTTGAGGAATAGTGTAGTCCTTTTATATAGTAGTAATATAGTCCTTGTAGTCCTTTCTATATAGTACTAGAGGTGGGAATGTAGTCAGTGGATCTTAAATGATGTTAGTACAAAGGATATGCTGTCCTACTTGATAGTTTATTATTTTAATTTTTTTATAAAGATTTTTTTTTTTAAATTCAGAGCATGAGAGACAGCATATGAGTGTAGGGAGGGGCAGAGGGAGAGAATCTCAAGCAGACTCTACCCTTAGCATGGAGCTTGACTCAGGGTTCAATCTCATGACCCAGGAGATCATGAGCTGATCTGAAACTAAGAGTTGCACTCTTAACTGACCGAGCCACTCAGGCACCCCTGGATGTTTATTATTAATGTGGGGTAGATGTATCGAAAAGTAAAAGTAATCCTGGAACTTCTTTCAAACAGGAAATTAAGAGTAGGATTAAGGGAATGACTTAGTGTGATAGAGAGACTTGCATTTTAACATTATCTTTTAAAACAATGACAAAATCTTAAATATAATTTCTTCATTAACTGTGTTTAATCTATATGTGGTTCAAAAATTATTAAAGGCACTTTACTTAACTCTGCAGAGAAAAAGATATGGAGCATACTCTCCGAATCCCTGAAGTTGGTGTTAGTAAGGTAAGCTCTTTGATTTTTCCAATATAGAGTCCTAGATATGATTTTATAAACCCTCATTATGACAGAAAGCTTAGGAGCTTTTTTATTTAGTAGAAAGTTTAATAGTCCAGGTAGTAACGGAAATGAAAGCAATTCAGATTTCTCTATTCCACTGCTTGCAAGAATAATTCTTTATCAAAATTAGAGTAAACTAAATGATGTTTAATTTTTAACAGTCTAGAGCAGGAATAGAAATGTAGATTAATTTAAGTATTAAAGTAATAACCATTTAACAGATACTTAGAATGAAATAAGTGTGCTTGGTTTGGCAGTTCAAAAATGAATCAGACCTGGATTCAGGCTATTTTATTAGATGGTTACTTTTATTAGATGGTTATTTATTTATTTATTTTACATTTTCCTGCTTCAATTTTATTTATTTTTATTAACATATAATGTATTATTTGCCCCAGGGGTACAGGTCTGTGAATCACCAGGTTTACACACTTCACAGCACTCACCATAGCACATACCTTCCTCAGTGTCCATAACCAACCACCCTCTCCCTATCCCCCTCCCCCCAGCAACCCTCAGTTTGTTTTGTGAGATTAAGAGTCTCTTATAGTTTGTCTCCGTCCCGATCCTATATTAGATGGTTATTTTATTAGGTGGTTGAGTCTAGAGTATTTTACAACTCAAGAACTATGGTTTCAGGAAAAGGAATACTTGGGTTTTTAAAACAGAGCAGAGTTGCTTGTAACTTTAGTTACAAGAAGAAAAAACGAAAGGTTTTGCTACCGATACTCTTTATATTTAGTGTTTATCTTTTTCTTTACTGTATTTTCTGTAGTTTTTCCCTCTCTTCTATGGTGGTTATCTTTTTCTGACCTTTCATCATCTCCATTTTGTTTTTATTTAGTAGACTATAATATGAATTTAAGGTATAGATTTTATGTGTTGTTTTTTTTTCTTTAGGGAATGAAATCTGTTTTCCATTATAGTTTGAAAGTCCACTTATTTTTACTTTGTTTCAACTCATTCAGAAGGGAGAAAATTTTCATAATCTTAACTGGGTCCAGATTATCTTGCTTTTTTATTTTGCTATGACCCTTCTGCCTCCAAAGAAAACCCAGTCTGATTTAAATAGCAATTCAATCTAAAATATAGGTAGTTCTTCCAGCGCCTGGCTGGCTCAGTGGGTTGAGCTGCTGCCTTCAGCTCAGGTCATGATTGAGCTCAGGTCCTGGGATTGAGCCCCGAGTCGGGCTCTCTGTTCAGCAGGGAGCCTGCTTCCTTCTCTCTATCTCTGCCTGCCTCTGCCTGCCTGTGATCTCTCTCTGTCAAATAAATAAATAAAATCTTTAAAATAAAATAAAATATAGGTAGTTCTCTAGCGGCATTTCTGCTTTTTCTTTCTTTAAAACCATGATATTCACTGATGGGGTAAATGGTTTGTTACTTTATGAAATCAGTTTGACTATATATCACATATATCCAGGTAGGTGAAAAAAATAAAAAAATCCATACACTTCTTTTAATATTAGGGAAAAATGGAATCTATCACTGGATAGGAGAAGACCTTCTGAGTTTAAAAAAATGGGGGAAAAAATCACAGAAAACATAATTTTGAGTAATTTAAGTTTTAAGTTTTTGTTAAAAAAATTTAAAAGGCAGAGTACGTGGGGCATCTAGCTGGCTCAGTCAGTAGAATGTGGAACTTTTGATCCTCAGGTTGGGAGTTCAAGTCCCATGTTGGATGTAGGATTTACTTAATAATAATTAAATGGAAAAGGGGTGCCTGGGTGGCTCAGTCGGTTAAACAGCTGTCTTCGGCTCAGGGATCCTGGGGATCCCAGGATCCCCAGAGTCCTGGGATCGAGCCCTGCATCGGCTTCCCTGCTCAGTGGAGAGCCTGCTTCTCCCTCTCCCTCTGCCTGCTGCTCTGCCTACTTGTGCTCTCTGTCAAGTAAATAAATAAAATCTTAAAAAAAAAAAAAAGGCAGACTATGACAGTAAGACAAATATGACAAAATATATATCTCTTATGTTCTAAAATCTCATACAGATTCATTTTTTTCAAACCCGACTGTGACACTGATAGATAAGTGAGCGAAGTATATGAATGAACAATTCACAATGCAGGGGGTATCATTACTATGAGAAAACCATTCAGTCTTTCTAAAAATTTTAAGAAATACAAATGAAGTCAAGATGTCAGTTTTCATTTGTCATATCTTATTAAATTTCACTCCTCTTGGGAGCATAATTTAAAACAGCTCTTTGGAATAAAATTTCAAATAAAAAAAAACCTTGAAACTATGTAAATGCTTTGGTATCGTGATTAGTATTTTAAAGAACCCAGCTGAAAAAAATGTATGAAGGACATGAAGAGCAAATTTGCAGAAGAGGGAATCCATGTGGCTAAAAAATACAAGGTTTCAGTCTTTGTAGTAATTGGGGAAGTACAAATTAAAATCATGATGAGATTTAATTTCATATCTGTTATGCTTGCAAAAACTGGAGATTCTGATAATACCAAATGTTGGCTAAGACTATATAGAGTAAGAAAATTCTTATAGTTTGTTTTTGGGAATATAAATTGATTATACCACTTTGGAAAACATTATGGCAGTATCTAATAAAGTTTAGGATTTGTACATACTATGACTTAGTACTTTCATTCTTAAGAATATCCCCTGAAGGGCACCTGGGTAGCACCTGGTTGGTTGGTTAAGGGATTGCCTTCAGCTCAGGTCATGATTCCAGGGTCCTGGGATTGAGCCCCGCATCAAGCTCCCTGCTCAGTGGGGAGCCTGCTTCTCCTTCCCCCTTTGCTCTGCGTACTTGTGCTCTCTCAGTCTCTGTCAAATAAATAATTAAAAAAAAAAAAAAAAAGAATATACCCCTGAAAAACCCTTGCATTGTCTACTATAAGGTTGCATATATATGAATAAGAATATAAGAATGTTTATAGAAACATCTTAAAAAATAGTAAAACCTTGGGATGAAAAACTGAATGTTCATCATCAGAAGAATATGTTGAAGAATGCTACAGTGAATTTTACCATTCAGCAAAATGGCAAAACTGTACACAACTCGATGTACCTCACAATATAATGTTAAGCCAAAGAAGCAAAATGAAAGAAATACGTACAGTAGCATATGTTTGTCGGAACTTCTCAAACTAAATTTAAGACCTGTGAATTTTCTGTATATAAGTTACATCTCAAGAAAATATTCATACAGTGTAATTCCCATTTATGTCAAGTTCCAGACCAGGCAAAATAAACATGAATTGTTTATGGATGCATACATACGGGGTGAAAGTAATATCATGATTAAATATTAAACCTTTGAAAAGAAAGGGTGTGGGATGAACAGAATGAGTTACACATCCAAGAATAATAATATATATTTTTTAAATATCTGAGGCAAGGGGGCCTGAGTGGCTCAGGTAGTGAAGTTTCTTCATTTCAGCTTAGGTCATGATCTTAAGTGTCCTGAGATCCAGCCCTATTTTGGGCTCTATGCTCAGCCTGGAATCTGCTGGGGATTCTCTATCTCCCTCTGCCCCTCTCCCCACTTACGCCCTCTCTCTGTCAAATAAAATAAAATAAAGCCTAAAAAATAAATATCTGGGTCAAATAAGGCAAAATATATTAAAGCTGGGTCATGGGTAGACCAGTTCAGTATATTCTTTTGTGTTTTTGGAACACTTTATAATTAGTTTGTTTATGAAAACTTTTTTTTTCTTCTTTTTTTTTCAAGGGTTTTATTTATTATTTGACAGAGAGAGCACAAGTAGGGTGAGAAGCAGGCTCCCCACTAAGCAGGGGGCCTGATGTGGGTTTGACCCAGGACAGGACCTGACCTGAAGGCAGACACTTAACTGAGACACCCAGGCACCCCTGTTTATGAAAAATTTTAAGAACAACTTCATTGAGATACAGTCCACATCCTGTATACAATTTATGCATTGAAAGTGTGTAATTCAAAGGTTTTTTGGTGAATTTAGAGTTGTGTAGGCATCACCACAATCAGTTTCAGAACATCCCCCACCCCCCTTTTAAAGCTTTTATTTTATTTGAGGGAGAGAGAGAGGATGAGAAGGAGGGGCAAAGGGAGAGGGAAGACAGCCTCCCAGCTGAGCAGGGAGCCCAGTTCAGGGTTCAATCCCAGGACCCTGAGATCATGATCTGAGCTGAAGGCAGACGCATAACTGACTGAGCCACGCAGGCGCCCAGTTTCAGAACATTTTCATCACCATAGAAAAAACAGTAATAGTCACTCCCCATTTCCTTTCAACTCTCACAGGCCTAGGCAACCACAGTCCGCTTTCTGTTTCTGTGGATTTGCCTGTTCTGCACGTCACGTAAATAGAATCCTATAATATATAGTTGTTTTTACCTAATACGTTTTCAGGATTCATTCATGTTGTAGCATATATCAGTATTTCATTTCTCTTTATTACCAAATAATAATGTCATTGTATGGATATACTACATTTTGTTAATCAGTTATTGTTTGAATTGTTTCCACTTTTTGACTACTAAGAGTAATGCTGCTGTGAACATTCATGTACAAGTTTTTATTTGTATGTTTTTATTACTCTTGATATATACCTAAAAGTAGAATTGTTGGGTCCTATGGTAACTCTGTTTAACCTTTTGAGGAACTGCCATATCCTTCTAAAACAGGTACATAGTTTTACATTCCCACCAGCAGTGTATTGTTTATAAAATTTTAAATGAAATGTCTGTAGTTCTTTATCCAGTTAAATAGACATGTACTGAGTATATGCCATTATATGTGAGGACCTGTGTTATATGTACTGAGTCATAAGCAGAAATGTAAACTAAGCAGTAATTGTTAGCCCTAAAGCAGCTATCCCCTATGCAGTAATTTTGCGTAGTGTAATTGTTATGTAAAGAAAGTACTGTGGAGCAAGGAGGGAATGTTAGTCCTGAGTATTGAAAATCTAGAAAACTTCTCTGAGGAGTTCACCTTGAGGGGCACATGGCTGGCTCAGTCAGTAGATCATGACTCTTGATCTCAGGGGTTGGGAGTTTGAACCCCATTTTGGGTATAGAGATTGTTTTGGAAAAAATTGAATCTTTAGGGGCAGCTGGATGGCTCAGCTGGTTAAGCAGCTGCCTTTGGCCCGGGTCATGATCCCAGAGTCCCAGGATTGAATCCCGCATTGGGCTCCCAGCTCCATGGGGAGTCTGCTTCTCCCTCTGACCCTTTCTTCTCTCATGCTCTCTTACTGTCTCTCTCTCACATAAATAAAATCTTAAAAAAAGAAAAAAAAATCTTCAAAAGAAAAAGTTCATCTTGAATATTTTATATTAAGAACTTTTAATGATAGAGACCGATACTTTTTTTTTGCCTTTTTGTTTTTTAAAGTTTTAAATTATTTTTATTAACATAAAATGTATTATTTGCCCCAGGGGTACAGGTCTGTGAATCGTCAGGCTTACACATTTAAGATGAATACTTTTATTAGGTGAAAAATAGTTTCAAATGTTTTAAATACTCTAATCTCAAATATATTATAAAAATAGAAAATATAAGACACACACTGAATTATTAATGGCAGTAGTAGGTGGAATTACAGGTGACTTTCTTCCATAGACTTCAAATTTCTACCAGAGGCGTTGTGTTTTTGTATTCAGGGAAAAAAGCATTAAAAATAGTAAAATTTGGGGCACCTGGTTGGCTTAGTTGGTGCGATTCTTGATGTCGGGGTCAGGAGTTTGAGCCCCACTTTAGGTGTAGACCTTACTTTAAAAAAAAAAGAGAGGGTGCCTGGGTGGCTCGGTGGGTTGAGCCGCTGCCTTCGGCTCAGGTCATGATCTCGGGGTCCTGGGATCGAGCCCAATGCGGCTCTCTGCTCAGCAGGGAGCCTGCTTTCCTCTCTCTCTCTCTGCCTGCCTCTCCGTCTGCTTGTGATTTCTCTCTGTCAAATAAATAAATAAAATCTTTAAAAAAAAAAGAGAGAGAGATAAAATAATAAAATAATAAAAATAATATGAGAGAAATTATGGTTTAAAAAAAGTTTATACTTTATGGGGCACCTGGGTGGCTCAGTGGGTTAAAGCCTCTGTCTTTGTCTCAGGTCATGATCCCAGGGTCCTGGGATCAAGCTCCACATCGGGCTCTTTGATCAGCGGGGAGCCTGCTTCCCCCTCTCTCTCTGCCTGCCTCTCTGCCTACTTGTAATCTCTGTCTGTGAAATAAATAAATAAAATCTTTTTAAAAAAGTGTTATACTTTATAATTACCTCATTCTTTTTTTTTCTTTTTTTTTTTAAGTTTCATGCAGAAATTTATTTTGACCATGACTTACAAAGTTACGTTCTTGTGGATCAAGGTAGTCAAAATGGTACAATTGTTAATGGAAAACAGATTCTTCAGGTGAGTGTGTATATATTTATTACTTGCACATAAGTCTTAAAGAATGAACTGAAATTTTTATTCTGAAGGCCATAGTTGTTAAACCTAAAATTTGGGTCAGATTACTATTCAAGCCCAAATGCATTACATGAAAGGGGATTCCCAGATAGGGCTGAAAAAAGTATATAGCAAGTGAATACTTAACTCTTTTTGAGTTTTATCTTCTAATTATGGACTTATGCCTTATTTTAGAAGTAAATGCATTTTAAAGCTCTTCAGAGTAAATGGTCTTACAGTAACTTAAAAGGCACTCCTTTTTTTGTATTTTTAAAAAAATTGTTTAAATGAAAGTGTTGCTAAATTGGATACTCCTTGAAGACAGGGCCTATGTCTATCCAGTTAGCTCTTGTATCACCAACATTTGACAAGATGCTTGGCACGTAACATATGGAAGAAAGTAAATGGAAGAGGGTGGGGAAGTCCTTAGTCTATAAGAATAAAGAGTGATACAAAACTGAATTGTCAGAAAAGAAGAGGAAAAAAGGGAAATATACACCTAGCCCCTTAATATTTCATCTTTTTGACTGTGATGGTTATTCATTTTGGTAATAGATTGTTTGATGTTTGGGTTGGGTATTTCTCTAGGATTACGCATGGAGATGAGATTAGCAGGTTTTGATAATATAAAGAAGTTGCTCAGTTCAGGTATCTTCTC
Source organism: Mustela nigripes (assembly GCF_022355385.1). Lineage (NCBI taxonomy): Eukaryota > Metazoa > Chordata > Mammalia > Carnivora > Mustelidae > Mustela > Mustela nigripes. The sequence continues at coordinate 101,859,711 of NC_081568.1, forward strand.
CACTAGTTGAACATTGTATCATCCTCAAGTTGTGGAAATGTGTGCTGTGTGTACATATGTGTGTCTGTCTCATTGAGAACCATCCTAAATATTTTTTTGTTCTAATCAGATATTACTTAGAGTAGACATAAAATAATTTTACATAACTCTCTTGGGTTTCTGTGTTGTAATTTTTTCCTTTAGCCTAAAACTAAATGTGACCCTTACGTCCTTGAGCATGGTGATGAAGTGAAAATTGGAGAGACCGTACTGTCTTTTCATATCCACCCTGGCAGTGATACCTGTGATGGCTGTGAACCAGGACAGGTTAGAGCTCACCTTCGTCTTGATAAGAAAGATGAATCTTTTGGTATGTGAAACATACTGTTATATGTAAGCATGATAACTTTTCTGTTGAATTCACTGGAGTATTCTAAAAAACTATAAAGTATCAGCTACCAGCTTCATATTTAATTGATGTAATACTGTATTGAGATACATTTATATTTTAGTGAATATTATCACATGAGACTAAGAAATGACATATATTTGAAATTTGAAACCTAAGCTATTCGATTATGATTTTAATAGATTTTTTTAAGCTAGTAGATTGTGATTTTAGTTAATTTTTCTCTGCAACAATTTAGTTGTGCTATTATAGCATTAGGTTGCTTTCTGACCCATAAGGTAATTATTAGCTATTTTTGCTAATAAAGTTTAATAGGCTTTGGAAGCAGCATGGTAGTGATAGCTAAATGTCCTTCAAAAGGTTAATTGTGACTAGAGTGAATTGTAACTAGAGTAAATTGTAACTAGAGTGAAGATTGGTTTCCTTTTGACTTCTATTTATGGATATGAAAAAGTCATCCATAGTTAAACTCTGTCATATAATAATATAATAGGCTGAGGTATTAAGAGTTATTGATTGATATGTTTTCTTCCTCCATCCATCCATCCATCCATCCATCCCTCCCTCCCTCCCTCTCTCCCTCCCTCCCTTTCTTTCTTTCTTTCTTTTTTTCTTTCTTTCTTTCTTTCTTTCTTTCTTTCTGATTTTACTTACTTGAGAGAGAGAGCAAGCTTGAGGGACAGAGGGAGAAGCAAACTCGCAGCTGAGCAGGGAGCCCAATGTCGTCTTGATCCCAGGACCTGGGGATCGTGACCTGAGTTGAAGGCAAATTCTTAACTGACTGGGCCACCCGGGCACCCCAATATGTTTGCTTTCCCTTAGGAAAGCAACAGAACTTCTGTTGCTCTATTATCTATCTATCTATATATACCATTATTTTCTATAACAACACTGTAAGAGGTTGTTATCTTACTTAAATCCACTCCTCAAAGGCTTTTAAATTTTGAATAAATACTTTGAACCAGTAAGAAGTTTTTTTTTTTTTTTTACATCGTTTTCCCCCAAATACCAACTGTATGTGTCCATTATATATTTTTTTTCTGATTCTAGATGATGAAAATGAGTATGGTACTTTACACAGTAATGTGAATCTTAGATTCGGTGACTTTTACTTGCCTATGTTCCTTTAGAAAATTAATAATATTTCTGCATTCCAAATTCCGTTATAATAATCATATCGGAAAATTAAGATGTTTAGTGTTCTTTTTTTACCCATACAGTAGCATTCCTGTAGTCTTTGGGACTTGTTTTACTTTCCAAGTAGATTTAGTTACCAAAATGCTGAAAGGACATCACTGCAATCCAAGATTCTTTTATATTAATGTTTATTTGAACTTTTAGTTAAATGCAGATGGATAGTATTAATTTTTTATTATTAAATAACAATATTAATTTTGTGTAAAATCTATCAGACTTAGAATTTTTTCTTTTAAACCAAACTCAACTTTTTCCTTTTAGTTGGTCCAACACTAAGTAAGGAGGAAAAAGAGTTGGAAAGGAGAAAAGAATTAAAGAAAATACGAGTAAAATATGGTTTGCAGGTAAGGATGTTAAATACAGTTAACATTTATTAATTATGCATCTGGTTTTGAGTAAAAATGTTTTTAGATATACATAGTCCATTTTATATATAGAAATATGGCTGTTTGGAATGATTTCAAGATTTATGTAATTTCTTTTAGTTGGTTACTATTTACTTCAACAACTATTGAGGCTGGAGTATAAAAATGGTAATAATACCCAACATTCAAGTAGCCACTTCTGGTTTTTAAAAAACTTGGATTAAGATGGTGCCATTGAAGAACATTGTTGGAGTACTGGTACTGATCCCAAAACGTACTTTAAACCACAGTAATTAAGACAGTATAGTATTGGCATAAAGATGAATAAGTCAAGGGAACAGAATAATGAGTCGATAGAACAGATAATAGAATAATGAATAGATTCACAGACAGATACGTAGGTGTGTATGACGGGATATGTGTGTGTGTGTGTGATTTTCAACAAAGGTATGAAGGCATTTGGTGGAGAAAGGAGGGTCTTTCCCAACAAACGCGCTGGAGCACTTGGACAGCGATACGCAAAAACAAACAAAATAACTTTGATCTTATAATGTATAAAAATGAACTCAAAATGGATCATAAATACAAATTTAAAACTTCAAAGTTTCTAGAGGCAAAGGTTTTTTTAAGATACCTAACACCAAAAGCGCAATCTATAGAAGGGTAAATTAATAAATTGTACTTCCTCCAAAACTTCTGTTCATCCAAGGACACTATTAAAAGAATGAAAAGACATGAGGCCCCTGGGTGGCTCAGTTGGTTGAGAATCTAACTCTTGACCTCAGCTCAGGTCTTGATTTCAGGATGGTGAGTTCAAGCCATCACTGGGTTCCACATTGGGCGTGGGAACCTACTTTAAAAAAAGAGAATGAAAGATAAGCCACCCACTCAGAAAAATATTTACAAATCCTTAATCTGATAAAAATCATAGATCTTGGGGCGCTTGGGTGGCTCAGTCTTTAAGCATCTACCTTTAGCTCAGGTCATAATTCCAGGGTCCTGGGTCGAGCCCCACATCGGGCTCCCTGCTCAGGAGGATGCCTGCTTCTCCCTCCTCCACTCTCCCTGCTTGTGTTCCCTCTCTTGCTGTGTCTGTCAAATAAATACATAAAATCTTTTAAAAAATAAAAAAAGAAAATCATAGATCTTATATCTGGAATATATAACAAAATCCCAAAACAATAAGAAAACAATTTGTGTTTATTTATTTATTCATTTTTTATTTTTCTAATTTTTATTTAAATTCTAGCTAACATACAGTGTAATATTGGTTTTAAGAATAAATTTAGTAATTAATCACTTAAGTATAACACCAGTAATCGTCATAACAAATGCCCTCCTTCATACCCATCACCCATTTAACCCATCCCCCCACCCATCTCCTTCCATCAACCCTCCCTCTGTTCTCTAGTGTTAGGAGTTTCTTATATTTTGCTTCTGTCTCTCTTTTTTTCCTTCCCATATAGTCATTTGTTTTTTCTTACATCCCACATACAATTGAAATCATATGATATTCATTTTTATCTGAGTGACTGACTTCGCTTAGCATAATGCACTCTCATTCCATCCATGTCCTTGCAAATGACGAGATTTCATTCTTTTTAGTGGCTAATATTCCATTGTATACACGCACACACACACACACACACCACCTCTTCTTTATCCATTAATTGATTGATGGATACCTGGGCTCTTTCCATAGTTTGGCTATTGTTGCTAACGCTGCTATAAACATTGGGTGCATGTGCCCCTTTGAATCTGTATTTTTTTTATCCTTTGGGATACATAGCCTACTAGTGTAATTGCTGGATCGTAGGGTAGTTCTATTTTTAACTTTTCGGGAAATCTCCATACTTTTTTCCAGAGTGCCTGCACCAGTTTGAATTCCCACTAACGGTGTAAGAGGGTTTCCCTTTTCTCCACATCCTCGCAGACATCTTTTGTTCCCTGTGTTAATTTTAGCTGTTCTGACAGGTGAGGTGGTATCTTGTTTTGATTTGTATTTGCCTGATGATGAGTGATGTTGAGCATCTTTTCATGTGCCTGTCAGCCATCTGGATGTTTTCTTTGTAAAAATGTCTATTCATGTCTTCTGCCTGTTAATAAGAAAATAATTTACAAATGGGCAAAAGAGAGGCACCTGGGTGGCTCAACTGGTTAAGCGGCTGCCTTTTTCTCCTATCATAATCCCAGGGTCCTGGGATTGAGCCCTGCCTTGGGCTCCCTGCTCAGTAGGCAGCCTGCTTCTTCCTCTCCAACTGCCCCTCTCCCCTGCTCATGCTTGCCCTCTCTGTCTTTCTCTCAAATAAATAAGTAAAACCTTTAAATTTTAAAAAATGAGCAAAAGGGGGATGCCTGGGTGGCTCAGTTGGTTAAGTGTCTGCCTTCAACTCAGGTTATGATTGCAGGATCCTGGGATTGGGCCCCACATTAGACTCCCTGCTCCTCAGAGAGTCTATTTCTCCTTCTCCCTCTACCCCCCCACCTGTTTGTGCTTGCTCGCTCTCTCTCCCTCCCTCTCAGATAAGTAAAATGTTAAAGAGGTATTGAGAGTGAGGGAGAGAGAACAAGCAGGGAGGAGGGGCAGAGGGAGAGAGAGGGAAGCAGATTTCCTGCCGAGCAGAGAGCCCAATGTGGGGCTGGATCCCAGGACGCTGGGATCATGACCTGAGCCGAAGGCAGATGCTTAACTGACTAAGGCATCC